>NW_028270155.1:49517249-49855582 GCF_037043375.1 Chiloscyllium plagiosum | reverse complement strand
ACCTATTCAACACTTCTTCCATCCATTAAATGGCAGAGTTTCCTCCACTTTCGCCATGTCCTGACAGGATCTCCTTCCTTAGTAAAGACAGGTGCAAATCATTCATTTATTTCCTCAACTATGCCCGCAGCCTGCATATGTAAATCCCCTTTTTGGTTATAAATTGGCCCTACTCCTCCCTTTACCATTCTTTTATTATTTCTTTGGTTATGGAAAGCTTTGGGATTTTCCTCTTTGCTTCTCTAATATGCCTTTTTCACCTGCCATTGAACATTCTCTATTCCTCTTGGTTCTTGCTTGGAGTTTCTACTTGACACCCAGCATAAGAACACCTTTTCTTCTTGATCTTAATTTCTATTTCCTTTGCCATTCAGAGTGTTCTGGATTTGGTTGTCTTAACTTTCCATTTTGAGGGAATATACATCGACTGTACCTGAACTGTCTCCTCTTTTAAGGTAACCCATTGCTTAGTTGCAGACTTTCTCACCAACCTTTCACTCCTGTCTGTCCTCCCTAGTTCTGTTCTTGCCCCATTGAAGTCAACTCTCAACAATTGATTATCCTTACTCTGTACTCACCATTGTCATTAGCTACCATCATCTTAAACCTTAGAATACAAGGATCGCTGTCTTCTAAATGCCCTCCCATTGACAACTGATTCACGCGGTAAAAACAAGGACTGCAGATGCTGCAGGCACTCTGCTTCTATTCCTGATGAAGGGCTTTTGCCTGAAACGTCGATTTTCCTGCTCCTCAGATGCTGCCTGAACTGTTGTGCTTTTTCAGCACCACTCTAATCTAGAAACTGATTCACGTGGTCCAATTCATTTCCAAGAATCACTTCCAACAGTGCATCTTTCCTTGTTTGATTGGACACACAACACTGCAGGAAATTCACCTGAACAAAATCTAGGATTGCTTCCCCCTTGTTGCCTCTTACGCTGTCAGTATCCCAGTCTATTTAGTGGAAGTCCTGCATTATAACTACTCTATAATTTTCCTGCAGATTTATTTCCCTACATTCGTCCCACTAGTTGATTATCTATAGGTCATACTGGGCTGTGTGATTGTACTCTTTTTGTTCCTTAGCTCTAACCAAACTCTTTCTCCAGTACTGCATTACTGTCCTTAACCAATACTGCACCCCTCCTTTCCTTTCTTTTCTGAACACCTTCTTACCAAAGAATACTTAACACCCAACTTGCAGTTTCCAAAAACATATATAAAAAGGGACTATTCTAAGTGTAGATGCATTATTATTACATTATCCTAATATATAAAAATTGACAAAATACTAAGGACATAAACATATTAATATTGCACAGCAAAATACATTGATATAAATACTAATAAATTAAAAGTAATAATTGAAGAAGCCTCACAATTATGTACATTGTCATATAAATAAAATATACCCCTTTTGTAGCAGAGATACCATTGCAACTGCGCAGTATTTAAGATTGGATGTCTTGTTCACAACAAATATGTTAATACTAAATAAGAACATCAGAAAGAGCAAATGAGAAAAGGTCATTCAACCCATCCAGCTTGTCATCTAAGTTCATGTTCAGTGGTGTAAAGTTCATGCAGGGTGCTTTCAACTCTCTTTTACACTAGTACCAAAGATTGACAAATTTTCAAGATTTCACAAAGGAGTATAAATGCAAGTGTCGAAACATTTCAACAAATTCCCTGTGCTACCTCACAAATAGTAGTTACTATTCTTTCCCTTTAGCTTTCATGAGTCAGAGGACAGACAACATCTTATCTATTAGCTTCTGATCTATGCTCCCCCGTCTAAAAGTAGTTTATAAGTGCATGGATTGATTACCTACTTTTCGTTTTAGAGAGTGGCACACTTCCTTGACAATTAACTTAGATCAAAGCAGTTCACATGGAGAATTCGTATACATCCCAAAATACTAAAATACTGTACTACCAAACAGGGGTAAATCCAATTGAAACAGTTGAATATTTAACAAATCCCTGTTATAACTGAAAATGTTGAGCACCAGTGTTGTTACAAAATAATTGTTATTCTTACAATACAAGTAAATGCTGACCTCCTGGAGGCTTCTAAAGATCCTTGAACTTTTATAGTTAGGAGTCTCATGACACAGTGCTGGTGTGTCCATCTCTGAGCCAGGAGATCTGGGTTCAAGTCAATCTGCTCCAGAAGTGTGTAACAGCATCTCCAAACAGGTTGATTAGAAAAAAATACAAATTTAAGAAGAACATGTTTCACAAAGGATGCTTTCCCTGTCCTTTGTTGGAAGTTCTGATTCTGATTGATCGTGATTGTCAAAGAGGAATGTCTTTATAATGAATGGTGTGATATTGAAAACATTTGAAAAAGACAGTTTGTTTCTAAATGCAGGAGGCTGCATTTGCCACAAGTAGGAGGCTCACGATGTTGCTTGTCTGTTGTATTCATTAGCCTGGAGGGCAGGGAGTCCAGTCATGAATAATTTTCAACAGATACTGTCAATCTTCTACTTTGATCAACTCAGGACGTAGTGAGGTTGAAAAGCATTAAAATTCATCTTTCAGTTGGTAAATCTTTCCCTTTGGATTTGCTTGGTATGAGGATGGTTGACACCAGATTTGAACACATCTCACAGTTTACTCTGTTAGAAATCTGAAGTCTAACATTCCTAATCAGAATCTATGATGTAAAAAAATTCATGATATTAGGAAGTAAGGAACAAGTCCCAGGTTTCCCAATTACTTTGATCCTAACTCTATGGTCTGTTATCCTTAAGAGGATTTGACAGTCTATCTCTCTCTGTAAAACATAGGACAATAATCTTACAAACTACTGTTCTAATTTGTTTTATACATTTAATTACAAACATTATTATAATTATCTACATTATGAAGTTAAGAAAAATAATTTTCGATATAGAAATCACCACTTTACAGTAGCATGGTTGAAGGGTCTAAGTCATTGGATTTAGGCTTTAGGCTCTAGTGTCTATGGAGGTGTGGGTTCAAATACCACTACTACTGCATGTGCTGCTAGTTTGTCATTCCAAACCTTTACAGGAAGCATGGTGGCAGGGCAGATAGCACTACTGCCTCACAACGCCAGAGACCCAGGTTCAATTCACTGTCTTTGTAGACTTTGCACATTCTCACTGTGTCTGCATGTGTTTCCTCTGGGTACTGTAATTTCCGCCCATGGTCCAAAAATGTGCAGGTTAGGTGGAATGGCCATGCTAAATTGCCCTATAGTGTCGAGGGATGTGCTAGGTTCATTGGATTAGTCATGGTAAATGCAGATTCAAGGGGATGGGAGGACGCAGGTTCTGGGTGGAATGCTGTTCAGAGGGTTTGTGCAGATTGGATGGGGGTGAATGGCCTCTATCCGCACTGAAAGGATTCTATGATTTGATATTTTAGTTATGCCTACAAAATCTTTAGCAAACTAACTTGTATTTTAAATATCTGTTTAATTTTACATCATAAATATCATTCACATTGAAAATGAAGAAACTGAACAACAGTGAATTTCTGAGATCAGCAATTGGCTATTTACATCATGCTGTTGACATTTAGAACCTTAAAGGGAGCAGTTCTGTAGAGTTACATTCTTACTTCTTACCTTTCTCCTGAGATTCAGGTTAAAAGAAGTGTAAAATGAACTCAGAATGAGTCAGTCAGTGGAATGCACACCTCCAATGTCCTTTCATAATTAGTTCTAAGGATCGTAACCAAATTCGGAAATCCTAATATTAAAAACAATCTGGCAGTAAAATAACATACAATAATATTAATCCTTACAATTTATAATTTTGAAACATGGGCATGATCCTTATCTCCTGAAAATATATTTTCCATCTCTAAATTCACTCAGCTGTCTGACTTGAACATAGTTAGAAATCACACAAGTTGAACATGAATGTTAAAGAGTATGAAATCGGACAGTAAATATAAAGCATACAGTTGTTGCTAAACATGTGAAACTCATATCATAAAGGTTTGACAATACAATTCTGATACGAACACATCTGCGCTCGTGTCTGTGCAAAGGGATTGTATGGACTTTGAGTGGTTAGTCCAAATGGCAGTAATTTCAAAATTCCCCCATAAATTGGACATCCAATAGGTCAGTGTGATACAGTAGTATGTTTATTTCAAATGATACCAAGTAATGTTTGAAAAAAATCAATGCAAGTTCAAGGAAAGGAGATAATTTAACAGTTTGATATTTAATATCTTGGAAATGTCAGCCGTTTTTACAATAAGATAATATCTGTCAAAATATTCCTAGGCCAGTGAAGTTATAACTTTATTGATGTTAGCAACAAATTCTTCAGCAGCCACTGACAGATTTCATTAATGTATTGGCAGCACTAACCTTTTACCAACGGGATAAAACACTAATAATGCTTGACTTCATTACCACAGAAGGCTGTGGAGGCCAGGTGATTGAGTATATTTAAGATAGAGGTAGATGAATTCTTGATTGTCAACAGGATCAAAGGTTATGGGGAGAAATCAGGAGAATGGGTTTGAGAAAATGTATCAGCCATGACTGAATGGTGGAGCAGACTCAATGGGCCGAATGGCCAAATTTCTGCTCCTAAGTCTTATGGTCTCACATTGCTTCAAGATAGAAAGGCTGAGGCTTTAACATCAACAACTAATAGCTTTCTTATTTTAAAGCCTCATTAACCTTGATGTACATAAGGTTAAGATCCCCATTGAAACCAATAACTTTTAGAAAAATATTTGATTTTCCTGTGCCTACTTGGAAGGGTCACAAACCAAATTTTCAATTTTTAGACTTTCATTGTAGCAAAAAAATTAAAAGCTATCTTGTCTAAGCACTATTGAGAGGTAACTTAGACTCGAAACTACAAAAAAAGTCCCCACTTAATCAATAAACCATCAGAAAAACCCTCTCCATGGCTATACTTTCTCTTAATTGTAAATATTACTGGCTTTCTGTGGATTGTTAACTTGCTGAAATGCAGAGGTTTGAGTGTTTCATTGATCCTGGGTGCAATGCTATCAGGAGTTCTCAACTCTGGGAGGGCCACCTATGATGGTAAATTTGAAGGGGAGGATCAAGACAAAATGCAATCCAAAACAAGTCCTCAATGGCAAATCAGGTGGAAAATATCCATACAATGTCAACAGTTTGATGGTGGATGACGTTTTCAGCAGTAGGGAGGACCCCAGTCATCAAGGTTTCTTTGCCACTGGCACTGGATCTTTCTTCTGTCAAGGGTTGTGCATTGGTTGATGCTGAACAGCATTCCTACATTAAAAGATGTCCCATTCAAGACATCTATCTAGAGGAATTCAACACCCCCACTCACATAACACAAGCCTCACAACAATCAGCGTGAACTGATGGGGACAGGATTGGGAGATCTCGACATGCCTAGCTTTGGATCAGCAAGTGCATTTACAGGTATGAATTAATGGCTTCTTCTTCCCAGTACAAAATGCTCACCGTCCCAACCTCCTGGAATCTTCAACAACCAAACCATCCATTTAGGCAAAATTTCCAAAAGGTTACATTGACCACTCTCTCTTTCCACTTGAACCTATGTCAAAGGGATATTCCAAAAACATAACAATCTTAAGAACTTCATATAAGCTCAACAATAACCTCCCTCCATGCAGTCTTATCTCACTATGACTGACAGATCAATGGACACCATTAAAACTATTTTGATTGAACTGCTAAACATCAAAGTTAAATAGTTCATAAAGGATCTCATTTCATGCATTTGACTCTCTCAGAAATTTAAGGGAGGCCAAAGTGTCTAGCAATAAAACAAAAATTAGCATTCAATACAATCTGTTTATTGCAGTCTACCATATAGCTGATACAGTGAACAATATTCTGATAGAAAAAGGGAGCTAAAATTAATAGAGTGACATTTTGGATCCAGAATTGTAATAAATTATGCAATGTGAAAAATTTGAAAATGAATTAGTGTCAAGAATCATGCTCAATATAAAGATAGCAATCTCTAACTGTTGAATTTATTACTACCATTCTGTAATTACCATTAGAGTTCCCCTCTTACTTGGGAGAGGTCGGAGGCTGAGCACTGAGTGGTGTGATGTGTTACAGACAAGGAAACCATCAATTTAAGTATATTTGACTGCTCAGAGAGCTAATCTTTGCTGTATGTGTTGGTGTAGGGGCGGGCGGGTGCGCTGGCAAAAAACAAGCATGTAGAATGGGGGTCGATCAGAAACACGCTCAATTGTGATTGCTCCCATTGTCAAACAGACCTATGACACTCACACATGAAACAAAGTTGTGAGGTATTGCAGTGTGAGTGGCATCAATAGATTTGCACACTCTGTGTGAACTAACACCTTCAGAAGAAAGACAATAAGAAAAAAATGAAAATGCACTCACATTCTTAAAATCAATGTGAAATTGCATATTATGTCCTACAGAATAATCACTTTTAATATTCCTTTCATGAACTTGTAAAAAGCATGACTTTTCAGTACAAATGCCAATCCCATTAGTTTCCAGTAATCAACTGGTGATTATTGCTAGCTGAGTATGTGATTATTATGCCAAGCTTTAATCCTTTATCATGAATAGCAGCACAAATCAACAATATGAAGTAGCATCCTACCTAGTTTTGTCTGACATGATAGCCGCACATGAAAATAAATTACCCAAAGTGAAAGAAGATCACAGTGCAATTTCACAGTGTTAGGTTATAAAATAGTACACAGCTTAAGTTCAAGACTGGGATCTTATTTGAAAGCCCAGCTCCCATGGTGCATGTTATCCTTTGAATTTCTTGAGGAGATTACGGTTATACTATCAGACCTACTATCTGTTGTTCTGTCACAAAAATCCACAGTGTAATCCTCAATAAGTTAGACTATCATAGAAAAAGAAAAAAACGTACAGCTCAGAATCTCAGGACAAAGCAAATTGCCACTAGCCAATTAAATACATTTAATTCATAACCACTGTTGAGATACAGCAAAAGTAGCAGCCTAGTTGCACACTAAAATACCCGACCATCAGCAATGTGATCAATAATCACTAGGTCTATTGCAGTTGGTGTTGTTAGAGGGGAAATGTTGGTCTAAACAATATGCATACTCCCCAATCCTAAGAACTCTTGTCATGAAATGGTAGTGTGGAGAAAGTGAGATCTGCAGATGCTGGAGATCAAAGTTGAAACTTTATTGCTGGAACAGCACAGCAGGTCAGGCAGCATCCAGGGAACAGGAGATTCGACGTTTCGGGCACCGGCCCTTCTCCTGAAGAAGGGCCGGTGCCCGAAACGTCGAATCTCCTGTTCCCTGGATGCTGCCTGACCTGCTGTGCTGTTCCAGCAATAAAGTTTCATGAAATGGTAGTGTCCCTATCTGTGGGCCAGAAGGTCTGGGTTCAGGTCACAGCAGCTTTGAAGGTGTATCATAACATGCCCAAACAGGTTTATTGAAAATAACCAGAAACCTACAATTTGGGGTCTTAGATGTGTCAGATGTGTGTCATAACATGGATGCACATTGATTGAAAAATGCTTACTCCCTGATCATCTTTGAGTGTCATGATCTCTTCTACATTCCCAAGAATATTTCAGCCAAACATTCTGAATATATATGTCAAATAGTATTGCTTTGACTGGTAAATTAGAGGCTGTTCAAATTATTAGAAATTTCATTCAGACTTTTTGTTCACTTGAACGGAAAAAAGTGGAGAATTATACAAGTAATGCATAATAAGAAG
Organism: Chiloscyllium plagiosum; assembly: GCF_037043375.1. Classification (NCBI taxonomy): domain Eukaryota; kingdom Metazoa; phylum Chordata; class Chondrichthyes; order Orectolobiformes; family Hemiscylliidae; genus Chiloscyllium; species Chiloscyllium plagiosum. The sequence continues at coordinate 49,847,850 of NW_028270155.1, read as the reverse complement.
GCCAAGAAGCTAGCAGTGCTAAACATTTGCATTTTTGCTCCAAATGGGTGTTGATAAATTTGTAGAATTTGAGTTTGGACATGGTGGGCTCTTGTTCCTGGGTAAACATTAGATGAAGAATTAAGGAAAGAGATAGGTCCCAAGGCATGCATCTACATGCAGTCAGGTTAGTAATTGCATTCAGGTCAGTAATTGCATTCAGGTCATAAATGTCAACCATTCATGTTTTATGTAGTAAAGGATTTGGAGAAAGTTTCTGCTCTGTCTATTTCCACTTGGAAATCAACGTCTTAGGTTCTAACTTCTGAGTTACTGTATACATGTATCCAATGAATAGCTTTACCTGTCACCTCAGCTCTGTGTTTCATACGAGTCACTACAGTGCTCACAGGATCAGCAGTTTAAATAGCGTTTTTTAAATAATTCTCTTGTATTAAGTTTGCGATGCTTTAGATCAGGGTCAGAACAAGATATGAATAAAATAGTCATGAGTTACTAACTGGAAAGGATAAACAGTATGAAAACAAATTATCACAGATACTTCTTATTCTGTTATGAGGCAAATGTCAATTGAAATACCATAAACCAATGATAATACATAATGCAACTCAGAAAACTCACAACACGGCATATGAAATATTGAGCGCTGTACCACAGAGCTTCTATACCATTTCACATTATTTAATTATTTTACCACATAATATTGTATTATCCTAGATATGATTTGATGTCTATCTTATTGTAGGAACAGCACAAAAGACCTTTTCATTGTTACAATGAAGTGTGTGCATGTTTTTTTCGGGGGGGGGGGGTGGGAGGAAAGAGTTGCTCGGGTTGTAGCAGGGCTGGTATTGGTGGTGTAGAATTTGCTACTGAATCTTACAAGAAGGGATCCCCTCACATGACATAAGTGACTTCCAGTTGAACGTCTCAGCAAGTCAGTCCTTTAGGAATCTAACATGTATCTTCCATGTGTGAATGGATTAGCCTAGCTGAAGATGGGAAATAAACTACTAACATAAAATAGCAATCAAAATTTTCACAGGTAAACAACACAAGCAGTAGTTCACTTGTAATCAAAAGGTACTCTGAAGCTTCAAGTATTTATTGAATTTGCTGATTCACGTAAATTGCAGCTCGAACTTGATTTCTTTTATAAAGTTAATGACAACAATGCAATAATGACCTTCAAAAAGTTTTGCTGAGCTGACCTGGCTACTTAAGTGCATTGGGTTTGTATTCAAACTACAAGACTCCTTAATGTTCAAGGTGTTCATCAATTCTCATGTGAATGATAAACTATGTCAGGACAGATTAGAAAAAAAACCTGAAAGGGCTATCAACACACTGACAGAAAAGAAAAGGAAAGAGTTGAAAACATTATACATTAGTAGAACTAAATGACTGAAGTTTAAAAGTGTGCATTTAGTAGCTTGAAGCAAATACTAATGAGTTTCATAGAAAGCATTAGTACAGCACACTTTCTATTAACTGACACATATAAGACCAGGAGCATTGGTTGATCAAGAGGTTTACATAATCAATGTAAAAACACATATTAAATAATAGAAATGCAATGCAGAAGGTAGACACATCATTATTATACTTTATTTACAGCATAAATAACTTAAATAATAATGCAACTTTGCCTTAAATAAAACTTCCAGCTTCTCACTTGCATCTTTAACCAACTACGTGGACATCGTGGAGATGGCAATAATAGAATAAACTTTGTGGCATTTGAGGTACATAATTTTTACCTGTTTATCAAGAGTGCCAGTTTATAAGATACCAGTTAAAACAAAGTTTGCTATATAGGATTTAAGAAGCAGAAAAAACATGCTGACACTTCCTGTGTTCCACTAAAGTAACATCTAATTTCTTCCTTCTGCCTATGATTCATAAACCTTTCCTAATTTCATCTGCATTTATTTTCCATTGAGTCTCAAAGCATTTTTTTTATAATATTTAACTTCTCCAGATGCAGTATATATAATCTTTCACCTGCCAAACACCAACCCAGAAAGTCTCCCAGATCGTTTCTTTGGACTCTACAAAAGAGGGCAATATTAACCAAATATTAAATGTAATAGTTAAGCAAATATAATTATGAAGAGTACTGGTTTATGCTATTCATAAAGTTGTATAAGATTATAGAACTCAACCCTTCAAAAATTTAATAATTCCACAATATTCCTCAATTAAAGCAAAACCACATTGTGTTGTGCTACAAGACAACGCAGCCAATGCTGCTGGCTCCCTGGCTCCAGAAAGATCGAACTTCAAGCCCACTGCCTGGAGTCTTCCAAAAATGTTCCTAACTATGAGTTAGAATCAGACACATTGGACGATACCAACTCATATGACTTAATATATAGGTAGGAAACATTAGAGAGATTAAAACCTGCCCTAATTCCTTGTTAACTAATAAACTAACCCCTCAATTTACCACTGATGCCCTCACATTGGTACAGCCATCCCCACCGTCCCTAGACCTCATGCACACTCAACCAGCACTTCACTGACAACATACACTTAGACACCCAAGGTCATCCCCCATCTTTCCACCAAGGGCTCCTTCCACCCTGTCCCTTCTGCAAACCCTCCCCTTCCCTCCCGACAACCCCCACCACCAATCCAACTCCACCCACCTCTACACTCCACTGAACCTATCAAGCTCTCACCCACGTACCTGACAGCTTAGAACTTACCTCCTGGCATTCTACATCTCCCACATCCCACTTTCTAAATAACCTGCCACCCTAACCTCTCAACCACCTGGCATCTTACCCCTCCAAATATCTCCAGCCACGCCCTTCTGCTCTCACACAATTGCAAACCTGTCTCCTCACTTACACTCTCATCTTCTCTCAACAAAGTAACTTTAGGTCCTATGCACATGAATACAGCAGGTACATAGTAAAGATGGGGTGCAGAATGGATAACCCTAAGCTTTGTTTTCTAGAATGCATAATAGCCACCTAGAATACATAATCTTAACTTGGTTGTTAACAGAATTGTGGTTGCTTTGCAAGTGTTGTCCAGCTGCAAAAGCACATTTAAATTTAGACTCTAGTTTTGCAAATATGTCTGGTTGAGTACAGTCAATGTACTTACTTTTATGAATAGCCAAACTGCTGTGCTATTTGATGTGATACACCAGTGGTTGGAACATACAGCTTACATACCTGGCATCACACTATCATTGAAATTCATATTCCACAATATTCATTTTGTGCTTTTCAGAATGTCTTTTTGGCTTGATGATAGTATCCTGTTGTGGAAAAAAGTGCTCATGTTGCTTATGCATAGTACAGTCATTGCCCTAGAAAAGATGGCAGTGAGCTGTCTTCTGGAACCACTGTAGTCCATTTGGTGCAAATACATCAGCAGTGCTGTTAGGGAGAAAGTGCTAGGACTTTAATCCAGTGACATTAAGAAACGGCAATTTAGTTTCTAGTTAAAATAGTGCGTAGCTTAGAGTGGAATTTGCAGGGTGGTGGCACTCTCATTTTAAATACTACCGAATAAATGTAATAACACTGTTGATTACATCTTCCATCACTTTACTGATGATTGAGAGTAGACTGATCAAACAGTAATTGACCATTTTGGATGTGTCCTGCTTTTTGCATACAGAAGATACGTTGACAATATTTTACAGTTAGGTCAATATCAGTGTTGTAGCTGTACTGTTATAAACCTTCTGGGAGAAAGTGAGGACTGCAGATGCTGGAGATCAGAGCTGAAAATGTGTTGCTGGAAAAGCGCAGCAGGTCAGGCAGCATTCAAGTAGCAGGAGAATCGACATTTCGGGCATGAGCCTGAAGAAGGGCTCATGCCCGAACTGTTGATTCTCCTGCTCCTTCAATGCTGCCTGACCTGCTGCGCTTTTCCAGCAACACATTTTCAGTGCTGTACTGTTATAGCTTGACTACGTGCACAGCTAGCTGTAGAGGACAAGTCTTCAGCACTATTTTGAGATTACATTGGGACCCACAGCCTTTGTAGTATCTAGCACCCTCAGTCATTTCTTTATATCATGCAAAGTGAGTTGAATTGGACTAAGCCCACTGATATTCCCAAACAGAACTTTGCAGGATCAACAGCACTGGGTGTGTTGTTGTTGTTTCTGGTGCCTAGGTTGATGCAAGGTTGTCCATCCATTTTTTTAAATTCTTGACTTTTCTGTAGGCCATTTCATAGGACAATGCTTTGGGCCTGGAGACACACATTGGCCAGAGCAGGAAAAGACGGCAATTTTTCTTCCTCAGAAGAACTTAGTGAACCAGAACCAGTTTTTACAATAATTGACAGTAGCTTCATCATCACCATTACTTAAGGTTGCTTAAAATTTCTGAATTATTAATTAATTGAATGTTGTTAATTAATTAATTGAATTATAGACATTAATTCAACTTAAATTTCTAATTGTTACCATGTAGGAAATAAAACCCATGTTCCCAGTGCTTTAGCCTGAGTCTCTAAGTTAAGAATCCAGTTAAGCACTACCACCTTCCTGATTTGATATGGTATGATAAACCAACAATGAATTTCAGTTAATAGTCAAGTGATATTGTCCACAAAAATCTAGTGGTATTTGTGATGTAGACTTCCCTTTTTGATGTCTAGGCATCCAGAGATATTGTTAAGCGACCAATCACAGTGAAGTGTACTTTGTGGGGAAGCAAAGAATCACTGACAACACATTTTGCCTTTCCCTTTAACTGCGCATGTGATGTACCTTCATGTTACTGCAGGGTTTGGTTCGCTCAGTTGGCTGGTTTGCAATGCATAGGTGCGTTGAACCTCAGGTTAAACCACCACTAGTCGTCTGTCTCTAGTGAGAGAGCAGCCCTATGGCCCACTAGGACTGTGGCAATTTGACCTTTACATGTTGCTGTCTGATAATAGTAAATTGATTTCAGTAGATTTTGAGAAACAGTTATGTTTGCGTGTAACCAATCAAATTGGTTTGACAGGGTTCATCTTGATCTTAATCAGCAAAAGGCAAAAGGTAGAAAGAAAATTCTCAGCAGGTTGTTGCAAAAACTGATTTGAAGACAGCACTTTCTGAAAAGAAACTGTAAGCTACGAAAGCCAATAGAAGAAAACATAAATAAATGGATGTTTTAAACCTCTTTTAACATGTATAACGTCCTGACTAAGTAGATAGGAAGATAGCTGCTACCTACAGAAAATTGCATGGCCTTAATTCTGAGTCTTTCCTGAGTATAGCTTAGATCACAAACATATTCCATAGAGGATTACGCATTGTAACATTTTGTGATGCAGTACACTGATACAATAGCACATCTCATTGCTACGCTGCCTTTGAGAAGTTCTAACATTTTTTCCATGGGAAAATACATTGAATATGAACTGAAACTCTCAGATTGTAAGAATATAGAAATAGATCTTTGAATACTTCAAATAGGTCTGTTAAACAGATCCCAAGTTTAAGCAGAAATTGATGGGATAGTTTTATTTACATTTTTACAATATGCATTACATTTATAATGGATATAACAGATAGTTGTTTTATGGAGATTTTTCCTCTTATCTCTATTACCACTCTTTACTCAGAGAGTAGTAAGGGTATGGAATGCTTTGCCTGCAACGGTAGTAGATTCGCCAAGTTTAAGTGCATTTAAGTCGTCATTGGACAGGCTTATGGACGTACATGGAATAGTGTAGGTGGGATGGGCTTCAGATTAGCACGACAGGGTGGTGCAACATTGAGGGCCGAAGGGCCTGTACTGCGCTGTAATGTTCTATGACTCAGTATGAAATAATCAGTAAGCTGAAAACTTATAAATCTAAAAGTATAAGAACAAGTGCAAGTGTATTTCTGTATCATGCTAGAAAAATTGCCAACACATCAAAACATTTTTTTTTTCATTTTACCTTCCTGCCAGAGACATGCTGCAACTAGCTTCAGTATTTGGAAATATCTTAGTGAGATATCATAAAGGCAGCCAATTGAAGGCAGACAGAGACAGTTTAATTAAGTTCCTTGGTATAACTTTATCTAAAGCTTCAGGCATCAGGATCAAAACTAGTGCAAAAGTGCACTTGACACTGAATGGCAGCCGAAGAATATTGTCTTGACAGCAACTTCTCCCATTTACACTGGCATCAGGTCGGCTACAGGTGAATAGCAGCAATATAAGCATCACAGCAAGAGGGGTGAGGAGCTGAGCAAAGTTCAGGGAACAATCATTTATCTTATATTGATTTCTAGAAACTTTGTCCCAGATAAATTACTAACCAAAATGACAATGCTCTAATTTCTGTCTGTAAGAAAAGAGGTACCATTGTCTTTGTTTTACTGTCGTGTTTCACTTTAGAAACATGTCACAGTTGGATTTTTTCAAACATGAAAATCTAAAAGCTTTATCAGTATGACTTAGAGCTGGTAAAGGTATCACCTACTTGCTTCGCTGCAGCATGATTTGAAGTCAAAGGGTCAGAACCAAGCACAATTGGACCATTTGGTTTTATCCCAGGTAACCTTCTTTCTCTCATAATTGAACCTGCTCAATTCACTCAGAGATTCTGTCAGTCATAGCTATTGTCTGTCATTACTGCAAAATGCTTCTTGTCACAAAACATTGACAGAACTGCTGCTGCCACAAGACTCTGAAGAACTCTGCGTACCCAGCATATAATGTTGCAGAAAATGAGCCTGAGTCCATTTCTCCAGGCACCATGTTCCAGTACAAAATTAATGATGTTCGAAGCTGTGGCCTAGCAGGTGAAAATGTGCTGCAACAATTATTCTAATGCAGGAATACCAGTGCACCAAATGTTGCTGTCAAGGAATGGTTTAATTACCCTGGCACCCATGCCACTTATAATCACCTGTCATTAGTAACAATGCTCGCATCTGTTTACACGTTCTGTCAGAAATGCCAGTCTGCCTCAGCCTAAAGAGGAGACAGATTTCTTAATGACAGAATGTGAAGTTAAAGGTCTCCTCATTGTTTCTGACCAGTACAGGATTGAATCGAAGCCAGAAGTTCTCTTTTCATCAATGCTAATTATATAAATGATGAAATCTAAACTAGCCTCAGTTACTTACTATACTGTTTACAGTGTATAAGGTGCAATTACTCAGAACAGAATAAAATACGTATTTCAAAATTCTAAGTCATGTACTTCCAATGGTTCAGTAGATCTGCTTTGGCTTTAGTCTTTGATAAAAAGGTGCCATGTAAAGATCTATTATGCAAACTAGAAGTTCTTGGTTTAGCAGAATAAATATTAGTACGGATAAAATTGGTTGACTGGCAGAAAATACAGAGTATGCAGAAATTGGATTGTCTGTTTGGCAGGAATAATGAATGGAATCCAACAGGAGTCTGTGCTGAGGCCTAAGCTTATCACAACTTCTATCCTTGACTTATATGAGGGGAAAGGAGGCATGACAGCTAGATTTGTAGATGACACAAAGATAGGCAGAAAAGGAGTTTCTGAAGAGGACATATGGAGATTGCAGACAGATTACAGTTAAGTGGAGAGTGGGTAAAAATCAGGCATGTGATGCATAAAATAGAAAATGCGAAGTTGTTCACTTCTGTGGGAAGCTTTAAAAAAAAAAGTATTATTTTAACCGAGAACTACAGCAGAATTTCAAGGTGCAGAAGGATCTAGATGTTTAGGTTTTCTAGTTCATGAGCCACAAAAGTTACTATGCAGGTACAGCAAGTAACTAAGAATAGTAATGAAATGTTATCCTTTATTACAAGAGGAATTGAATATAAAACTAAGGATGTTTGCTTCATGTAGTCCAATGTAGATTTACTAGCTTGTTTCCAGACAGGGAGTCAGGGGGTTGCCTTATGAGGAAAGGTTGGATCAACCAGGCTTGTTCCTATTGGAGCTTAAAGTGCAAGGGTGATATGATGAAAGTGTATAAGATCCTGAATGATCTCAAGAAGCTGAAGCGGAAAGGATGTTTCCTCTTGTGGGTCAGCCTTTTAGGACAGAGATAAGGAGAATTTCTTTCTCTCCCGGACAGTTGTGCCTCAGAAGGATGATGTTACTGAATAAATTTAAAGCAGAGGCAAATAGATTTGTGTCAGGGAAGAGAATCAAAAGTTCTCTGGGTAGGTGGGATTGTGACACTCAAAACACACAGGCCAGAAATGATCTTACTGAATGTCAGTGGGGTCTTAAAGAGCTAAATGGCTTGTTCTGGCTCCTGTTTTTAATTTGCATGTTTATAAAATGTGTCCCACATTCTAATTTATGAACATGTTCATTGGGTTCCAATACTTAAGATTTAAAACCTCTATTAATTGTACATATACTGGAACCATTAAAAAAGTGTTGCAACTCAATCAAAATTGTACTTACAAAAATAGTTGTGTATAATGAACACTCATTTTACGATATGCATTACAGTGAAGGTTTTTTTTTTAAGGTATTGATATATATCCCACAAAGAAACAATGAGATGAATAACTAGCCAGTCAAACTGTTTTTAAGTCATGTTGTTTGAAAAAGAATATTAGCCCGACCTGGATTAGGAGAACTTCCAGCACTCTTCCAACAGTTTCACTGAATCTTTAATGTCCACCTGATTCAACAAAACCATATCAGAATATAGCAAGATATTCAAAAAGCATCAACTCCAGTTACAAAAATGCCTTCAGCCTTGCATGTGAGTGCTTAAACTTCAACATGAATGCGGAGCCCTAGCCTACAATGTTATAATCCAGCTGTGAGAATAATATCAAATCAGACAGTACAGGAAAATAGGTGACATATTACATTTGAAAAGTTATATTAACAATGGTCTGGGAACACGTAATCATCTGAGTTACAATCATTAAGTAGTGTTTGTGAACAGAAGAGGAAATTGAAAATAAAAATGCACCCTTTTTATAGCTTAAGTATTTTAAATAAGTACTCTTGCAACATTAGGGAGTTCTTTCTTTCAAATATTCCAGCGAACACGACTGCTTTCAAACATCTTCAACTGCATACACGTACTATATTGTTTAAAAAAGTTGAAATCATTGCTTCAGTCAGATAGAAACACATATAAAACAGCACACTCCAGTTACAACTGAGCAGCAATGGGATGTTATTGAGATAATAATAGGAACATAATATAAGAACATAAGAAACAGGATCAGTAATAGGTCATTCAGTTTGAGTCTACTCCACTGTTCACTGAGTTCAGGGCTGATCATCTACATCACCACCATTTTTTTGCACTATCACTACAACCCTTGATGTTTCTACTATGTACAAATTTATCGAACTCAGTACTGAACATAATCAACAAATGATTCCCTCGAGCCTTCTGGAACAAAGAATTGCAAAGGTTTGCCACACTGTGTGTAAAGAATATCCTCCTGATTTTAATCCCAAATGGCCAGCCTTATTCTGAGACTGTGTTCTGTAATGTAAATGGAGGGTACAACTGCACATTTATTAGACAATAAATTAACTTGCTTAGCCCACCATGTTCAAAAAAATTGAGAAAGGAAGGCTGCACAAATATTAAGACTCCTTTGAAATTATTTAACTCTAGTAAAACAGGCAGCATCAATGTTATTACATCAGGTTAGACAATAAAAAGTGGGCTTCCAAATAGTTTAAGGAAAACACAAAGTTTCACAAATCTCCAAACGCTGGAGTTTTGTTACACTGCAGCACTTCAGCATTAAAATAGCACCTCACATTCTTTGTCTTTTCTAAAGGAAATGTACTTTTTCATTCTAGGTCTTTGGGATTGGCAAAGTGTCTACTTTAGTTCTGGCTTGCTTTTGTAGTGGTGGAATAGGGCATAGAGAGATAAGTAAGGAACAAGTACAGGTTAATGCGTTAATCTGCACCAGGTTCTATTCCAGATAGAACACTCTGGAGCACTTATTACATCTGAGAGTATAGACAACAATTTTAAATTTTTCTTTCAATGCTGCGAAGTATGCATTTAAGAACGCACAGAGAGTGCTGCTTTTGATCCATGACATTCTATTTAGGAAAGTGGGTTTTAGCACACATTAATGTTGATCTTTGAATCAGTTAATTTGCTTTTTTTGATTAATTCATACATCAACATGAATTAAACAGGTTTTGTGCTATAAACATTGCTTCTTTTTTCCAAATTACTTTTCTTTATTGGTACCTTTGACTAAAACTTAGCTAAGTGGGCAGGGTGGTAACATAATTTAGTGGCACTAGAACATAAGCAAAATTGATATGGTAGGATACATTCTCTCTTTAATCCTCAAATCATTTTGAGAGTTTCATTTTATGATTCTTTGCACACATTTTAAATCAGGTACACTGGAAATGTGGCCAATTGCTGCCTATATTTTCCCAATTATTACATGAAAGTATGAACTACAAATCTGTACATTTATAATATGTGTGATGTGATAGCAAAGTTCCTCATCAGCACACAGATTTGTAACATAATCCCCTTTAATTTCACTCGACAGTCTACCCCAAGTAGCTGTCCACCTGGGAAATTCATTGCTCAAGTAAACATGCATCATTAGAATATAAGAAATGCTGAACATAATAGAAGTCCATGCAGCTCGTCATGAACTGTCCCACAAACCTGAAAGTTCTTCCTACATATCAGACTTACCTGTGAAGGTCTCTAACGTTTTGTCATTATGATCATCTCTGGTAAATGTATTTTCAACATTTGACATTTTCTGAGTAAACTAATTACTACAAATGTTGGCTTTATCTTTAATTTTTACTAAATATTTTCCAAGTTGGTGGATTTAAACCATGAAAAATGATATAGCTCCAAAAGCAGATATTTTGAGAAACTCCATCCTCATTCCCCCCAGTCTCCCTGGAATATTTTCTATTGTGTAGCCAACTTTCATACCTTGGATTCATATAGTTGTTAGCTTAAATAGAAGTATTTCACATGGTACTTGTCAGATAATCTTCTGACTAACTAAATAAACAGCATACAGAAAATTACGGTATCCATTTTATTCATTTTGCCAGAGTCTTTCAGCTCTAATCCATATAGGTTGTTCCTTTCTTAAATTATATAGTTAGAAGAAGAAGAAGCCTAGAGTGAATCGTCCTCTATTCTTCATTCCTTGTTGTGCATGGCTGATATATTTGTGTTCTAAATAATTTTAATCTTACATGTTTTTGCGTAACTGTGCATGCACTGTAGGAACTGACTGGTGCTTTACCAAGAGTTCTCTTTTCCATTTTCTTCTTTTCATCCAATTTTCTTTCTTATTCATATTTTGCTGTACAAAGCACCAAACTTTGTCCACAGGGTTACATCCATTTTTAAACATATACATACTGTTTAACTTCAATATATGTATTAGTTTTAAAAGTTAAGTTCTCCCTCAACTGGAATATTTTCAGCAGTAAGCCCCAGATTATTTTCTGCTTAGTGAGTTTTAACTTTGAAAAAAATCTAGTATTTCCATTCAAATCAATAGGTACATTGGAACAGTAATAGTAATGGTACCAACCCTTATTCTGGATTGCTTCAGAGGTGATGCTGTTACCTGTCTTAGTCTATTTTAATAACTATGGCTGCCTCTAATTACATTGTTAGCCATGCTCTTTATCCACTCCTGAGGCTCTACCACACCCCATCTGTACAATAATTTTATTTTCATCCGGGTCCTTATTGGTACTGATTGCTAAATCACATTTAATTACACAGTTAGTCATCCTTAGAAGTTCTATTTCTGTTCTATGCATGCCATCCTGATTTCATTTTAACTACTAGATTTAGATATAAGCATTCTAAGTGTGATTCTTAAAAGATTGGGATAACCCAATAATTAGTTCTGATTATGTTGCCTCACTTCCATTAGGAATACCTGATACAGTATTTACTGACTTGTCTGAAATCATCCCAAATAATAATTTCCAGTGGTATGCTTTAGTGGTCATGTTATCACATATATCCTTCCAGTAGGGGTCAACGTTTCAGTTATAACTCCTGTTTGAGGCATAACTTACACCCCACTAAATCTCCCTCAATTCTGATAGAATTCAAGTGTAAAAAACACTCAACATTGACTATTGTCAGGAAATTCCCAATGTCACCTATCACTATTAGGTGCACTTCTAGGGAAGGTTGTTCATCTTCTTCACTCCCTCACACAGAGGCACTGAAAGCAATTGCAGAATGCCTACTAACACTACCATGGTAATTTACTAATTCAGCACTGCAGGTCACAGGAAAGAGAAGTACAACTTCTCTGAAAGGATATTGGAGCGGGAAGGGGAGGATCCAGTTGTTGTGGTCCACGTTGGGACTAACAACATAGGCAAAGCTAGGGTGGAGGACCTGTTTGGGGATTATTAAGCACTAGGAAGGAAATTGAAGTCCAGGTCCTCAAGGGTCATAATCTCCGGATTACTGCCCGAGCCACATGCCAATTGGCATAGGGATAAGAAAATTAGGGAAATAAACACGTGGCTAAGGGATTGGTGTGGGAAAGAGGGATTCCACTTCATGGGGCATTGGCATCAGTTTTGGAACCGGGGGGGATCTGTACCGTTGGGACGGTCTCCACCTGAACCGATCAGGTACCAATGTTCTAGCGAAGAGGATAAATAGGGTGGTCAGTAGGACTTTAAACTTCTGAGTTGGGGGGGGGGGAAGGGAAAGTGAAAGCGGCAGGGAGTATGGAGTTAAATGGAAAGATAAGCGGCAAGATAGCATATGTGCAGGCAGATTTAAACTTGAGACAGGCTGGGAATGCAGCAAAAAGGAAGGATAACTTAGGACATCTTATGACTTCCAATATCTCTAATGATAAGAAAGTTAACATTAAAGCACTTTACCTGAAAGCTCGTAGCATTTGTAACAAAGCAGACGAACTAATGGCACAAATCATCGTGAATGATTATGATGTGGTAAGCATCACAGAGATGTGGTTACAGGGGGGTCAGGACTGGCAGTTAAACATCCAAGGGTTTTCAACTTATCGAAAAGACAGGGAGGTGGGCAGAGGGGGCGGGGTTGCCTTGTTAGTTAAGAACAAAATTAAATCTATGGCACTGAATGACATAGCGTCGGATGATGTGAAGTCTGTGTGGGTGGAATTGAGGAACCACAAAGACAAAAAAACCATAATGGGAGTTATGTACAGACCTCCTAACAGTGGTCAGGACCAGGGGCGCAACATGTACCGGGAAATAGAGAAGGCATGTCAGAAAGGCAAGGTCACGGTGATCATGGGAGACTTCAATATGCAGGTGGACTGGGTAAATAATGTTGCCAGTGGATCCAAAGAAAAGGAATTCATGGAATGCTTACAGGATGGCTTTTTGGAACAGCTTGTCATGGAGCCCACAAGGGAGCAGGCTATTCTGGACCTAGTGCTATGTAATGAACTAGACTTTATAAAAAATCTTAAAGGGAACACTTAGGAAGCAGCGATCATAATACGGTAGAGCTCGGTCTGCAGTTTGAAAGAGAGAAGGCAAAATCGGATGTAATGGTGTTACAGTTAAATAAAGGTAATTATGAGGGCATGAGAGAGGAACTGACGAAAATAGACTGGAAGCAGAGCCTAGCGGGGAAGACAGTTGAGCAAAAATGGCAGGAGTTTGTGGGTAAAATTGAGGACACTGTACAGAGGTTCATCCCCAAGAAGAGAAAGATTATCCGGGGAGGGATCAGACAGTTATGGCTGACAAAGTCAGGAAATCTATCAAAGAAAAAGAGAGATCCTATAAAGTGGCCAAGAGCACTGGGAAATCAGATGATTGGGAAGGCTACAAAAACAAACAGAGGATAACAAAGAGAGAAATAAGGAAGGAGAGGATCAAATATGAAGGTAGGCTAGCCAGTAATATTAGAAATGATAGTAAAAGTTTCTTTCAATACATAAGAAACAAAAGACAGGCAAGAGTAGACATTTGGCCACTTCAAAATGATGCTGGAAGCCTAGTGATAGGAGATAAGGAAATAGCAAGAGAACTTAATAAGTACTTTGCATCAGTCTTCACAGTGGAAGACATGAGTAATATCCCAACAATTAAAGGAAGTCAGGGGGCTGAGTTGAGTATGGTTGCCATTACAAAAGAGAAAGTGCTAGAAAAGCTAAAAGGTCTTAAAATTGATAAATCTCCAGGCCCCGATGGGCTACATCCTAGAGTTCTGAGGGAGGTGGCTGAGGAAATAGAGGAGGCGTTGGTTGAGATCTTTCAAAAGTCACTGGAATCAGGGAAAGTCCCGGATGATTGGAAGATCGCTGTTGTAACCCCCTTGTTCAAGAAAGGATCAAGGCAAAAGATGAAAAATTATAGGCCAATTAGCCTAACCTCAGTTGTTGGTAAAATTCTAGAATCCATCATTAAGGATGAGGTTTCTAAATTCTTGGAAGAGCAGGGTCGGATTAGAATAAGTCAACATGGATTTAGTAAGGGGAGGTCGTGCCTGACAAACCTGTTGGAGTTCTTTGAAGAGGTGACAAGTAGGTTAGACTGGGGAAACCCAGTGGATGTGGTCTACCTAGACTTTCAAAAGGCCTTTGATAAGGTGCCACATGGGAGGCTGAGCAAGGTGAGGGCCCATGGTGTTCGAGGTGAGCTACTGGTATGGATTGAGGGTTGGCTGTCTGACAGTAGGCAGAGAGTTGAGATAAAAGGTTCTTTTTCGGAATGGCAGCCGGTGACAAGCGGTGTCCCGCAGGGTTCAGTGTTGGGGCCGCAGCTGTTCACATTATATATTAATGATCTGGATGAAGGGGCTGGGGGCATTCTAGCGAAGTTTGCCGATGATACAAAGTTATGTGGACAGGCAGGTAGTACTGAGGAAGTGGGGAGGCTGCAGAATGATCTCGACAGTTTGGAAGAGTGGTCCAGGAAATGGCTGATGGAATTCAATGTGAGCAAATGCGAGGTCTTGCACTTTGGAAAATAGAATACAAGCATGGACTACTTTCTAAACGGTGAGAAAATTCGTAAAGCCAAAGTACAGAGGGATCTGGGAGTGCTAGTTGAGGATTCTCTAAAGGTAAACATGCAGGTTGAGTCCGTGATTAAAAAAGCGAATGCAATGTTGTCAATTATCTCAAGAGGGTTGGAATATAAAAGCACCGTTGTGCTACTGAGACTTTATAAAACTCTGATTAGGCCCCATTTGGAGTATTGTGTCCAGTTTTGGACCCCACACCTCAGGAAGGATATACTGGCACTGAAGCGTGTCCAGCGGAGATTCACACGGATGATCCCTGGAGTGGTAGGTCTAACATATGAGGAACGGCTGAGGGTCCTGGGATTGTATCCATTGGAGTTTAGAAGATTAAGGGGAGATCTAATAGAAACTTACAAGATAATACATGGCTTGGAGAGGGTGAACGCTAGGAAATTGTTTCCGTTAGGCGAGGAGACTGGGACCCGTGGACACAGCCTTAGAATTCGAGGGGGTAAATTCAGAATAGAAATGCAGAGACATTTCTTCAGCCAGAGAATGGTGGGCCTGTGGAATTCATTGCCGCAGAGTGCAGTGGAGGCTGGGACGCTAAATGTCTTCAAGGCAGAAACCGATACATTCTTGATGTCACAAGGAATTAAGGGCTACGGGGAGAATGTGGGTAAGTGGACTCGATGGGCCAAATGGCCTTAATTCCGCTCCTATGTCTTATGGTCTTAACTGGTGTTACATAGCTCCAGTATAAAGCAACGTAACAACACTCAAAGCATGGGATGGAGGACACATATGCCAATAAAATACCCAGGAAAATTCAAGCACAGACTCACAATAAGTTGAATGGAGGAAATCTCTGAGGAGTTACTTCAGTAATCACACACTAATTCTCTTCATGTTTACTGCTGATTCGTTGAGTAATGTGGGAAAGCACCAGCCTCTGATGGGAGAAGCAAGAAAGTACATGGTGGTGAGGAGGAGTTGTGGGACGCAAGAGGTCAGACATGGAGAAGTGTGTGTCACCAGGCCAGGCAGGAGAGTGAGGGACAGAATGAGAGAGAGAGAGAGAGAGAGAGAGAGAGAGAGAGAGAGAGAGAGAGACAGACAGACAAATAGATAGATAGTTTGTGGGAGACTGCAGCTGTTGGGTGGGAGAAAATGAACAGAGAAAGGAAGCTTTTGCAGGGAAGAGAGATGAATGCTGCACCAGGACAAGGGAAGCTACAGAGCTAGGGAACGGTGTCAGACTTCAGGAGTCAGAAGGAGAGAGGCAAGCCACAGGGCTTAGAGGAAAAGAGAAAGAAAGGGAAGCTGCAAGGTATGGATGGAAGAGAAGGAGGGTTGACTGTAAATGGAGCAGAGAGAGGGGAACTGTCGGGATAAGGGGGAGAGGGAGAAGTGGATAGACTGAAGCTGGTGGGCGAAAGTGAGGACTGCAGATGCTGAAGATTAGAGTGGTGCTAGAAAAGCAGAGCAGGTCAGGTAGCATTCAAGGAGCAGGAAAATTGACTTTTTGGGCATCATGCTGGGAAGAGAGAGGCTGTAGAGATTGATGAAGATGAAGATCAAAAGAAGGAGAGTGTGGGGGGGGGGACAGACAGAAAGCAGATAGAGGGGGAGGCTGAATGAGGCAGAAGATGGACAGAAGGCCTGCAGATGTCATGGGCAGAAGAGAGTGCGAGATGGAGGCTACAAAGGGGCAGTGAAGAATGGTACAACAAGGTGCAAGAAGGAGTGGGGAAGAGGTTGGAGTGGATAGAAGAAGGCTGCAAGGGAGGGTGGAGTAGATGATGCCTGCAAAGAGAGATACAAGAGAGAGAAAGTGCAATGGGTAGAGAGAGATGAGACTGCATGGGTGAAGAGTGAGAGGAAGACTGCAAGGTTGGGAGAAAGATGAATTTAAAGAGAGTGGGAGATTGAAACATAGACTTCAGGGAATAGAAAGGCTGCAAAGAAGAGAAAGATAGAGCGCAGTTTCAACATGCAAGGAAAGGTAAGCTAGAAAAGATAGTGAACTGTTTTCTACCTGTTAACAAAGGAATACTCATGCTGAGGAAAAATGGAAGTTATGGAGATAACGTGTTCCTTGCACATTTATCTGGAATTTCTAACTCAAGGCTGCACATGTTCAAGTGCAGCATTATGAGGCAGAAATGAGCTGGATTTTGAGCTTTAAAGGTCAGAAATAATTTAAAATAATCAATCTCAATTAGAGTCATAGAGATGTACAGCATGGAAATAAACCCTTCGGTCCAACCCGTCCATGCCGATCAGATATCCCAACCCAATCTAGTCCCACCTGCCAGCACCTGGAGCATATCCTTCCAAACCCTTCCTATTCAGATACCCATCCAAACGACTTTTAAATGTTGCAATTGTACCAAACTCCACCACTTCCTCTGACAGCTCATTCCATACATGTACCACCCTCTGTGTGAAAACGTTGCCTCGTAGGTCTCTTTTATATCTTTCCCCTCTCACCCTAAACTATGCCCCCTAGTTCTGGACTCCCCGACCCCAGGGAAAAGACTTGCCTACTTACCCTATCCATGCCCCTCATAATTTTGTAAAGCTCTATAAGGGGTTGCCATTAGACATATTAGCAGTACTGTTCAAATTAATCATATGTTTGGAGTTTTTAAACACAACCAGAATATCATAACCCCTTTACTAGAAAAAACGTGCATGCAAATAATGGGCAAAGAGAGGGCAGAATCAAGCTCTACTTGTGGTGCTTCCTCACATCCGAATAACCCATTAACAGTCAGAATCTGAGCTTGCAGGTAAGGTTTATGCGGGAATGCATTTAACACTATCAGTTTAATCTCTATTTTGCAACAATACTAAATTGGCAAAGTAAATCTGAAATCAAACACCACTTTCTCTCAGGAATAAAATGTCATTAAGTCTATCTGGAAACTGTGTTTTCAGTTTGTTTCAGTTTAACAATGTATGGAATATGAATCTTGCACTGCATCAAACCTGGTTTGCAAGATGTTTAGGGGATTTATAGGACAAATGGCGATTTGAACACAGACAATATTCCAACATTCAGAGAGTAAAGGTGTTTCTCTAGTTATTCTAAACATTTAAATTTCCGACTACTGAAATATTTCTGTGCATGCGTGTCCTGGGATTCACACATTCTTCCCTGAAGAGGTCTGTAACAAACAGATAATGTAGAGAGGCTGTCTTGCTAGAACACAAACTGTTAAAGCACCCAAATGTACCATGCCTGTAAAATCACAACTCAGTTAGAGAACAAAAAACAACAAAAGTAAAATTTTAAAAAATGTATGGATGATTATAAATCAAGAGAAAGCATCTCCGCACAAAAAATAGTTGGCATTATTTTACTGTCAAGATTTAAAACAGGATCCTTTATCTGTTTTGACTTGGAGAAGTTGGGGGTGAGGAAACATAATGCTGTATAACAAGTTGTGTACCTTAACCTCAGTAATACCAGTCCTCATCATGACAGCAGTGGAGAAGAAGGTCTTCGTACCTGCCTACCTAAAGAAGGTTCCTGTTAAATAACGAACACAGACAGCTCTGGGACCATACACCTGCACAGCCTGCCTTTTACTGCTTGAAAGGAGAGGCCACAGGGGATAGGCAGAAGGTGCTTGTCTGACAGGGCCAGGACAGGCTTCCTCTGTGGTGACAGCCTGGGCCCAGCCTCCTAGGCCTGACCCACCATAATTCCTTCACAATGCAGTGGCAATGCAGCTGACAGTAGCAGCTGCGCCTCCTAAGCGAGATGGATGGAATTTTCATAACTATTTCCCCAAGTTACATTTCACCTTCAAGATAATTTATGAGCTGCTCGGGAGCCTTGAAGAGACAATATGCTTGCCATAAAATTAACTGTAACAGTCTTGTAGGTTATAATTAACAATGGGAGGGTAGCACCAACTGGCTGAAACACATGGTATAATTGATGATGAAACTGGGAAATTAAGGAAGCTAACACCATCATTACAGCACACGTCACTCTAGTAAAGCTTGAACCTTCCGAGTGTTAATTATAGCCCCCCCAACCTCCGCACCCTGATGTGGGGACGAGCCTCTGAGCTGGGAGGAGACATTTTATTGGCAAGGCTACCTTGCACCTGGACTGACGTACATAGCATATATTGCCTGGAAGAGAAATATGAGTCTAACCAACACGATCTCCTGAACATCTGTCGACAAGCCCGCCGTTATTTCCAAATACCTGTATGTGGCTCCTTAGGTGCTTTGTAAGCCAGCTAGACTTGTCCATTCAGGGTTTAGAGCCTCACTCTGCCTTTCAGTGAGCCAATAGCAATTTAACTTAATGAAAAATCTCATTAGTAATGAACGAGGAACAACTGTTCTTTTTCTAAGCTGCTTTCATTAGGCTTCTCTGCACAATTAATTTTAGCAAAGCAGACAGAAGCTCTTTTCACCTCTACGTTAACACTCCTAATTCTTTACTATAAAGTCCCAGCTTTCTGAATCCCAGGCCTTCATTTTCTGTAGCCTGCCGATTTCCCGAAATTTTTGCTTTCTCCAGTGCATTCTAAAATAATCTTACTGCTTAATTCTAAAACATCCATTGCAATGTCCTTCACAAAAATAACACCCATCGCAGTGAATGATGTAAAAAAAAAAGTATCCTATTTATCCTTGAAAAGAGTAAGCATAGGTTTCAAAAAAGGGAGAGGCATTGAGGGGAAAATGTTCTGGAAGGATCAAACAATAACTGGTGGCTGTTAAAATGTAGCATTTAATCAAACAGAGTTTCTATTGTTTCTAAGAGAGCTCACAGCTATTCAGTATAGCCCCGATTTGTTTCAAAACTAACAGACGAAAATGACACAGGTGAAGGACGGAGATAGGGAAGAATGAAGGGTCACACCAAACAAAAGAGCCTCAGTATAACTTAAAATGCACTCGGGTCACAGGGCTTCGTGGGCAGCTGAACATCAAGCACAACTAAAAGTCCAACATCTTCATTTAGAACTAAGTTTCATTCTCAGCATTTCAAGGCTGTGCTCCCAGTTTGAGCATGGTCTGCCTTCCAACAATCAATCTCCTCCTATTCATCACAATGTGAACCTCCCTCTCTCATTCATCATATATTCATCCCCTACTAGACTGGCCCCTTTTCCTTGCACTTTTGCTTCTTAATCTATACTTTTGATTCATTATGGGTCAGTAGATCTACATCCACCATGCCTTTTTTTCTGAATCTGTCCTCCCCTAAAAAGACAGCCTAGAAGCCAGATGGGCAACTTTACAGTCCATTTATCAAGTCCAATGCATCCTGCCTCAATAAGCATTCAGCATGTTTATTGTGTTAATGTGGTAAAGCCTCAGTGTAATCTGTAAATAATTTTCATTACTGTATTCTGACCTTACCAGTCTACAGCAGTTCGGACACAAAAACAGACAGACAAATGTGTTCTAAAATCTCACAGCTGGCAGTTTTAATGTTTGCTTGCCATCCATAACACCTCTCATTTTATTGACCATGTAATGACCTTTTCTCAGAAAAGGTCAAGAATGTTCACTTCAAATGGCCTGAGCACCTCTTGAACAGCAATAACAGATTGCCCATCAGAAGCTATGTTCTGGCAAACAAACTGCGGTCTTTACCCCGTATGAAGTAGTCACTTCAATACATTCAGGAAACTGGAAGTTGAGGGTTACCCTTATCAAATCCAGCTGATTCCCTTCACCAGTGAAAGTAAATTAGGGAAATACAACTGCCTGTTTTTTTTTAGAAAAACACAAATGCTTCTTATTTCCTCCTTTGGCACATAGCCTTCCACATAATGACAATATATACCATGGCATGATCTCTGTTGCAGCTGCATGTAAGAATGTTTTATTGCTTTCAACATTGGGCAGTTGACAGTATTGTTAGTGCTTAGTTCAAATGACAGAGGCTGCCTCAGCATCATAACTATCAGTCAACCTAAAGTTTCAATGAGGTGTATTTAGGTGTATGGTAACAATCTCTTGGTGCTACTCTCATGCATCACATGTTCAAGATGGGTCACTGGGTAAGGAAAACATCAAACAAAAAGAGGTCATAGGTATATCACCCTCAAGGCAAACTTTCCAGCAAAGTATCATGACAATTAGTAAAGCCACACTTCAGACATTTTTCTTCAGCATTAGCTTTAAAACCTATATTCTGCCTGGTACTGCTAAGCCTTCATATGCACTTCAGCATTTTATTAATGATTATTCTTCATTTCTTCAGCAATGGCTCCCTCCTTTGATTGAAATGTCCAGTGTAAATAAGGGTCAGCAACATCTGTAGCTAGTTTCTTTAATCCCTGCAGCAAAAAACCCTCCCACAAAACAAAGTCAATAAAATTGTCGACTTATTTCAACATTTATTGTCTTTATTGATTATTTTCAATCAGAAGTTGTTGCTGTAGTTAAAATATACACTACCAGGATCAGTGGTTACTATAAATATCTGATGACTCTAAACAGATGCCTTACCTTGCCATCCAGCTCTTTCTCAGTTCCTGGCGCTCCTCAAGAAATGGTAAAAGACAGCGTACAACTTGGTGTTTTCTTTCTACAGGCCATTCTGCCTTATTGATTTCAGACAGCAAAATCTTCGTCTAAAAAAAAATTAAAAAGAGCTGGCAATAAAACTAAAAATTAATAAAATTGTCCACTGGCAAATAAAGCCAGGAACAAAAAAAAATCAATATCATCTTTATTACTCTCCTCTACTACAGACAGATCAATAAAGCAAATGAAGTTAATGATGATCAAAATGGATAATATATTTATTTCCAGTAAATCAATTTGGATGGTGCACTCGGGGTGAACCTTTTCATTTTTAAATACATGGCTGCAAGTTGGCCAACACAGCAAAGTTAAGGGTCAAAAGGTTCAGGTAATTTGGAAACCCTGAACAAAGATGTTATCAGAATAGATAGATACAGAAAAACAAAACCATTCTTTACATCTCAATTGCACATCTCACCTAAAACAACGGAATCAACAATTACTATTGGTGCTTGCTGTTTTAAGCCACACCAACAATTTTCTCTCTAAGATTGTCTGTCTTTTTCTTTATTAGTTTAATGAAGGTTAATGATAGATAATTGTCTGGAGGCCCCTCGTTCATCTGTTGCTGAATGAAGCTTTCACATTTAAAACTTGCATTGCTCTGACTGCAGCTGACAGTATGTTTGAGGCTACAGGTCAGGAGAACAAACAAACAGTTTGGGCAGACTGATTGCCGGTCTTATCTCATCCTTCTGTTAGCAGAAGACTTGAACAACACAAATGTTTACAGGCTGATGAAAATTTCTTTCCTCTATTTCCTGAAATCACCAAACAAGCATCAGGATGACCTCTTCAGTTCCAAATACCACACAGACATAAGTGAACACTGGCCTACAGGAAGAATAGGTGGAGGTATGCAGTTTGTCCAAAATGTAATCTCACTGTGCAAAATTCAGTTGCGCAGTGCAATGCTCCCTCCAGTTTGTACAACCACATAATATCTTGAAAGACCCACATTAGCCACTCGCAAGTCAATCCCTTGAAATGAATGTATGTCCGTTGTGTTAGAAAATCTAAAAGCGCACATTGGCAGAGTGTCTATATTTTCCATACTGAGTGTCACTATAAGTCCAAAATGGTACCTGTTGATTGCATTCTTAGCAGCATTTTGATCAGGTTATTAATGTCAGCACAAGCATGCTGTGTGCCAGGAATAGCAGATCATAATGTCAGTCTGTGTGTAACAGTGATTAGGCAACAGTGGTGCCATTTTTGGTCTGGATGGAGTTGAATATATGAAGCAGTGGGAAGGACATTGATTCCTCCTCACCAGCCCATCTACCAATGCTTTTTAAAGACAAACTATTTTCCAGTTAGTTGTTGATTGCTTTCTACTAGCTCCAGTTGAGTGAGAAGAAGTATTTGGAGATTTATACTTCACTTTGTATCACACTACTTCCCCTGCATTTCAATTCAAAGTAAAGGTTATAATTCAAGGAATCTACTCATATTACTTCCTGTCAGTCATTGGTGCATTAGTCAATATTCCCACTGGCCTGTATGTAGGGAGAATAAATCAAAGCTAACAGAGAGAGGCACAAACTGATAAAGAAGGCAGGATCACCAAAAGGAAAATGGTCTTCAGTTATCTTCCCAGGATATTCAGGGAGCAATTTTTCTATCTCATCTTCAGCAAAGAACAGTACATTAGATGCTAAAGTAAAACAAAAAAAAAGGGGTTAATTGGGCTTAAAATGTTATTTCTTTTCTCTTCACAGATGCGATCAGACCTGCTGGGTTTCTCCAGCAATTTCTGTTTTTGTTAGTGCATTAGATGTGTCCACTTCACTAAGGAGATGTTCACAGAACTTTGCCTCAGAGCAGGGTGAGGATGGAATCATCAACAGCTGTGCAAGTGAAAATGCCCATAAATTGGCTCCTTCCAGGCTGGAATAGGATTTATTTGCAATACCACTAAGGACAGCAGTATTTAATATAGTACAGGAACAGGCCCTTTAGCCCATCAAGACTGTGCTGACACATTGTTCCAAACGAAAAATGTTTCGCCTCTACGCAGTCGGTATCGCTCTATTCCCTGTCTACTCCTATAACTATGAAGATGCCTCTTAAATGTTGCTAATGTATTCGACTCCACCACCTCCTCTGGCAGCACATTCCAGGCACTTACCAGACCTCTGTAAAAGACTTGCCTCTCACATTTCTTTAATCATATCTCTTTTTACCTTAAATCTATGTCTCCAATTAATTGATGTTTCTACCCTGGAAAGGAGACTCTACTACACTTATTTGAATGGTAAAAATTGCAGCATTCTGCTGTGCAGAGGGACCTGGGTGTCCTTGTGCATGAATCACAGAAGGTTGGTCTGCAGATGCAATAGATAATTAAGGCGGCAAATGGAATTTTGTCCTTCATTGCTAAAAGGATTGAGTTTAAAGTAGGCAGGTTATGTTGCAGCTGTATAGGGTGCTAGTGAGGCCACACCTTACTTGAGAAAGGATGTACTGGCACTAGAGGGGTGCAGAGGAGGTTCACTATGTTGATTCCACTATTGAGAGGGCTGACTGAGTAGCCTGGGATTATATTCATTGGAATATAGAAGAAAGAGGATAGAAATGGAGAGGATGTTTCCACTGGTCGGTAAAGCTGGGACAAAAGGGCATAGCCTCAAAGTTACAGGGAGCAAATTTAGGACCGAATTGAGAAAGAGCTTCTTCACCTAGAGGGTTGTGAATCTATGGAATTCCCTGCCCAGTGAAGTAGTTGAGGCTTCAACATTGAATGTTTTTAAAGCTAAGATAGAATTTTTTTTGAACAGTAAATGAATTAAGGCATATGGTGAGAGGGCGGGTAAGTGGAGCTGAGGCCACAAAAGGATCAGCCATGATCATATTGAATGGCGGAGTGGGCTCAAAGGACCAGATGGCATACTCCTGCTCCTCGTTCTTATGTTGCAGCTGAATGCAAGGTTTCAGTCATGATGGGTAAATTGTTGACAGATTAGTTGTGGCTGTGTGGAGCAATGACATTTTTAATTCATGAGATATGTATTACATCTTCAAATAACCTATTTGGCTACTTGGTGAAGGCATTGAATTTATTTCAAGACTGCATCAAGGTCCTCAGGACAAGACTCCTGGTATTGATTTCAACAGCTATCAATTTCCACTGCCCTTTGATTTGTATGTGGGTGTTTATTGGAGGATATTGGATGGGAGGGCAGGGGGTGTCTGCTGGTTCCTTGCATCACATTTGACCCTCCTTCACCAAGGTCTCCAGTGCAACACCAGAAAACCTTGGCACTCTCTCTCTGTCTTATTGCAACATTTTTCAGTTTCTTTCTTATTCAAACTCTCTACTACAAACAGTTCTTATATCTACTCCAGCTAGAACATAACTATCTTTTAAAGAAGTATGAGTCAACTTTAAACAGAGCAGACAATTTTTAAAGTGGTGCTAACCTCATGAATTTACCACCCTTCCTCAAGCATGTAGCCACTCAAAAGCTTCTGTTATACTGGCTGCATGTTATGAACATGTACATGTACATGAACAGGCAGCATGGATGTTTTGCTACTGGATAATGGATGCAGGTTAATCACATTTGATGCACTTTTTTGGCCTTTTTGATTTAAGTCAATTCTAAAGAAAGGGCAAAAGAGTAAGAAAATACAGCTTCGGACAATACTACAACCCCAATTTTACAAACAGAAGATTCATGGAGGTCTTGAGGAGACAAGTTCGAACAGAGAAGGCTGGGTGGACCTGACAGAGTGGTACAAAGTTATGATGGGCATAGGTAGTATAGGTAAGGAATAAAACTCTTCCCTTAGTATAGGGGTCAATAACCAGGGAACACCATTTCAAGGTAAGGAGCAAAACATTTACAGGAGATTTGAGAATTTTTTTTACCCAGAGGGTGGTAGGTATTTGAAATTCACTGGCTTAAAATGGAGGTACAGGTGGGAAATCTCAAGGCATTTAAGAAGAACTTAATGAACAATTGAAATGCTATGGCATACAAGTCGACAGGCCAAGTGCCTGAAAAATGGGATTAGAATAGATAGATGCTTGATGACTGGTGCAGACACCATAGGCTGAAGGTCGTTTTCCATGTTGTAAAACCATGACTCTAAATTACATTTTCTGTTTGGATCAAAATGCTGCCTAAGATTATTTTACATTTTATTTGTTATCAACCAGCATATTTTTACTACAGTAAACATTCAACAAAAAAGTGGAAATTATTAATACTACTCTATATTTTCTCCTCTTCTTTTCTGTAGACAAGGGACAACAGTCCAGATATGTTGGTGGCACAAAAGTCCTGGAGCCAGTCGCTTAGAAGTCTTAAAGCCAGCTTATCATCAAGACTTGGTTCCAGTGATAGTGTAATGAAAAGTTCATTGTTATGACATAGCTTAGAGGCAATGTTGACAGGTTATGGCTTAAATATTAACCGCTTAGGTAATGTGCTTTGTTTACAACTGGACACCGTGAGAAAAAAAGAATTTCAAGCTGCACTCAGTAATTTGTCTGCTTTTGACATGAGGAGAAAATAATGCTTCTTTCAGGAAGAAAAACTACACTAGGAAGAGTTTGTTACAAAGGCCAATTCCTTAGGCTTTAGAGTCATCAGTGCATTGTTCCAATGTTGTATGCCTACAAGCCCTGTATCTCAACTGGCACAGTTACAGCTCAACACTGACACCAATGCATTTGGGATTATTCTCTGATTCTGTAATGTGATTAATTGCCAAAGACTTGAATGACCGTATGGAACACAGGAAACATCAAATAATTCATATTTCTGTATATCATTTGGTCCCTAACATTTGGATGTACAAGTCCAGTGTTTTGTTCTCATCTGGCTATTTGGGTTTGGTATGTGTTTAGTGAAACAACTGGCATGCATAGCTGTTTGGCTTTCTGAAATATCTTAAATATTTCATGCAAAATGCAGAATTACTACTGATGAAATAATTCCTTTTTTTAAAGTCAGGAAATGGGATTTGTTGTCTGGTGTGTTCACTGCTGTAGAAATTATCTGACTGGTCTGTCACATATCAAGCAACATTTTTTTTGTTCTTCTCCATATTTCTCAGTTTCCCACATTATTAAACTCCTTTTTATAAATACCTTATATTTATGTTATTCAGCAAACTACTATTGTTACTCTGGTGTCTCTACTGGGAATGTATTAGGCGTATGAAGCTATAGGGAAACAGCAGTGACAATATGATAAATTTTTAAGAGTTGAAATAGTTATTCTTTTGTTTTAGGCTGTTCTTCTTTAATTGAGTTTTTGCAGCTAACTTGGTATTATCACTGAGTCCCAGCTATCAGATGGGTTGATTAAAGCAGCTTGCTTCTTTGCCCACCAACTTCACTTTGAATATAAATTATTTAATAAATTAAATGTAAATCATTATTCCCAAAACAGAAGTACTTTCACATTTGTCTCCTAGTATATTCTTCTACTCTAAAGTTTAAAGGTATTCCATTTCTCCATTTTAACTTCAGTGCCTAGATGCACTCCATTTTTCTCCCCTCCTCACTTTATTAGGAGATCTTGAACTTCTGATCATTTGACCAAGTTGCATTGGTCCTCTGTAAAAGGATCTAATGTTGGTGTCAATCTAGTTCTAGTCTTTCATCCAGTCACTTCTTTATTTCTAATAATGCAGAAGCAGTATCCTCAGATATATGCTGGCTGTTACCAGAGTCAAGGGAGACTGCTACTCCTTTTGGCAGCAGCTGTTAAGACCCTACAGTGGTTTACTTTAAGTTTGGGTTAGAGAGCAACTGACCTCTCTTCAAAAGAGTTCAGCATCTGTTAAATGTACCCATCTGATTTTATGAATGTTGGATAAAGATTGGACCCCTTTCAAGTAAGACCAGCAAATTAAGTTAGCGACCCTTGTGTAATCTATCGAGGATCATAGAGGGATTGGATTCTTGCCAAGTGTTGACAGTTTTTATTTAATGCTTTGAAAAGGAAGGAGTAATTCCTTCTTTTTAGCAGTTAACTTCACTTTTGCTCAGGCCAATTTTTCTCTTTCCTTCATTCCATAAAACAATTGATTCCTTACACCGACAGTAAGTATATAATCCCTGTATCGGCTGAGGTCACCATGAAGTTCCCACCTTCCAGTGTCATTCCTTGTCTGAGGCTTGGTGACCTTCAGGTTAAATCCACCATCAGTCATTTCTCTCTAAAAGAGAGCCGCCTATGATCCTTTGGGAATATGATAACTTTCAATTCAATAACTTTTTCAAGGGTGTTAGCCACTCCCTCTGATTGCTTACACAAATAGACATTACTCACACGAACAAATTGACAGTGCACATCAACAAGATGTACACTCACTGGGTAGCACTTTGAATACCACCCCATCGTAGGAAAATTATCAGCATGGACTCAAGACTATATCTGAGACTCTTGTGGTCTGTTTGACTTAGATATTCACTGAATAAACTTAAGTTTATTTGAACAACGGTATTGGTTCAAATCTTAATATAATTTTCAACAACTTTAACTTTAAAGTAGGTTAGTTTATCAGCACTCCTTCAAGAGAATGGTCAACTCCATTCTGCAAATCACATTTCATCAGTGTGGGTTAATGGGAGGCATTGATAAAAATCTAAAATATTTCAGTGTTTAGCCAGATTAATTTGACGACGATACTTCCAATTAATTTATTTTTAAAGTAGGCATGAATAGATGCTACACATAAACAACCAAGGATATTGTAAAACGGATATTACTTTAAAAAGGAATGATTGAAAATGTTTCCGACTTAAAGGCAAAGTTTCAATTTTCATTTGTCATATTATATTTAATTCTGTTAAGTCCTAATTAATACATTCAGAAGTGGTTTGTCAGAGTTTATACTACATTTTGAACAATTCTTCATCATTTGGTTGTCAAAGCTTATGCACTTTCACCAAACTTGCTAACTTTTTAGCTCACAGGAATGTAGACAACAGTCTTGCGTACAATGTGGAAGTCTGAAGTGGCATGGAGAAGCAGGGGGTACAGTCCCAAACTCTTATTTTTAATGAGCTTGAAAATTTTGTTTCAGCATTTTTGCATTGAGCAAACTTAACTCTGTTTTTACGTTGTTCTGAGCAGATATTTTATTCCGCAGGTTCATAAATATGGTGTGGTTATTTCAATGCTTCAATCAATTACAAAGAAGACAGCCTTAAGAATGACCTAGAAACAATATAATCAGTCTAAAATTATTCAATTTTTCTGCATTAACTCAACTCTTCAATTTTAAAAATTGTACCTTATGATGCCAGGATTGCTTGCCCACTCGGCTTCTTAAACTTACAAAAGTGGCTTGGCACCCTCAAAAGCATGGGTGATTTACCTCGGAACAGGCTACATCTTTTGCATGACATCAATTATATCAGGACAGAAGTAGGATTTCCATACATGACAGATTATAAGAAGTGTAAAACATTAGCAAAAAAATGCTTTTGAAGAGGAACGAAAGAAATTACACTTGCAAAAGGAACCAGCTGACTGTCTAGTCCGAACAAGTGAATATGCTTCAAACCATTGTGAATGCAGGAGCAGAGACTGTCCTTTGTATTCTTTTCCTTAGTGTGTCCTTAACCCAACAGTTGCCTGCACTGCTGAACATATGTTTTTGCAGAAGTACTGAGGCAGAAAGGAAGTCTTTGTTGTATTTCAGTCTTTTGTATTTAATTCTCTTCTCTTTTCGTCAGATCCAAACACAAGTTACAGCAAGCACTTATGGTCTTTAATGAATGCTGAAGAAGTCCGTCTGCTACATGCTTCAATAATGATTCAGAACTACAGGACAGAATCAAGCTACAAAAGCACACAAGCAAATGCATTTCATTGTGATGGAGGGTACATTCCACAAGTACATTGCTGAAACCGAATGTCACTTAAAAAGGAAAAGTAGTTTGCTGGCAAAGACAACTGTGCCACTACTATTATTTTAATTACTTTTAATATATATATAGTCCTATAATAATATTTGGCATATGTTTATTAAGTGCAAAGAGCGAGTAAAATAATAATCAAACTTTTTTTCAACAACTGAAACACGAATAGCCAGAGGAACGAGGTTAGAGATCATTCAAAAGATTGCAAAAAAGTGCAAAAGAGAGAGAGAATTTCTAATGGGATATGCAGGGGTCAGTGCAAGCACCAAAGGTCAAAGGGGCAAAACTCCCCCAAAAATACTCACTGTTAAATGAATAAAACCAGTTTGTGGTTGGATGCACAAAGCTAAAGCTAAACAACTGTGCTATGGAGACACAAATAATGTGCTTCCATTGTGACACTTCGACAATAAGTTATTTAGCTTAGAGGCCTCTTGCATCTTCTCCACATACAACTCCTGTAGACATTAGCAAAAACAAAAGGAAGCAATTTAACTTGTAACCATGTAGTGTGACTGTAGATGTGACCTCAAAGAATGGTCCATTTGTGGCAGTTCACAAAAGAATTACAAATGCAACTTAAGATCTAAGCAACACAAATTAGGAAAATATGTAGTAGCAACAATAGAAATGTCAAATATTAGATAAACTGGAGGCAAAAAAATACTTGTCATGCAAAACCAACACAAATTTTATATTTCCAAAATCATGCAATTTTCTCCACAAATAACATACAGAACCAGGTTTTAAGAGGCCTGGTAAAAACAATCCATGATACATGTAATACAGTTGGCTTGAGTTTCAGCTCCACCTGTCCTTTCAGTGGAAGTTAATAAGAAAAAAGAAAAAGGGGAGAGGAAAAGAACTGTAACACACCTCACTAAGAGAGATCTGGTAAGGTTTGTGAATATTTACAGCTTTGTAGACTTGAAATGATCATTCACATGATCCCAGAAGCATGTATTTATTATAGTACTTACAGCAGTGTAGAGACTGCTGATACCATGAGTACTCCAGTATGATGTCTGACTATCAAACACTGGAGGTTTGTTGCTGGGTTCGGGTGCTATCACCATTCCTACTTGCTATCGACTAATGGGCTATTCAATAGTTTCTCTTGAGGAATTATGATGTCTTAGCAATCATATACAGATTACATTAACTGGGGTTTACTAAAAAAATACAAGCAAGAGATATAGAAGACATGCGTGTCCCCATCAGGACACTGTGCCAGACTCCAACTGATTCTCCACCTAGAGGGTTGTGTGACATACTCAGACTGGGTGAAGATCAGCATTGTCAAACATTAACTATTTAAGAAGCTTATACAACACTTATAAGATAACTGACGCAAGCTGTTGAAAACGTTGAAGTGCTTGGAGGAAGAACAAATTAAATAAAACTGAGTGAAACTCTATGACATGGAAGTGATGTCTGTCAACATAGAACACCACAGCACAGGAACAGGCCCTTTGGCCCACCATGTCTATGCTGACCATGATGCCATTCTAAACTAATTCCACCAGCCTGCACATGATCCATATCCTCCTATTCCCTGTCTGTTTGTGTCTATCTAAATGCCCCTTAAATGTTGCTAACATATCTGCTTCTACTACCACCAATGGCAGTACATTCCAGGCATTGAAAACCCTCTGCATAAAATACTCGCCTTGCACATTTCTTTAAACTTTCTCCCTCTCACTTTAAACCTATGCCTCCTAGTATGTGACATTTCCACACAGGGAAAAGGATTCAGACTATCCACTCTATACATGCTTCTCATAAATTTTTAATACTTCCACCAGGTCGCCCTCAGCCTCTGATGCTCTAGTGAAAACAATCAAGTTTGTCCAATCTCTCCTTATAGCCAATACACTCCAATCCATGCAACATCCTGGTAAACCTCTTTTGCATGCATTCCAAAGCCACAACATCCTTTCCATAGTGTGGCAATCAGAAGTGCATGTAATATTCCAAATGTGGCCTAACTAATGTTTTATACAGTTGCAACATGACTGGCCAACCTTTATACTCAACACAGAAACAACAAAAGCAAGCTTGCGTAAACTTTCTTTACTACCTTATCCACACATATTGCCACTTCCCGGGAGGTATGGACTTGTATCCCAAGATCCATCTGTATAAGGGACCTGCATAACTGCTCCTAAGAGCCCTGCCATTTACTATATACTTTCCACTTGCAACTAGCCTCCCAAAACACATTCCCTCACAACTGTCTGGATTAAACACCATCTGCTTTTCTCCGCCTAAATTTCCAAATGATCTAAAGAGGAACCTTGATTGTCCGAAGGACACGGGCAGGGAGAATTTCATTTGGTTCATCGAATTTTGGATAATCAAATGCCAGATAACATTGTTTAGCCAATCATTGGGACCTTGCGATCTTGCCGGATAATCAGATATTTGTATAAGCGAAAGCCAGATAATTGAGATTCCTCTGTATATTCTGCTGTGTTCTTTGTCCATTTTCCTCCTTATTCACAACTTCACCAATTTTTATGTCATCTGCCAACTTACTGGTCAGACCATCTAAATTTTTATCCAAATTGTTTATAAACATTATCAACATCAGATGTCCCATCTGGTCCCAGGAGCAGAACACCAGTGGTCATGGATCTTCAGTAAGAAAAACACTCCTCCATAACTACCCTACATCTTTTATAGCCAAGCTAATTTTATATTACCAAATTACCAACTCAGCATGAATTCCATGTAACACAATCTTCATACCAGCCTACTATCAAATCCCAAAAATACAAAAAAAAAGCAATGCAAACTTTAAAGTATAAAATTTGCTCTGAACTGAACAAGAGACTGATCATGCTCTTCGAAGAAATTGAAAGAATTAAGCAATAAAAATTATTGAAGACAATGTTGTGGAAAAGAAGCACAAATGTCTTCAGGCAGCTGAAATGCCAAATTTGTTGGAGAAAATTAAACCGAATAGGAGGCATGTGTAAACTACTCACCGAGAGGCACACTATACCATACCCCTTGAGTTAACTTCCATGTAATACTGGATTACCTTAATTAATCCTTGGTATTTTCAGGATAACAAATGAAGATGAAATTAATTTTGCACCATGTGCAGGACACAAATAAAAGTGAAACTAGGTTCTGCACATTTTTTTTTTAAATCGGAAAAGAACTACAATTTTGGGAATGTATAATTTGTGGTTTTGCATGTCCAGGGTTCACTTTGGCTGTAAGTGCTTTACGATGTGGCACTTTCAATGCTCCCAATACACGCTATTTAAATAATAATTATCACGGTTTATGTTATGTTATTTTATATTTTATATTGTGTGAATTCATAATAAATCTGGCTGCACTGTATCCAAAAGTTCTGAAAATAAATTTAAAAAACTGACCTGAAGTTGAAAGAGAAAACATTTGAGAGGTAGTGTAACACATTGGAGCACTGATAGCTTGTGCCGCTAAGTTATAAAATCCAATTTCTAAACACAATGTAATCTCAGTTTTGGCATACAGCAGAGACCAGGACCTGAATCTTAAGATCTGGGTTGGAATCCAATTTCTCACCCATATCAAATAAGAAACAGCGTACTTAAGAATATATTTTGGGGTAAACGTCCAAACCAGGAGACTCCCCAGTGTAGTAGTGTAGACAGGTCCAGGAGTTCTCACAACCAGAAGCGAGGCAGATTGGTGCTGAAACCTTTTTCAACAGTAAGTGCTGTTTTCTCTAATTTCAATGTCCTTAACTCACTTTACCAGCTGGTGTCAGATCATAAGTATGTAAGGTGTGTGAAGGGGAAGATGGTCATTTGGGTAAATGGGGGATACTTTGGCAGATAGGTGGTGTAAAGTTGGTAAGTAGGTGAGGAACACCAATGCGTGGTGTAGATTAGAAGGTTGGAGGGTTTGGAACTGACAGCAAAGTGGTTAAGTGCTTATTGTAGCAAATGGAGTCAACTAAGGCCAAGATGGAAGAGAGTTGGTGGGGACAGAGTCAGTGAACGTATGTGCATGCATGTATATACATGTGTCTGTCACAGTGCCAAATCAGGGCATGTCTGGGGGCATTTCCGTTCTCATGGGATTGGTTTGGCCAAAAGGGAATTCTCACGTCAGATCCAGTGGGTTGGTGGGAGAATCACAGATGAGGTGGTTTTCTGGGGTAGTGGGTGGATACACAGATCAGGTCAGGGGCTATTGCTTCTGTGAGGGTCAGAGAGATAGGGGAAGCTAAGGTATAAGAGTGTCAAGTCAGAGTGGGATGGTTTGGGGGGATACAATTATCCACCTGAGACCAGTGGGAGTTCAATTTTATACCTAGTCAGGAGATAGAGAAGATTTTAATTCCTCTCGCCTTTCCTGGCTGGATTTTCTCTTAATTTCGTTCCCAATTATTATTGTATATGTACATTTTATGTGTATATTTTACCTAGTTATTACTTGCACGTATCTATTTCACCTGCCTTGCTTTAAAACCTGCAATCCCCTCAATGTTGTTTCTCTTTTACAGCTTTAACAAAAAGACAGTCAAGGGCATTCTACCTGAATGCACTCAGCATTCGCAACTGTTATGGACCAGGTTAGACCCTCTCAAAATATTTTAAGAAGACAGCTCACATCCTATTTTTTTCTTATTTTAAAGACAAATGTGAAGTGGGTGTTCAAGTTTGGTCCAACTGGTCAACCCACTCGGCTGTAAGCAAAACAGAATTTATTTAAGGTGAAACACAAACAAAAGAAAGTGGAATTTAGAATAACTTAACTATGGGACACCTTAACCGACTCAATAGATTAACGACTACTAATTAACTAAAAAGGTCAGAGGAATTCTTTACTGAAACTTCTAACTCCCCTGGATTCATATATCTTGTGACTGTTACAGCTACAACAAACTAGAAAAAAT
The DNA here is from genome assembly GCF_037043375.1 of Chiloscyllium plagiosum. Taxonomy (NCBI): domain Eukaryota; kingdom Metazoa; phylum Chordata; class Chondrichthyes; order Orectolobiformes; family Hemiscylliidae; genus Chiloscyllium; species Chiloscyllium plagiosum. The sequence continues at coordinate 49,813,596 of NW_028270155.1, read as the reverse complement.
CTGAACTGGGAGAACTGGCCACTCTCCTATTGTTAAACTGGACTCCTCGATACCTCTGCCTTTACGACCTCTCTTCAAGAAAACCTTTTCAGAGTGACAGAATCATCACACAACAAAATAGATGATCTGTAGGCACAAATAGAGGTGAATGGTTACAAATGTAATTGCTATTACAGGAACGTGGTACATTGTAATCAGGACTGGGACTATTTCAAGATTAGGAAGACCAGATGAAAAGGAAAATGTGGTGCATTTGCATAGATATCACGAGAAGGGACCAATACATTAGCAAGGGAGAATCTCAGACTGAAGAACAATATGTGGAATCTATTTGAGTGGAACTGAGAAACAGCAAGGGAAAGCAGACATTGTTGGTCAAAAAAAACTCTAACCAAAATGTTAATGATAGTATAGGACATGGTATAACTCAGGCAATGAGAGAAACACAGTAATCGTGGATGACTTCAATCTACAAATATTGTGAGTAAATCAATTGAGCATTAAGGCTGTGAAAACATATTTCTGGAGTGACCTAGAATTTTTCTTTACAGCAACAAGTTGAAGAACTGGCTGGAGGACAGGCTATTTTGAAATCAATAACGAAAAATGATGGATTAATAATATTGTTCTTAAAATAACCTTTATGGATGAGTGATCACATTAAAGATTGTCCATTGCCTATTTAAAGAATAATTGCATATCTCACTGGAACTGTACATTCCTTCAAGTTGTAAAAATTTTAACAAGTTAGTCAACCGCGGTTGACTAGGGAACATAAAGATTGTTTAAGATTGAAAGAAAAGACTTAGACAATGGACAGAATATAAGGTTTGGGAAGTTTTAGAATACAGCAAAGGAGGATCATGAAACTGCTAAGAAAGAATAGATTATAAATGTAATCTAGTAGAAACATAAAAATGACCATGAAAGCTTCTACAGGTAAATACAAAGAAAATGTCTTGCAAAAGTGGAAGTGCATCTATTAAAAGCAGAGGCAGGAAATTACACAACAGAGAATAAAGAAATGGCAGAGAAGCTAAATGATTACTTTGTTTCAGTCTTTTCTGAGAAAGAATAGGAAATTTCCAAGAATTCGAGATCCAAGTAACTAATGTTATGCACTAGGTCAAACCACTCAAAACATTCTTAAGCAGGCAGCTCACACCATAACTTTGCAATTTGTTTCAGTAAGTGTACAGTGAAAATTACCCGGATTACGTTAGCGTGGTTGACTACCAGGTTTAAAACAGACAAAAACAAATTCACAAAATTACACAATGAAACACGAAGAACAGAGTAAAGAAGCCCTACAGAACTCAGTCTATCCAAACTAGACTTAAGTGTGCGGTTCCAAATATACACAACAGCCCCAATAAGCAAACCTCTTTAAAACACAATATAAAAAAGGGTCAGATGCTGACAGGTTGAAGTTAGAAGGGTAGGAGAGAGAGTTTCCATGCAGCTTACTGTTGAACTCCCAACTAATTACCCAGAGTGAGGTAGTTAGGTTGACTACCAGGTTTTAAAACAGACAAAAACTTATTCACAAGATTACCCAATGAAACACAAGGAACAGAATAAAGAACCCCCACAGAACTTAGTCTATCCATCTAGACTTAATTATGATGTTCCGAATATACACAACAGTCCCAATAAGCAGACCCTCTTGAAAAACAGTGTAAAAAATGGAACAGATGCTTACGGGTTAAAGTTAGAAGGGCAGAAAGAGACAGCCTGTTCACACAGTCCACTGCTGAACTCCCAACCAGTTCTGGACTGAACGAAACTGCTCGGCTAGAAAGCTGACCACTCCCCTTTCATTCTACAGGTCGCTTCTAAACATGATCACTTTGGTCTCAAGTCTCATCTGTTTACATATAAACAAAAAGCCTCTCAAAATCCTTTTCATCTCTGTACCAAACCAGTCTGATCGGAGCCCAGCCTGGTTTATGACCCCTCTGAAAAAAAATCAAGGACAGAGTATCCTTGAGCCAAGGAACAGCTTTGAGAAAAAAAAAGGACTAGTATTGTGACACAAAGGAAAATGAAAAGTCGAAGGAAATTAATATTATGAAGGTAGTTCTGGATAAATTAATGGGCCAGTAAGCTAATCAGTCACTGAGGCTGGATAATTACATCCTAGTGTGTTAAGGGAGGTGGCAAAAGAGGTAACCATGCATTGGTATCATCTTTCACATTTCCACAGAATCCTGAGCAGCAGAGAGGAAGCTTACAAAAATCAGTCCACTATTTAAGAAAGGGGAAAAGCAACAGTGATACAACTGACAGCCTTACATCAGTAGGAGGAAAAATCCTAGATTCTGTCATAAAGGATGTAATAAATGGACACTTGGATAAAAATGGTCTGACTGGGTAGCATGGATTTGCAAATGGAGAATCATGTTTGATGATGTTGAAGCTTTTTGAGGACGTTACTAACAAAATTGATGAGGGGGAGCTGATGGATGTACAATATTTGGATTTCTGTACAGTTCCTGGAAAGGCCCCCCATGAATGTTGGTTAGCAAGATTAAAGCATATGGTATAGGAGACAATGTATTGATGTAGATTAATAATTGATTAAGAAACAGAAAACAGACAGTACAAAAAATGTCAAACTCTTTCCTCGCTACATTAGTTCTGAGAGAGGGTCACTGAACCCGAAACATCAACCCCGATTTCTCTCCATGGATGCTGCCAGACCTCCAGCAATTTGTTTCTGTACAAAAAGAAAGGGGCCATTCTTACGTTAGCAATTTGGGTTTAGTTGGTCACAGCAAGAACAAATACTTGGGCTCCAGTTGTTCACAATATATTGTATACCTCAATGATTTGGTAGGAAACCAAATATAATACTTCCAAATTTGCAGTGGTACAAAGCTGGGCAGGAAACTGTATTATAAGGAAGATACAATAAAATATTTCTAAGAGGATGTGAACAGGCTTCATGATTGGGCAAGAACATGGCAGTTGGGAGTATAAATGTGAGTTTATCCACTTTAGTAGAAGAACAAATGTGCAAAGTATTTCTTAAATAGTGAGAGGTTGGAATGTGTAGATGAGCAAAGGCATTTGGATGCCCTTGTCAATAAGTCACTGACAACTAACAGGCAGGTGCAGCAAGTATTAGGAAATATAATGTAATTTTAGAATTTATTGTAGCAGGATTTAAGTTCAGGAGTAGTGAAGTCTTATTTCAATCGTACAGGAACTTGGTACTAAGGAGCCTGAGTAGACAGTGACCACCCTTAATGCTATTGTCACACATTAGTGTAAAAACCTATGTTAATGTATACCGAGGCATTTATTTATTGACTGTTTTAAAAAGACATTAAACAGCAAAAAGAGTCATGTTGGCTGCTACAGTAGCCTTCCAGAAAATTTTCAGCCACCAAAAACAAGCCAGACGTGTACACTTCATGTACCTCTTGATGGGTCAGGAATGCTAAAAAGTGTGTTATAATTTGTCACAGAAATAAAAAGGATTCCAAAAAAGATTATAATATAATTACTGGTTACACTTATCCTGTAAGATGTCTTCATGACGTTCCACTTACATTCTGAAATGTGCTATAAACAGTCAGTTATCAGCAATGCAAGCAATTGTCTAAATGCTAATTGCCCCAAACAGGGAGGCTTAGTCACATTGAATCCCAGTATACAGAATCTTTGGCCAGAAGCGCCGACTGGATGATGCATCTCAGCCTCCTTTGGACCTCCCCAGTGTCATAGACGCCAGTCTCCAGGTAATTTGAATCACTCCATATGATATCAAGAAACAGCTGAAGGCACTGGATACTTCAAAGGCTATTCCGACGATAGTACTTGAGAGATGTGCTCAGAATGTGGCTTACCTCGAGCCAAGCTATTCTAGTCCAGCTACAACACTGGGCATCCACCCAACCTTGTGGAAAGTTGCCCAGGATATGTCCTGTACACAAAATGCAGGACAAGTCCAAATGGTCAAATACTGCCTTCAGTCTACTCTCAATTATCAGTCAAGTGATGGAAAGGGTTATCAACAATGCCATCAAGCAGCACCAACACAGAAATAACCTGCTCAAGTTGGCTCAGTGGTTAGCACTGCTGCATCACAGCACTAGGAACCCATGTTTGATTCCAGCCTCGGGTGACTGTGTGGAGTTTGTGCATTGTCCCCTTGTCCACGTGGGTTTCCTCCTAGTGGTCCCGTTTTCTCCCACAATTCAAATATGTGCAGGTTAGGTGGATTGGCCTTGGAAAATTGCCCCATGTGTCCAAGGATTTGCAGGCTAGGTAAATTAGACATGGTAAATGTTTGGTTAAAGGGATAGAGTGTTGAGGCGGTTCTAGATGGGATGCTCTTCAGAGGGTTGGTTGACTCAATGGGTTAAATGGCTTCTTTCTCCACTGCGAGGGATTCTATGATTCACAGGTCTCTTGGACTTGCGTCAATCTATTATCAGGTGATCATGGCAGTGGTTTTAGGTCAGTATTTGTCCTCAAGACCAGGGAAATTGTGAAACAGTAATTACATATATACACACAGAAACATATGAATTAGGACCAAAAGGTGTACATTCACTCAAGATCATTTTGTCATTTGATAAAAACATGAGTGATCTGACTGCAGTCTGAACTTTACTTTCCTGCCTAACTCTACACCCTTGACTCCATTGTTAGTCAACAATTAAAAATATTCAATTCACCTGTCTCTGTTGTTCCCTGAGGAAGAGAATTCCACAGTATCATGACCTCATGGAAAGTTTCTCATTTGTCTTAAATGGGAGATCCCTTTGTGCAGAATTATCCATTGTCTTGAACAGCAGACAAAAGCAAGAAAGTTGAGAACACACACCAATATTGGAAAAAACTGATATTTCATGTTAAGAAAAAAAATTCCTAATTTCCATGTAGGGTTTAAATAGAAAGCTCCGACCCTTATGAATGAGCAGAAATTACTTAGCTTCCATGCGATTTGTACCTCATTATTATCACCCTATTTCTTTGCAGCTCACATTCTTCCTATTTTCCTTAGAACCAAATGGGGCCAGTTTTGAATGAAGATCAGTGTGGTAACCTGGCAGCAGCTATTCTGGGCCTTCAGTCAATCAATCAAGGGACTTGCCTAATCTCAGTCTGGGGAGCAAGCCACAGTCAGTCCTTCAGGTCAAGTGCAACCTCTCCGGAGATCACAGATAAGCCAGTCAGAGTACTGTGCATACACCCATCCAGGCAGGGGCCAATTTTTCGTCCAATGAGACCGAAGGAGGAACTGAGTATGACAGATCAAAGTGTAGTTAGTGGCAAGCGCATGAGCAGGAGAGGAGATAATGTATCCCAGTGAGCCAGTAGGAAGCGTAGAAGATAGGACAAGCTAGTAGCTTGGAAGGATGAAGAGGGTGAGAGCTTTTGAGCGACGTTACGAGTGCCAGAAAGACCAGTTGCATAATTAATGAGCCAGTGATTGAGTGAGAAAAGCCAGTTTAGGCCATGGCAAATCTCACTAAGAAACCGCCAAAAAATGGGAAAATTCAGTCTTCCGTTCTAGTCTCTCTAATAAGTGGAAACATCCTCACAGCATATGCCTCCGATTCTTCTAGACTCAAATTTCCTTAAGACAGATGTTAAGCTAACTGCCTGTAGTTTCCTGCTTTCACTCTTAGCCCTTGAATACGGAAGTTACATTTGCTATGTTTCAACCTAATGGGACCTTTCCAAAACCTGAAGTACATGGGAAAAGCAAAACCAATGCACCTATTATTACAGCAGCCACTTCTTTTAAACCCTAAGGATGAAATCCATCAAGATGTGGGGACTTGCAAAGTTTTAGTTCCAATAATTTTCTCAGTATTCTTTTCCACAGAGTTTTAAGTTCCTCCATCTCTTATTAACAATTATTGTTGGGGTGTTATGTATATCCTTAACAATGAAATAGATGAAAATAACCAATGTTCACATCACTTATCACTTCCTTTTTAAATATATATAGAAATTCTTACTATTCCTTTGCCCTCATAATCTAATTTTTCTTTTTTTTTAATTGTTTTTAGTTTTTTTTGCTGCTTTTGAATTTTACTCCAATTTCTTATCTGCCACTACTTTTCACCAAATCACCAATTTTATTATATATTCAGCTTCCTTCTTTAGCCATGGATGGTCGACCCTCTTCATAGAGTCTTGCCTTCTCACGGAAACATGCTCTTAAAAGCCCAGATATATTTGATTCAACAAGGAATAACTTCTATAAAAGGATCTTTATAGTATGACAAACACCATAACATCGGAAGTTATTGTGTGCTAAATGATTTCTAATCAATTGCAACCTGCAGGAACTTCAACAGCCAACCCTGTGCTGAAGAACAAAATCACTGATTGCAACTTTTAGATTCCCCATTTAACTCCACATTAAAGAACATATGATCATTTCAGTCTTGTTGGGTCCTTTTTGTTAAATAAACATTTGTTTATGTTAATGGCACAATTATGACAACTATCTCACAAGCCATACAAAATCCAACTGTCAAACACCAATACATTGGTATTAGTGGATAGTAAGTAATCGTAGGAGCTAAAGGAATCTTGTCATTTTAACTAAGTATCCTAACTCTGTCCCTCACAGAGTCAGTGCTACTGCTTTCCTCCACTAGTTCTTAAAATGTGATTCAAAGAAAAACAGAAACAAAAAAGAAATTGTGGAATATGTTGGAGGCATACGGAGGACAGATTTTCAAAATCCCACCCAAGCATAAAAATGATGCCATGGGGTCATTATAGAAAACAGTTGGTTTTCACTGTTCCATCATTTGAAAACCAGACTATTTCTAGATTAGGATGTTGATCCAGAACACCAGTTTTAGAGCCAATCCACAGCATTGGTTTGTTTCTAGTCAGTCTTTACAAAACTAGTTTTATAGTTGATCTATAGTGCTAGTTTTACACTAGATCCATAGAACTGGTTTTATAGTCAATCTAAAGTGCTGGATTTACAATTAATCCACCGTGCTGGTTCTACAGTTGATCTAAAATGGTGGTTTTACAGTGGATCCATTATGCTGGTTTTATAATGGATCCACAATATTGGTTTTACATCAGATCCACAATGCTGGTTTTACAATGGATCTACAGTTCTGCTTTTATGATGAATCGACAGCACCAGTTTTACACTCAAGCCGAAGAACCTATTTTACAACCAGACCCACAGCACCAGCTTTACAGTCAATCCATAGCATGTGTTTGACAGTCAATCCACAGCATGTGTTTTACAGTCAATACACAGTGTCAGGTTCACAGTCGATCCCACAGTGCCAGTTTTGCAGTGATTCCATGACACTGACAGTCAACTCCACATTGTGAAGCAGCAGCAGGGAAGCCTCAACAATCACTTGGGGGTCTCCATTTCTATTATGGCATATTAAAATGCAAGTAAATGTGACATTTATGAATAATCAATTCAACTGAAAAAAATGAGTGTACCATGGAATTTTACTTCATTGAAGTGTGCCTTGATTCTGAAAAAGTTGGGAACCTCTAGTCTACAGTACTATTTTTACAACCACAGTTTTGGTTTTAACAGCTGATCTACAGCATCAAATTTGTGACTGGGTAGCCAGTTGAAAACCTGTATTATGTTAATAGATGAAATCAATTTATTCTATGTGATAATTAAGTTTATATCAGCATCATTGGTAAAGGTGTTATATTTTGCAACAGCCATTTCCTTTTTTTACTCACAGAATATGTGTGCCTCTAGAAAGGTTAATATAAGTACAAAGTCTGAAAAAGATGCATTAGACAGTGTGTGTTTATGGACCAATAGGTCAAGTAGAAAGGCCAAAGCGCTTCACCTGAAGCAATATTTCATTGACTACCTCTCCATCTTTCCTTCGCGTCCATTCTTGCAACATGATAAGCATCAAGCTCTGAGGTAGTCATCTACAACAATGTCTTCCCTGCATGACATTTCCTGTTTCAAGCGTTTGGTTTGCTTATCCGCATCTCTAGCAGTCTTTTTTAAACTAGGCTCATCATCAGAAAAGCACGGGGCACACTGCATCCTTGCTCATGATAAGAAAAAAATTGGCTTGAAAGTTGGCTGTGATTCTGATCTCACTGTTACCTTTTCTTGTGTTCAGTGATTACACTATTAGAGGGATTTGTACTTTTCAAAACCTCACACAAAATCTTTTTAATTTAATACAGATAAAGACGACATTACTGTTTCTATTTAGACAGAGTACAATTTACCTTTTCATTTAAAGCTAATTATTAGACAGTTTGAAAATCCTTTAAAAATACAAAAGAATATTTTCTTTTCAACATATCAGGAAAGGGCTTACACAGAAAAGTATTAGTGCCAAAACTTAAATGGCAACAAGAAAACCCATATCAGTTTTTCCACTAGTACAAGAGTACTGCTTTGTGTCTACCCAACATTTCTGGCACAGTGGGAAAACCTGGTCAATCTCATATTCTTCCCTGGGACCTATCCAAAGTGCCAACAGTAGCTAAGCTGGATATTAATACACCCTCAACCATGAAATGCTGCCAGATATATAAGGGCTGAACCATTTTAATCAGTACATTCCCATCAAGCTCAATGTCAATGCAAACATTTTAAATGACATTATTTTTGGTAATGATTTGTCAATCTAATTTGGCATGCAATGTATCTCTGAGTCATAACAGTTAACCATTATAGTTTTGACTCCATATTCTTTGTGACCTCACAATATGGCTATTAACCAGAAAATTAAACAATAGAAGTCAGCTGCATGCAATAGTTTACTCTGATGTCTTTACAGATATTGTCATCAATCCATTCTCAGTGGACAAGTACTCAACACCCCTGTGTGGAGATCCAAAATTGCAGACTACAATAGTTTAAGGAGACAAGTATTTACTTTCATATTTTTATTAATAGAGATGTGTTTGAAATGATATTTCCACATCTCGCCTTCTTTATTCATTTCCATAAATTGCATCTTCCTGACTGAACCGAGAAACAATGCACAGAAGCTCTGCTAATTTTTATTTGACTGCAAAGAAGACCAATAACAATGAAGAAGTAACTTGTATTCATCAAAAATCTCAATGTAAATTAAACTAAATATACCCATATTTATTATGTCATACATATGAAAAATGGAACTGAAAATCAAAACTTTTTCTTCTGTGGACAAGTGTTAACAGGTCTTCAGGACAAAGTGGTGGAATAGGCAAATGCATTTCAACACTAAATATTTAAAGATGGTAAAAATTAATTTTTTTAGTAAACAAGCTTTTGCTCATTACAATCAAAAATATTTAAATTGGATTTCATTTTTTTAAACAGACACAGAAGTTGTTTTTAGGCTCTGTGGATTTTATACATTTTGAAGCTGATACGAATTTTAGTTGCCTTCAGGATTGCATGATTTCAGACCCTGGGAGACAGGCTGCTATCCAATGCATCTAGGAACAGCAATAGCAAGTCTCAATCATCTCACAAGAGATTCTTGGCTTTTTATGTTACCTCTTTTACTCAGAAAGCAAAGCTTGTATAGGTTCTTTTGAAAAGTAACTGTATCTTTGAACGGTGTTGACTGCTATCTTAATCTCACACCTGATAATGCTTCAATCTCAGATGCCTTTTATGAAACACAAACATTTACTTAACCTTCATCTTTCAATAAATGCAGCATTCATCTAATAGCTCATCATTTCATAGGGTAATATTTTGCAAAAATGCTTGATGCTTTATCTGGATGTCATTTTAATGGAAGGTTCAACATTTACATCACAACAGTGAAAACTGTGGGGGGAAACTGTCCACAGGGAGATAAAATGCCAGGAATAAATAGTGCCATTAGAATATGGTAAATATAAAAGATCTACTCTTGACTTGTGCTTTCAAGAACCATGGCACCTTGAAATTAGAAATTTAATGATAATTTTCACCCAAACAAATAGTTGAAACCTATCTTCAAAGCACAGGGTTTTTCTCACTATAACCATTCTGCTGCATTTTTTGAGTTAAGTTGATTTGAATATATACATACTGATAACAATGAAATCTGTCCAAAATACCATCAATGCAATGACAATTTTATATTTTAAATTAAAACATTTATTAAAAAGAAAGTTTAAAAATGTTAGTGAAATCTAAACATTATTGAAGAACTGCTTTCATTGTTATTGCTTCAGAAATTTCCTTTTACATTGAGTCTCATAATGTATCATGCACATCTTGACTTGATAAGCTTTGAAATAAAGGCTCCTAATGTTGGGCCCAGAAAATAGCTGCTCTCAATTTTTTGTTTGTTTTCTGCATTTATATTTTCCTTTCAAATTTAAATGTTCATTCTAAATCCTTTTTGAAAGTGATTTAAGGTAATGTAAAAAAAACTTGTCAAAAACAGTAGTCAAAATACATAGTGAAATTTATTTGATATTCTTTCTTCAACTGCACAGAAATGATGAGGCAAATCGAAGAATGTATTTCTGTAGAAATAAAATTAACTTTAGGGAAGGGGTATTGTTGGTAAAAAAAATGGTTTTCACATTATTTAAAATAATATCATGGTATTCTGAAAAGCAGTCAAGATTGACCAATGAAATTCAGAAACTGTCATTAACCCAGGAAGACTATGTAGCATTTCTGCACCATTATCAGGCTCGTCCTATTTGTAAAGTTCACTTACAAAATACTGTTGAAATTCTTATTGATACTTGGTACTATAATTCATCAAATACAATTCTTCAAGATGCTAAGCAATAGAAAACAGGTTTGTGTTCAGCAAAATGTCAAGAAAACTCAGAATTAAAAGGATAAACATGAGACATTGTGTAGGATTGGTAAACCTGGGGTACTGGGCCATTTCTTTCCCAGCATTCCTCAAAAAAATTATTTCTCCCTCCTGAAGGAATCTGAAATTTTTATAAATTGTACAGTGCAGAAAAGCATGTTTTCATATAGAAATAAAATGGCAACTGTTTAGACACATTGAAACCTGTTCATTATCCAATCTTTTAGTATATTAGTCCCTTTATTAACAAAGGATTTTGAATATTTTCTATTCATTTGTGCACAACTGATCCCGCTTTATGTCATAATATGATCAGTTTTAGTGAAGTATTGACTTGGTTAAAAGTGCCCCAACGAACCACAATAAATCTGATATTAGATTATATATTAATATCAAAACACATTAAATCATAGTAGGAGCAGTACTTCTTCATACTCACCTGATTTCCAATATTTTTAGAGCTTTCCTTATCTAATTTCTGAGCAAATCCATTCATTTTTCTCTTTCACTTTTAAATATACATAAACCTGTTCAGCTACAGCTGTTTAATATTATACGTGCTGGTTGGCAAAGACCAGCTGCCATCATTGTACTGTTGGGTATGATAATAAGAAGGCTTCATTCTGCAAAACTGACTTTACTAAAGCAATCTACAATACGGCACAAAAATTGTAAGGCGACTGCGACATGTGAAACACGGGTGTATAAATTTGATTGATGATGGCTTTAAAAATTCAGCAAATGTAGGTCAACAAAAGAGATGGTGAACTTTTAAACCTTTCCTGTAGCATAGAAAGAAGAAAAGCATGTAAAGCAGCATGTGGTTATCATACAGCAGCTCGCTGAATTAGCATAATGGCTTCTTCTAATGAATGTGTTTGAAAGCACCAAATGCTTGTGAGAGTGCCAAACCCAATATAAAGCTCTGCACGGGCACTGTACCTTTGCACAAATGTGTCACTTAAAGCTCACATGTCATCTCAATGGTTGTTTGAGAGCATGTCCACAATTCTCATGGCATACAAGGTAAACTATCAAGTGTGGCAGCAAATGTAAGTACACAGCAGTTAATACAATCATTACACCAACCGATGTGGACATGGATATTCTTTAAAGAATCAGTGTCATAAATGGTATATCTTATTTAAAACAGATAACTCTGGTTACCTCTGCAATCGCTTCTCCCTTTATTTTTTAAAAAGAATATTTTTCTTTACAAAATGTTTCTTATCACACCACAAGGTTTGGGAGGAAATACTCAGACTGACAGTGTGAGTAGGAAGTCCAAGGACATGGGTACCCTTTACAACATTACAGCTAACTCCCTCAACACTGTCGATTACTTAGAGACTCTTCAAACCAGTTATGTCATCATTGTAAACAAGAGTACCATGAAAGTTAGTTTAAAAAAAGAAAAGCAAGTTAGGTTAATGATTCTTGATAGCTTTGATTTTTAAGAATTAAATTTGGCATAAATTTGAACAGAAGGATTATGTAGTGATTCTTTTCAGCAAGGATAATCGACTTCATAATTTGTAAAGTCACGTAACATGGTGTGCATTACATATCCTATAACAATATTGCTTATGTGAATGTATTTTGACAGTATCACTAAACACTGTTTCACTTGCATCATTCTTTTACGATTCTGTTACCTAATTTTACAGGAAATATATATGCATCCCAGAAAAAAAAGCTGATCCGTTTGAAACAATTGTTCATTGAAATGTGATCTCCCTGCTTTTGGAAGGATGTTGTGAAACTTAAAAGGGTTCAGTGAAGATTTACAAGGATGTTGCCAGGGTTGGGGGGAGAGGCTGAATAAGCTGGGGCTGTTTTCTCTGGAGTGTTGGATGTTGAGAGGTGACCTTATAGAGGTTTATAAATTCACGAGGGGCATGAATAGTGTAAATAGACAAGGTCTTCTCCCTGGGTAAGGGAGTTCAGAACTAGATAGCATCGGTTTAGAGTGAGAGGGGTGCATGTATGGAATGAGCTGCCAAAGGAAGTTGTGGAGGTTGGTACAATTACATTTAGAAGGCATCTGGATGGGTATATGAATAGAAAGAGTTTAGAGGAATATGGGCCAAACGTTGACAAATGTGACTAGGTTTATTTAGGATATCTGGTCAGCATGGATGAGTTGGACCAAAGGGTCTGTTTCCATACAGTTCATCTTTATGACTCTATGTTCATCTTTATAATCAGTCATGAACTCCAAGTAAGGGCTGAATAAACTGTGTTTAGAAAAATACAGCAAATGACATGAAGACTTGGAAAAGAAATATGATTTTGTTTTTATATCTGACAGTAATACAATATTAGTGATGAAAATACTATTAATTAATACAAATCAAACAAAATAAGTGCTTTAGATCAAATTATATTGTGTGCAAGACTTTTGCTTATGCAATGTGAACCAAAATTTCAGTAATCACAAAGAAAATGAGTACAAATAGAAATTAAAATATCAACATTAGACTCATGTCTGGTTGCACAGAATTGCTGTAGACAATTCTGTGTATATTAAATAAAGGCTTCATAAACTTAAAAGTGACGAAAACATTAACCTGCTTTATTGTAGGGTGTATATGGTTGTTGCCCTTTAATTCCGCTCTCATTCTTCCCTTGCTCTGGTCCCAATGGCTAAACACTTTCTGTAGCTAAGATGACAGTCAGGCTACTGGCCAAATCTTTGGTTTTGAGCTGGCTAAGTGAAAGAATGTCGCATCAGCCCAGGAATGATACACATTCTCTCTCTTTGCGTTTTTGCGATTAGTTACTCCTTTTTTTTGAAGGAGTTCTCAAGCGCTTCTCCACAGCAGTGCAACTAAAACGAGTCTGTGTGGGACCTGAAATTCTATTCTATCCATCATATTGTGGTGCTCCAAATTATAATGCCACCCCGACAAATCAGTTCTTGACAACACGATGTGTGTGTCAAAAATCAGAATGATTTACTTGCCAGCAGATTAGAGAAGATATCGATAAAATATTTTGAAATTAATTACAAGTTTCCAAAAATGTTAAAATAAATTATAAATGTATCATGATTCACAGTGAAGCACAATAATATACAGACTACCCTAGCACACAGTAATATATGGATATAAACATTGATTGCAGCAGCTATCTATTTTTCTCAAGTATTTCTTTTTCAATCATTTTAAATACTAGCCTATTACCGTTGAAATTAAAATTTTAACAATCTTGAATTAGTTAAATTCCTAAGAATTAAATGTGCAATCCCCATTAAACCTGAATAGAGCCATTTATGATCATTTTTGGAGCTAGATTATTTATGTTACTAGTTTCCCAGAAACCAATGGACATACTTGTGACTGAATCGAGCCAAAATGCACATCCAAATCTCTATAAATTTCTTTTTTTAAACAAGATCTACTTTTGTCAGTCAATTTAATCATTTGATTTATTGCAAAATTTAGGATCACAGTAAATGGACATCCATGTGCAAATGAAAGTGAGGCTATTTTCCAATGATAAGTTACATTGTCCTGTTAAACGCTGTTGATTGCTTTCTTGTTTTCTGGCCATTGCGGCTTCAGTATACTGCTGATGCAATAGTACCCTCTGCTGTTTTAATTCTTAAACTACACTGGCCACTGCAGGTGACTTAAGAATTCAAAATGACTAGCCACATGCGTGAAGCCACATTCAGAAAAACCTACTCGAGTATCATCTTGTGGTACCAAGGTTTGTTGATTACTTCCAAATGATGATTTTGGGGGGACAAGGTCATTGGGACATTAAGTTCTGACTTAATGAATTAAACACTTGCATGTGCACAGTGCTCTCAATACAGGGACTTCACAGAAGTTGTATGAAACTAAATTTGGACTAAAAGCTAAATTTTAATGAATGTCTTAATGATAAAAAGCAAGATAGGAAGGTACAGGAGTGAGGTGGGGTTGGCAAGGGGAAGAATTCCAGGTCTTGGTAGCTGGAGGAACAGTTACCAATCATGAATAGATTAAAATTAGGAATGCTTGAGGCGCCACAATTCTTGAAGCATATATAGCTTAGAGATTATAGGACTGTAGTAAGTTTAAAGTGATGGGGGAGAAGCCTTAAAAATTGAGCTGTTGAGTAACTAGAAGTCAATATGAGTCTTTGACAACATGAGTAATGGATTAACAGAATGTTGTGCAAGTTAAATTAGGATCATAAATTGGCTTCATCTGAGACATTTTTTTAATCCAAGTTCTTATCCAAGCGCCATCCAAAGAATGTTTATGACACCACTCTATTTCAAAATAGAGTCATATGGCTTTGTATCAATTGCATTTAATAGGGTTCTAGAATGACTTTATTCTTCCATTTTTATATTTAATTCCACGTGCAGTGCATTTTCATAGTTTTAACCAAAGAAAGAAACTATAGCTGTCTGTCATTAGTCTGAACCACAGACTGGACATTTAGTTTGAATAAATTAATACAGGAGGGAGTATATTTCCTAACTAACATTCATTATCCATAGCTCAATGCTGGATCAGTAAAATACAATAATTTACATACCATTTGCTCCATCTCTCTCCAAGAGTTCTCCAGCAGAATCATTGGTCCAAACCACCAGTTGCTTGCCTTTGCTGAACGTTTCCCTTGAAACCAGAATTGTCGCAACCACTCAAATTCAACCTATAGCAAGAAATATAGAAAGCTGAGATATCTTATCATTTGGGCACTGTTATGTACAGTATTTGCTTATTTTAGTAAAAATGAATATTATCCATTAACAATAAACAAATTTGCATATTTCTCTCAACATTAGTGTCAATAGCCTACACCTCAATGTCCTACATAGCAAAGACTACAATACTCAGAATACGTTGGAAATATTGTAACATCGAACTAAAATCAGGCCCATCAGTATCTGCGAAGAAGAACACAGATTAACATTTCTAGATTGAGACTCCTGAGGTAATCTGAGAAAGGGTCCAAACCTGAAGCATAAACCAACTGTTTTCATCTTCACAAATGCTGAAAGACACAAGTGCATTTCAAGCATTTTTCTGTTGTAATTTAAGATCTTAAAGCTGATATCATTATTCTTGAGATCCAAGCCTGTGGGCAAGTCATCTCCAATCGTTGATCATTTTGCTAAAATCTGGCTTGTGTGATTAACTCTCGCTTTTTTTTTAGAAAAGGGTATCAGTGGGTATATATCAATGGTGAGTAAATGGATTTGAGGAACCGATCAGACATGATCAAACTGAATGCAAAATAGGCTCAAGGGACTCCTGTTCCTTTGTTCCATCATGGTTATAGTTCCAACTGACCCTCATGAATGCCTGATGTAGCTATTTTCTAATCAACCTGCACAGGAATGCTACTGGAGCGGGCAGGAACACTACCGCTATTCACAGGAGCCCATATAAATGTCTAGTATAACTGTGTTCATCAAATACAAAATAAGATCAGTTCTGGACAACAAATTTATGTGAATATGTAATATCTACACTGTATTTCATGGGGTTTTTTCCTACTATATAATACATGAATTCATGGTTTTGCTGATTACATATCTCGAAACCAAAATGTCACAAATGATTAAATTTTGTCCATGTGAGCCTGCAGTTACAAGTTTAGAAAATAAACTAAAATATCTGATTGCTTTGGAATATAGAGACTGAAAATATCATACAGTAGCTACTGAAGAAATTGAATAGATAATTTCTTTGTGTGTTTACTGAATGTTATGAGCATTATTCTCTATTTGATTTCCACAGAGGACATTCAAACAACAGAAATAAATTGAAATGATTGCTAATTTCTGAATAGTTTCAGAACAAAAAAAAAAATCAGAAGCATGAATCTGGTCTTCAAGACAAACTATTCATTGCTGTATATTACACACAGCCCTTGAATATATCAAACGTGCAGGCATTTAATGCTATCTGTCCTGTCCACTGCATTGTTTGAGTTTACATTAAGAATATATTCAAACAAAGAAATGAAATTGGAAACCACAAAATGTGCCTTCTTTTTCTGCAGTTAATGAACAAAAAAATTCACAAGACAATAGCTTCTTATTAACCTGTATTTTATAAATCTTATGCAATCAAACTATCAATATTACTAGAAGAAAAAAATTGCTATGGCAGGCATTCGATGGTCACTTCAGATCCATGCATGAGTCAAAGGAAAATACTGGCAATGACATTTGCGGTTCTGCACGATGGAAGATTGGGTGGGTGAAGGTGGTGGTGAAGATGAGCTTTTGGAGATGAAGTTGGTGTGAACATCTAATCTTTTCTATATCGCATTGTATTTTGGGAATTATTACCTGTGAAAATCTGACTACAGAAACATGGAATTTACATTATATTACTCTGTTTTTCCCAGTTTTGTGTAATATTCAATATAGTAAAAGTATTCAATAATTCTATACCTGACAAAACAATACCGAGTTATAGTTAATACGTTAGCAGAAAGTAATCAAGATTTAAAGATTGATCAATGTGCAGCCAACACAGTCAAACATTAGTCTCAAAACCGGAAACCTCAGTCTCTAAAGATGTTTACACATGATGATCTACAATTATCAGTGGGATGAGAACTGGCTATGCAGGCCAAGACGTAGGCTACCTTCGCTTATTGTATCATGCAGATGCCTGAAAGCTCCACTGTGTTTTGACTGATTGCAGAGAACAGGAGTTCACAGGGCCTTCTGGGATAGAAGGACAAAACAATGACTAATGAAATCACAATAAATAGAGCTTCAAGCAATTCAAATAAAAGTATATTATTATATTAGAAACGGGAATTTCACTGGCAAGATATTCTCTGCTTGCTGACTAAAATTAAAATAACAGACTTCAGAAAAGTTATAGTTCATGGAGTGAAAGGGACAGTAGCAACAGGGATACAAAATTAGCTGATGGATAGGGATAATTAGAAGTAATGGTTAATAGATCCTTTTCAGGTCAGAGGAAGGTTTGTAGTAGAGCTCTCCAGGAATGTATTTTAGGACACTTACATTTCCTGATCGATATTAATGGTCTAGATCTTAGTGTGCAAGGAATAATTTCCAAGTTTGCAGATGATACAAAACTTGAAAGTTTTGTAATTCTGAGAAGGTTTGTGTAACATCCACAATTTTGTCCTGATTATGGATGGAAGGCTATTGATGAAGCAGCTGAAGATGGTGAAGAGATGAACCATCTCCTTTTGTGCCACGTGTGACTCCAGTGGAGAGATTTACCCCTAATTCCCATTGCACCCAGTTTTGGTAGGACTTCTTGATGCCTACTCAGTCAAATGTGGCCTTGACATCCACAGCAGTCAGTATCGCCTTTTGCTCATGGTTAGCCTTTTTTCCCTATTTGAACCAAGATTGCAATGTGGTTTTTAGCTGAGTGGCCATGGTGAATCCAAAGTGGAGCAGGTTCCCTCAAAGCAAATGCTGCTTCTTAGCACAGTTGACCACCACTTCCATCACCTTACTGATGATCAAGTTTGGAGAGAGAGGAGTTTACAATGAAGCAGATGCTGATATGATTAAATTGCTAGTCATAGCTCATCACTTTAAATTTTAAAGAAATGTAAAAATATTCAAAGTTTTGCTAGAACAGCTGCAATGTTTCATACAGCTTGAACTTGCAACAATTTGGGATCTATTTCCAGTTCTATGCAACTTTTATGATATCGAAATAATGCTCTAATCCAAGAAAATGAAGGTAACTGAACTGCAGTGTTGTTATGCTCATTTAGATTTGTTGTAAAATATATTTTACATATGTCATTTATTTCCGATCATGGTGATTCTTTGACAGTGCTAAATATTGCATAAAGAAAACTCAGTACAAAATAACATGATGCAAGCACAGTGGTCAGAGGAGCAGTATAGTTTACTGTAACACTGCAACATTACCTACCTTTTCTACTAATACCCTGCTTCTGCTGTCATTATGGGAGCATGGTTTTTGGAAGAGCAGTAGAATTTAGATAGAAACGTAGAAGAGTATACCCTTCATGACTTCACTACTCTGTGTGCCCGAGTAGAATGTCAAATATTTCATAAGAAAAATCTAATATGTATGGAGAATTTTAATGATGTAACTGAATAGAGCAGCCATCAAACCTCATAAGATGGAATCTTGAAGGGCCCTGAATTATGTGGGCTATGGTGATAAATCTTGAAGAATCATCAACAGTCAAGTGAAGCCTATCTTCACTAACGGCGTTTTCCAGCAGAGTTCCAGGCATTCAGCTGATACTCTCACTTGGTAAAAATGAGATGCATATGAACAGAGATTATTGCTTATTGTTAGTCTCATTAACTGCACATCTCGCCTCATTAATATGTAGTCTCCTATAATCTGAACAGCTACAGAATTCTAGATAGCGAGAACCTTCAACAAAAAAGCCAGAATACCTAGCAACTCCAACTCGCTCCTTATATATTCATCTTGGTTACACAACACCTCAGGGCATGTACCAGGGCACTGTCTGCAATCACCCCATTCATGAATTCTGGCATCTGTCAACTGTCAGCCTCTGGGGACCTTCATGGTACCTCTCTGACCTATTTCTGCACTTTAAAGCTGTACTTCAAGGTGCACTAGCAATTAGCATTGAAATTTTGCCTCAAAGACATTACACACAAAGAGATAGGCACATTCCTTACAGAGTGAACCAAGGTGCATGTATTGGCATTTTCACTTGCCTTGTGAATGCTTCCTCACTATGAGCCTATCTTAAATACTCAGAGCATCCCTGCATGAGCTTGCCTTGCAGCCACTTTCCTCTTCTTCCTCCCCAACCAGAGGTATTAGGGCCACAATACTTTTACCTTGCGTTGCTGTTTAGCACAGAGATAAATCCACAAAATTTATCATAACTGTCAAAAAGCTTTGGTCAGGACAAGGGAGATATGGAATCCCAGCACAATACGTCAAGGGCAGTCAAGAGGCTAGGGTACTGTCAGGCAACCTCACAGGGTAGTCAGGGTCAAGATTCGCTCTTCAAAACAGGTTAAGGTCCAAATGTCAGGCAGCACACCAGTCACCTTGGCTCTTTCTGACCTATGGTGGCCTGTTTGTAGAAGATTTGATCTTGGACGGTGAATTGTTGCACTGTTGTGGAATCACATTATGAATTGTTGGATTAAAAAAACTAACTAGAGAAAACTTAGAAGTTGAGCGTAATCTAATTAGAAATGTAAAAATTATTAGTTGGAGTTTCCATGAGCACTTAAAAAGGATAAGAGAAGCTGTAGTGAATGTTGGTTCTCTCAAAGATATGAATGCACAATTAATAATGGAGAGTAAACAAATGAAGGAGGAATTGAACTGATATTTTGTGTCAGTCTTCACTACAGAAGACATTCGAGAACTAATTGTAAACCAAGACAAAAAGGAGGAAGAAACTTAAAACAAATCAAACAGCAAGGAAAGGGTACAGCAAAGGTTATTAGAGCCAAAGGCTGAAAGTTTCCTGGTCCAGATGGACTTCATCCAATAGTCTTATAAGAATTGGTACCCAGTCGGAAGGGAATTACCCTAGAAGTCCTTACTGTTGATCTAGACCTCATGAAGTCTTTTGGCATCAGATTAAACATGGGCAAACTAACCTCCTGCTGACTACCACATACTGTCTCCTATCAACTGATGAATCAGTCCTCCTTCATGATGAACACCACTTACAGGAAGCACTAAGGTTGGCAAGAGCGAAGAATGTACTCTGGATGGGGACTCAATTTCATCACCAAGAGTGGCTGGGCAGTACCACTACTGACCAAGCTAGTCAAATCCTACAGGGCATAGCTGATAGACTGGATCTACAGTAGGTGCTAAGAGTCATCCTCAACAATCTGCATGATACAGGTGCATCAGTCCTGATAGTATCGGTAAGAGTGGCCACCACGTACTCCTTGCAGAGACAGAGTCTCGTCTTCACATTGGAAATACCTTTGAATGTGTGTCTGGCACTATCATGTGGGCGGCACGGTGGCACAGTGGTTAGCACTGCTGCCTCACAGCGCCAGAGACCCGGGTTCAATTCCCGCCTCAGGCGATTGACTGTGTGGAGTTTGCACATTCTTCCTGTGTCTGCGTGGGTTTCCTCTGGGTGCTCTGGTTTCCTCCCATAGTCCAAAGATGTGCAGGTCAGGTGAATTGGCTATGCTAAATTGGCAGTAGTGTTAGGTAATGGTAATATGTAGGGGTATGGGTGGGCTGCGCTTCGGCGGGTCGGTGTGGACTTGTTGGGCCGAAGGGCCTGTTTCCACACTGTAATGTAATCTAATGTAATCTAATCTAATCATCATTCTAAATGGGACAGACTTCAAACAGATCAAGACTGGGCACCCATAAAGGATCTTGGACCATCAGCAGCAGCAGAATTGTACTCCAACTAAACTGTACTAAATTTTACTACAACTAAATTTTGCATTAAAAATAATCCAGTATACAAACATTACAGCAGCAGTGTTTGGAGGAGCTGTACAATCTGGCACAGAATAATTAATTTCTGTGGTAAAGACATCAAACTGGTTGAAATCTGTTTATACTTGAGAGTGGCATTAGGTTATTTGCAGAAACAGTTTGGAAGCAGGAGCAGTTTAACAACACAGCTGCAAAAAATATGGTTGGCAGCAGGCTAATAGTGACTTGGTTGAAGATTACCGCAGAACTAGCTTTTTATTTCATAGGACATTGTTAGATTGATGGAAAAGTTCATCTGGACACACCCAGGGTTTATTTCACTGAACTTTGGAATTAAGTTTAAACTAGGGGTCTGGTGGTTTTAGGAAATGGAGGCAGCCTGTTAACAGAGTAGGACTGAAATCAATTTGGATTAACAAACTTCTCCTGCAAATCTATAGATTAGGTACACTTGATTTTCCATCATCATTTTCCTGAGTACAGAACATAAATGTAAAACATAATTTTGAAATTAGACATTTTGTTTCATGATGTCAATGTCGTGGGAATTAAGTTAACAAAATGGTTTTGTTATAGAAGGTGCCTGTCCGAATTGCCTTTTATAATACACTGAAAATAACTTTACCGTAAAAGTGAATATTTTACACTAAATTCCAGTTGGAACACTTCCAACTAAACTAGCACTGATGGATACCGTCACAATCTTAACATTTTTAAAATTCATATGATATTTGCCATTACAAAGATTATCAGACTTAATGTTACAAAACATTAGTTATATGGACTATGCATCAGTATTATGGATCAATTATATCAAAACAAAATCATCTTTCCTTATACATCATCACAACTTTCTTTAAATACTGCAATTAAGTTTAGAATATTAGAAGCTATGATGACTCTACAATATGTGGAAGGCACACCTGCAGAAACTGCATTATCATCGTAAAATAAAAGCATGTTGCATAAAGGTCAGGCAACCAGCAGTGCCTATATCAATATGAAGCCATCAAAACAAAGATTGTGTCTGTCATTCACCACCAACTGAAGCACTGATTTCAATTATGCTTCTAGTACCAAGAGGCTCAATGGCATTTCCCCAAAGGAAGTGAAGGAATCCAAACTGTTACAATTCAGTTAGCAAGAAATCCAAATTTTCTGCTTTAAAAGCATGGAATGCACCACAAGATTTTGCATTTTCTTAACAAATTACAAATGGAATTGTATATAAAGGATATGACGATACCATGGCTTTAAGTGGTATATTTTGAGCTCTGTGTTTTTACGAAGAAAGGTCGAGTCAGAGGTGATGAGCACTCAGCTAAAAGCCAATAAAGTAAACAGCTTGTGAGCCCTTGGGATTTGTTTTTTTACAAATTGGAACAATTGAAGCAGCCAAAATGGATAGGGTCAAGCTCCCACAGAACCAGGATTTTAGTTGTAGCTTTCTGCAGTTGCTCGGGTCTTGAAACTGGATATTGACTCTCTTATTTCTCTCTCTGTTACAGCTAAAAGCTGGAGTTCTCTTTCTAAAGCTAGAATTGCAGGTGAGACAATCTATTTTCCTGAATTTCTCTTTTCCAAGGGTGTGTTTATGGGATGTTACTATATTGGAACATCAGTAGTTAATTAATAGCAATTGATATATATAATTTTGTTAAGCATTTTGACAGAGTTACACTTAAGCCAATTCTGTTATTTTCTTTTTATTTTGACTGTATTTTAACAAGTGTAAAACTAATGTGTGTTTTGCTGTAAGTTGTGTAGTTTGATCAATCAAATTCCATCTAGAATGCAATGCTTTACACTTATCTTTAAAATAAGTGAAAGTTAAGGTCTACTCTATCTTCTTAATATATTTTGAAGGGATTTGGACTGGTCCATAAGAAGGACTTAAACACAACAAGGATTATTAGCAATATAATTTATAACACTGTGTGCTATTATTAAGTTTATGCATTCCGTTTACCTCTTATTCCCTCAGCCCCATCAAATACTCTTGTAAGACACATTAATTTTCATAGTTATTACATCTATACGACCACCTATAAGTATGCTACAGCCCTCTGGAGAGTTCTCCCCAGCTGCAGATATTCTCAAAGGTAAACTTTATTCTACCATCTCTTAATTGTGGATGACTCAGTCCCTTATTCTGTATACTTTTCCTGTATTTCCAAGCTAACCTGTTTGGCTTTTGTTTACAATAAGTCACTGCAAGAAACCCATTGTAGTATCCCTCACAAAATTCAAACGGAGACTAGGCCTCATCTGCCTTCCATAAAGTCAAAGTAGTAGTTAGTATTTTACTTTAATTAGAACACAGATTTGTCAAACTGTCATTTACTTTGGCTATCTTCTCAGTAATCTGCAAGCTATGACATCTAAACTGTAACTAACTTTTCCAGCAAACACCCAATGAGTTGAAACTTGGAAAATGTTCTTAAGTTCCAAACATCTTCATGATGATCCAACTTGCTCTGAGCTGTCCTCCATAGAACCATAGAAAAGTCTACAGCACAGAAGCAGACCATTCAGCCTATTGTGACTGCACCCATTAATAAAAAAAAAAGCTAGCTGTCTATTATAATTCCATGTACGAGTACCTGGTAGCTGTACCTTGTAGCTGATAACAATTCATTTTTAGATTCAGGTTATTTTTTAACCAAGTTTAGAGGTTTTGATTCTTCCATCAAATCAGGTAGCAAATCTCAGACACCCGTCACTCCTTGGGTAGAAAAAAATTATTCTGTCTCCGAAAATCCTTCTGACTATCACATTAAAACTGAGCCCCTGGTAATTGACCCCTCCGCAATGGGAAACAGGCCTTCCTGTGTACTCTTTCAACGTCCCTAATATTGTACATCTCCATTAAGTCAACCTTCAGCCACCATAATTAAATGGAACATAAGCCTAGTCAATCCAATATTTCCTGATAGCTGCAATGTTCCAAGCCTTGGTAACATTCTTATTAGTCTCCTCTGTACATTCTCCAGAGCAATTGTGTCCTTCCTGTAACATGTGACCAGAACTGTATTTCAAACCCGACAGATTGTGAGTTTTAAAACACATCTCCCTTCCCTACTCTCACCACCTGCTCATAAACTGATTCTGAATTCATTTTTTTGAAAGATAAAAACTAAAACTAGTGCTATTTCACACATTAGATGGCAGGGCGGGGAAGAGGGGTTAGGGGAGTGAGGGGGAATACTTCATGACACACAGTCTTAATCATTGGAATCCACTTGTCACCATCTATGATGCTATCAATGAGATTAGCAAAATTGGAAAGTAAGCCCGATTGAAAGATTTTGAACAGTTAGGAGCAAAATAAAATAACAGAACCGCCAAGATAATAACCTCAGGATTACTATCTGAGCAACAGCCAAAACTGTTTTCTTGAATTCATTCATGGGATTTGGGGATCGCTAGCTGCCAGTATTTATTCCCCATCACCAGTTATCCTACAGATGATGATAGTGAGCTGCCTTCTTAAACTGCTACAGTCCATTTTTGTTAAGAAGACCAACACTGTCATTTGAGAGGGTGTTCCAAGATCATGACAAATTGACATCAAAGTAATGGTGATATAGCTCCAAGTCTGGATAACGAGTAGCTTGGAGGGGAATTTGCTGGTGATGGTGTTCACTTGTACCTCCTGCACTTGAACTTCAAAATGGTAGAGGTCATGAATTTGGATGATGTTATCTAAGAAGCCTTGCTGAATTTCTATAGTACATCTTACAGAAGGCATATACTGTTGTTATTGAGCATCACTTGTCGAGCGAATGCATGTCTTTTGATTTGGTGATTATCAAGTGAGCTATAAAACAGAGCTTTCCTGATCCAGGCAAGTGGGGAGTGTTCTATCATATTCCTGACTGTGCTTTGCATTGTGGACAGGCTTTGAGGAGTCAGGAGATGATTTACCCGCTGCAAGATTCCTAGTCTATGATCTGCTCTTGAACCACAGTATTGTATGACTAATCATACAGTCAGTTCTTCTATAACACAATGGTTGCACTCTAGTGAAATCCTACGTTATAGAAAAATGGCACTAAAGAAACAGCACTTCAAGTGTTGGCACTGTAATCGTGTTACAGCCAATACACACTTTAAATGTTCATGCTGTAGAAACCATGTCCCCAATTCGTCAATCACATTACAGCAAATTTGGTGTTAACGAAACGCGTGTTAGAACAATCTGAATTCAGTTTCTGATCAATAGTAACCTTAGGATGTTAATCGTGGGAGATTCATGATGGTAAAGCCATTGGATGCCAAGGAAGGAGGGTTAGATTCTCTCCTGTTGGAGTTTGCCATTGCCTGGCAGTTGTGTGGCTTAAGTGTCACTTGCCACTTGTCAGCCCAAGCCTAAATATTGTCCAGGTCTTGCTGCATTTGGACATGCAGACAGTTTCAGCATCTGAAGAGTCACGAATGGTGCATTCGTTAGTGAACACTCCCACTGCGAACCATATGGTACAGGGAAGGTCATTGACGAAAAAACTAAAGGTAGTTGTTGTGGTTCTGTTCGCCGAGCTGGGAATGTGTGTTGCAGACGTTTCGTCGCTTGTCTAGGTGACAACCTAGGGGAGCCTCCTGTGAAGCGCTTCTGTGTTGTTTCCTCCGGCATTTATAGTGGTTTGTCTCTGCCGCTTCCGGTTGTCAGTTCCAGCTGTCCGCTGCAGTGGCTGGTATATTGAGTCCAGATCGATGTGTTTGTTGATAGAATCTGTGGATGAATGCCATGCCTCTAGGAATTCCCTGGCTGCTCTCTGTTTGGCTTGTCCTATAATAGTAGTGTTGTCCCAGTCAGAACACATGTTGCTTGTCATCTGTGTGTGTGGCTACTAACGATAGCTGGTCGTGTCATTTCGTGGCTAGTTGGTGTTCATGGATACAGATCGCTATTTGTCTTCCTGTTTGTCCTATGTAGTGTTTTGCGCAGTCCTTGCATGGGATTTTGTACACTACATTAGTTTTGCTCATGCTGGGTATCGGGTTCTTTGTCCTGGTGAATTGTTGTCTGAGAGTGGCTATTGGTTTGTGTGCTGTTATGAGTCCTAGTGGTCGTAGTAGTCTGGCTGTCAGTTCAGAAATGTTCTTGATGTATGGTCACGTTACCGAGACAGGGGACGAAACATCTGCAACACAAATTCCCAGCTCGGCGAACAGAACCACAACAATGAGCACCCGAGCTACAAATCTTCTCACAAACTTTAAAGGTAGTTAGGCTTAGGACACTGCCCTGAAAAATTATGCCCTGTAGTAATTTTCTGGAATTGAAATGACTGACCTCCAACAATCACAACTATTTTCCTTTGTGACATATATAACATCAACCAACAAAGCATTTTTCCATGATTCACATTGACTCTAGCTTTACGAGGGCTCCTTGATGCCATACTCGATCAAATGCGGTCGTGATATCAAGGTCAGTCAACCTCACATCACTTCTAAAATTCAGCTCTTATCCATGCTTGATCTGAAACAGTAATAGATCAGGTGATAAGTGGCACTGGTGGAACCCAAACCAGTGTCAGTGAACAGGTTACATGAGGCAAGTGCTGCTTGATCACTTTCCTGATGATCAAGAGTAGACTAATGGAGCAGTAGTTGAATTTGTCCTCTTTCTTGTGTACAGAACAGAGATGGGCAATTTTCCACACTATCAGGTAGATATCAGTGTCGTAGATGTATTGGTACAGCTTGGTTAGAGGTGAGCCACATTCTGGGGCACAAGTCTTAGTATTATTGCAGGAATGTTGTTGGAGCAATAGTGTCACAAAGGTAGTCCTTTTTGTTCTAAAAGTTGTCCCTTGGTTCAAGGATACTCTGTCCTTGATTTTTTCCAGAGGGGTAATAAACCAGGCTCGGCTCTGATCAGACTGGTTTGGTACAGAGATGAAAAGGATTTTGAGAGGCCTTTTGTTTATATATAAACAGATGAGACTTCAGGCCAAAGTGATCATGTTTTAGAAATGACCTGTTGAATGAAAGGGGAGTGGTCAGCTTTCTAGCTGAGCAGTTTAGTTCAGTCCAGAACTGGTTGGGAGTTCAGCAGTCGACTGTGTGAACAGACTCTCTCTCTTTCTGCCCTTCTAATTTCAACCCGTAAGCACCTGTTCCATTTTTTTTACATTGTTTTTCAAGAGGTTCTGCTTATTGGGACCACTGTGTACATTCGGAACATCATAATTAAGTCTAGTTGGATAGACTAAGTTCTGTAGAGGTTCTTTATTCTGTTCCTTGTGTTTCATTGGGTAATCTTGTGAATAAGTTTTTGTCCGTTTTAAAACCTGGTAGTCAACCTAACTAACTCACTCTGGGTAATTTTCACTGTACACTTACTGAAACAAATTGTAAAATTATAGGCTGGGCTGCCTGCTTAAGAATGTTCTGAGTGGTCTGGCCTAGTCCATAACAATAGACTTTTCAGTAAGAAATGACTCCAGTAGTTGCTTGATTTAGAATCAGAGAATCCCTGCAGTGCAGTAAGAGGCCATTTGGCCCATCGACTCTGCATCAACTGTCTGAAGAATATTCTACCCAGACCCAGTCCCCCACCCTATCCCCGTAACCCCGCATTTACCATAGCTAATCCACCTAGCCTGAGCATCCCTGGACACTACAGGCAATTTTGCATGGTCAATGCACCTAAACTGTAGATCTTTTGACTGTGGGAGAAAAGAGTCGAAAGTGTGGTGCTGTAAAAACACAGTAGGTCAGACAGCATCTGAGGAGCAGGAGAATCAACGTTTCTGGCATAAGCCTTTTATCAGGACCTGCTGTGCTTTTCCAGCATCACACTCTCCACTCTGATCTCTCGCATCTGCAGTCCTCACTTTCTCCACTGTGGGAGAAAACCAGAGCACCCAGCTAATCACTGAACCACCGTGTCACCCAATTCATGTGGAATGATTTGAATGAGCTGAAGGCTGGTATCTGTGATGCTGGGGATACCTGCAGGAAGTGGAGAAAAATCATCCACTTAAGGTAAATCATGTCAATGAGTTGAAGGAGTGGTTGAATGGCTGGTATGGGAGGAATAGGCTTCAGTTCAAAGATTACCTTGGCAGTACTGAGGTAGAAGGATGTTGTTCCAACCAGGGTGGGCTTCACTAAAACCAAATTGGGATCAGTATCCTAGCAAATCAAATAGATAGGACTGTACAGGGGCTTCAAATAAATTAGGAGGTGGAGGTTTCTGGATAGGTGATACATAGGCTGACAAAGCAAGAGAAGCTGCAGAGCAGCTATTGGGAAAATTACACCCAGGGACAGAAAGGGATGGAATACACAAACATTAAACAAAAAGTAGTAAATAGAGCAAAAAGGATTGGAGCTATGATAAAAAGGGAAAATTAATGCCTCTTTTCTAAAGCATGGAGTATTCAGAACAAAAGAAATAAACTGATGGCACAAATAAAAGTTAATAAATATAATCTTTTAGTCATCACAGAGATATACTTACAAGGAGATCAAAGCTGGGAACTAAATATTCAGGAAATGCTGACCATAAAGTGGACAAATTTAGCATCCAGTTTGTGTGCGATAAACCTAATTAGGAAGCAACTGTGCTAACCTTAAATAAGGGTAGCTATAGAGGAATGAGGGCAGAGTTGGCTAGAGTGGAGTGGGAAAGATGTTAGCAGAAAGGATAATTGATGAACAATCGCAGACATTTAAGAAAATAGTCATAACTCAGAGAAAGGGTATATCCCAATGAGGAAGAAGGATTCCATGAAAGGGATAAACCAACCATAGCGTTTAAGGATGATATCAAATTGAAAGGAGTTATTAGATCAGCCATTATCTCAATGAATATGGCTCCCTTTTTATCCAGCTCTTCCCAGCTTCCACAGATTCTGAAATTTAAAGGTCCAGTCAGCCACTTTGACAGTTAGTATCAAATGCTAAATGTATAGCCTAAGTGTGAAGTTAAGATGCTGAGAAGGTAGAATGCTGGATGGATAGGGGCATATGGTGTCTGATAAGTAGGAAGCCAGGTACATAGGGTGCTAGCTGGGTAGGAGTTAGGCTGCCAGGCCATCAGATTTGAGATAGAGAGGGGGTAGTTAAGTAGGTGCCAGGAAAGCAGAATACCAGCTGGTTAGGGGGTAGGGTGCCAGGTAAGCAGAATGCCAAATGAGTAGAGCACCAAGTGGGAAGAGGGTGGGTGCAAGGATACAAGGTGACAAGGGAACCAGGTAAGTGATGCAATGTTTAAGGTAGGGTGGAGGGAGTTAGAAAAGTTCAGTCTGGGATGGATAAGGGTGGCATGTCCAGCAACATGGGAAGGGAGACTAGGTGAGGTCAGATTGGGTCTGCAGAATTGCATTTGAATGAATCATATCCACTAAAGTAGGGAACTTTGACCATTCATAATCAACGGACATTTTGTGATCAGCAGTGAATAGACTGCTTGAGCCTTCCTGGTTAGCTGATCCTGGACCATGAGGGTCCAAATTTTTGTATGGCCATTGTAACCATCCTGTTAACTTTTTAAATGTAGTCAAGAAGGGCTTCTAACAAATAAATCTGGCCCAAAGGAACCAAAATTGATAAAAGTCTAAGTATAAGAAATAAGCCAAAATTAACTTACTGGAAACCAAAACAGAAACATTGGATGCTGAAATAATTTGTAAAACAAAATAAAGTACTGTAACAAAACTTTCTTGCTCAAACATTAGAAATATTCACATTTCGTTTCGAATGCATTTGTAGAATATTTCTTCACATCTTGGTATAAACCGAGTGTACTTAAGGGCCTCAAAGCTTTGATCTGGGCAGAGAAATTTGGACTATTGCTGGGAGGAGGGGTGTGTTTCCCTGAGCAGCTTCCATTCTTTGACACTGTAACTCCACTTCCAATTTCTGAACTGGAAAACCATCTTCTTTTCTGTCTCTAAATTCTAGCATATTTTAGGTTATTCCAGCTCGAGTTGAGTTATGAGATGCTTAGCAGTTTCCAGTTTAAATTCCTCATCTACCTGTTCCAATAGTGGACTCAGGCCCAAGTACTCAGCCAGCACTTTAAGAGTTTCACTCCTTTCTCCCTTTTGCTCATTTGGCTAATATTTCAGCAGATAAACAATTCTTTTCTACAAACACCTTTGAGTCAAAATGTGGTACTTGCGAATAATAGGTTAAGAATGTTTTGTTATGCTCATTTATTTCATTTTATAATGTGTTTCTGTTATCCAATATTACCTTTTTGGCTTATAATGAAGTTATTTTGGTTTGATTCTCATACTTGCAGCATGCTTGTTAAATTTTGTACCTTTATTCAAAATTTTTGTGGCTCATTTTATTTGATCCATTTCTCGGTGTTCATTCTGTTGATGTTGTATAGAACAACACTAGCCTTTAACTTCCTGTTGATTCAAAATCATACGTAACCAACTGCCCTTTGGTGGGTGGGGAGATGTTTTGGGAGAAAGAGAAAGAGAGAGAGAGCATAAGACGTGGGAGCAGAAACAAGCCATTTAGTCCACTGCATCTTCTCTACAGAGGGCTGCAGGTATTATTAAGACAAAGACATGCAGTATAGGCAACCATTGCACGGTTTAAATAGAAAGTTATTACCACACTTTCTTGTAAAATGTGTGGAATCGGCAATTCTATTGTCTAAGAGTTTCTCTTGGAGATTATCATTTCTGTAGCAGACTGTAACACAAAAAGAATGTTCCAGACCCATCAGAAAGTATTTGGATGAAGGTTACAAAAGGTTATGTCCAATTATATTATTATTGTAATCTGCTTTGTGGGCTGTTTACTTTATTTTTACGATATACACTACATTTATGTAGATTTGCATTAACAATTGTACTCCATTTGTGATAATGACTTGTACATTAATTATTCCTCATTTACAATTTCTTTTTTGATCTGATTAAGTAAATTGGTTTTACAACCACTCAGAATCCAATATGTCCTACTCCATCCAGGTGGATGCTACAGTTAAAAAAGCACACCAACACCTCTACTTCCACAGAAGGCTACGAAAATTCACCATGTCCACAATGACTCTTACTAATTTTTATAGATGCACCATAGAAAGCATCCTATCCAGATACATCACAACTTGATATAGCAACTGCTTGGTATAGACCACAAGAAATTACAGAGTTGTGAATACAACCCATTTGATCTTCTGCCTTCTATTGACTCCATTTATATTTTCTGCTGCCTCAGGAAAGCAGCCAACATAATCAAAGACCCCTCCCACTCCAGTTATGCTCTATTCCACTGTCTTCCATAAGGCAGAAGATATAAAAGTTTGAAAACATGCATCAACAGATTCAAAAACAGCTTCTTCCTTGCTGTTATCAGACTAGTGAGTGGACGTCTCACGTATTATGTTCTGAGGAAGGGCCACTTGACCCAAAACATTAACTCTGCTTTCTTTACACAGATGCTGCCTGACCTGCTAGGCTTTTCCAGCAATTTCTCTTTTTGTCTCTCATATAATAAAGTTGATCTTTCTCTGCTCTTCCTGTGGCTATAACACAATATTCTACATTGTGTTCTATTACTCTAATGTACTTACATGTGGTTATGATTTGCTTGGTTATCATGTAAAACAATACTTTTCACTGTATCTCAGTACATGTGACAACAAATCCATCAGCACTGCCTTTCCCACATCCTCCAAATTCAACTGTCAAATGAGCACGAGTGTCCTGCTTGAAAAAAATCTACACAAGCATTCAAGTAAAAATCTTTAAAATTGGCTACAATATAGACTAGACACTGTGATTAGATGGCCGAAAATATCTCCCCCAAGCTTGGCCTGTTCTCTTAAGATAACAAAAAGCCAGTGCTACAAGGCAGCACAAAAAAATGGGTTTTAAAGACACTGTGAAGCTCTCAATGAAGTGCAAATTTCTTCACTAATGATAGGACAGAACTAGCAACAAATCAGTCAAAACGATGACAATTTGACCAATAGGCCGCAGCTTAAAGTCTAAACACCACATTAAACAGGCAGAATAGTGGCAACAAAGAAAAAGACACAAATCCTGTGCTCTGGCTCATACTATTTCAAGGGATATCTGCCCAAAAATCTAATGATCAATGGATTGGGAATTGGGCTATTCAGTCAGATGAAGACCCATGGCAGAAACCCACAACCCTGAAAAAATGTTGTACTTATATCAAAAGACAGCCAACAAGCTGACAATTCTACCATTAGAATTCAGGAATTAGAATAAGTTCCAACATATTTTTAAAAATACAGGGTGGCAAGCCTAGCATCTAGTAACATGATGGTTTATGGTGAGGTGGTTAGCTGTGTACGAAGTATCGCCAGATGAAATTTAGGAGCCCTCTGATTACATAGCTGTCCTTTTGCATTTACTGCAGAGAAACAGTGGAAAGGTGTATGATTTGTTGACCACTTTCATTGGGGTCTCTTCTCAGCCAGCTTATTAGCAGGACTTATACACTTAATGGTAAGGTCTTGGGGAGTGTTGCTGAACAAAGAGACCTTGGAGTGCAGATTCATAGCTCCTTGAAAGTGGAGTTGCAGGTAGATAGGATAATGAAGGCGGCTTTTGGTATGCTTTCTTTTATTGGTCAGAGTATTGAGTACAGGAGTTGGGAAGTCATGTTGCGGCTGTACAGGACATTGGTTAGGCCACTGTTGGAATATTGCGTGCAATTCTGGTCTCTTTCCTATCGGAAAGATGTTGCAAAACTTGAAAGGGTTCAGAAAAGATTTAGAAGAATGTTGCCAAGGTTGGAGGATTTGAGCTATAGTGAGAGGCTGAACAGGCTGAGGCTGATTTCCGTGGAGTGTCGGAGGCTGAGGGGCGACCTTATAGAGGTTTACAAAATTATGAGGGGCATGGATAGGGTAAATAGACAAAGTCTTTTCCCTGGGGTCAGGGAGTCCAGACCTAGAGGGCATAGGTTTAGGGTGAGAGGGGAAAGATATGAGAGAGACCTAAGGGGCAACTTTTTACACAGAGGGTGGTAGGTGTACAGAATGGGCTGCTAGAGGAAGTGGTGGGAGCTGGTCCAATTGTAACATTTAAGAGGCATTTGGTTGAGTATATGAATAAGAAGGGTTTGGAGGGATATGGCCAGGTGCTGGCAGGTGTGACTAGATTGGGTTGGGATATCTGATCGGCATGGACGGGTTGGATCGAAAGGTCTGTTTCCATGCTGTACATCTCTATGACTCTAAGCCCTACCGAACAGTTAGCCTTCCAATGGTTGTGACTGACAGTGATTATCTCCTAACTGTCAATGTCAACATCTGCCACACCTTACTTGCATTTGTCCTTGCAGTGGAAGTCTTGACCAGTGGGTCATGATTACTGTGCAGAAGGTTTCTGGGTATAAGAACATCATCCATCTGAAGGACATAGCCACACCAGTGGAGACCTTGCCTGAGCAATGATTATATGCTAAGCAAATTAGCACACTCAAGGATCTTTATGTCAGTGACAACTACTGCCAATACATGACAAGGATCATCTGAGACAATAAAGGTGGAAAACGTTCAGCCTTTCACCCAACTATTTTACCACTGTTGAGAATGCACTGAAGATACAAGCTTGCATGCGTCACAGTTTAGAGTTTCCAGTCAAGTTAATGCAGTTTCAACTTCTTTCTCAGCTTGGACATAACAACTATGCTTCAGCAATGAGCATGGTGATTTCAGTTTCAAGTATCAGATTGCTGGTGATTACAGACTAAACATATGGATATATTGATAATCTTCAATATCATATCGTCAATGCTGACAGATAGCAGTAGCGTGATACCATATTTTCCTGATGCTGATTCACAAACCAAATTCTTTAAAGGCATGAGAGGATTTATCTATTTGCCACTTAAGGTATTCCTCAACAAGGAATGTCATGAGATATGGTCAATGTAGAAGAATTCACGTTTGCTGCACCTTTGTTTTGGGTCACATAGCTTTCTATCAGTTCTGTTATCACAGTAGAAACATTCTGTCGACAATCTAAAGGCTAATGCTATACATATCTACCTTTAAAACAAATGGTTGAAGTTGGTAACTTCAGAGTAAAAGAATTAGACTCTATGTATACTGATATATATCAGTTTAGTGGCAGTAACTAAGCATTTGAACTTTTATCTGTCATCATAATGTATATTGAAGTTAACCAGTGTCTACAAGAAATGCTCCAAAAACACTTGAAAGGCTAATGGCTGAAATACAGATCGTTGAACTTATTTGACTCATCTATTTTAGTATCAGTTTGCAGTTGTCAAAGAGTGTTCACTTGCTACATGATTGTGTCGCATTTTAGATTACAAATGCCAGCCTGCAAACAGACATGGTTACTATTGAAGATGTACACAGATACATTGTAAACATCACTCACCCAACTAGAGTTCTCAACATGAAATGTAAACACCAACCTAATTTTCTAAACACCACCAACAACATGCAGAACAGAAGTAATCACTGATTAAAGACAGAAGCTCAGGTTGTTCAACTGGACTGTTTCGAAGGTTAGCTACAATAGTCCCTGTCATTTAGTGTGCACGACACGCTGAGTAAATTACATACAAGGCAGTGAATGAAGGCCACCTGTTCAGGTAATCCATATTTAATTTTCTTTGTACCTGGCAAACTATCAACTGCATCAGCATTCTATTCTGACATGCTGAATCATACATTACCCTTGCTGTGACTGTTTGCACACCAATATTCTTAACACAGACCCCAGAGTCAAACTACACTAACCCCTTTCATCTTAAGCAGCTGAGCTTTTGCTACATTGAGTTTAGTCTGTGAGCCATGCAATCAATTTTCAGAGGACCACAAGGTGGTATCTGCTGACTAACAAATCAATACCTAGCATGCTCTTAGCTATACCCCAGAGCAGTAAGTTGGCTAGGACCAGAAAGCATGGTCCAGCTGGCTCAGAGGTCCTTCAATCAATCAAGCCTGCCAGATCATATATTTTTGTGTGACTTATTACTGACCACATAATCACCCGCTAGCTGCACGGATAACTTAATATATTCTGTAATAGTGTGTTAGTATGCCTTGCTGCAAGTATCTCAAGGCTAGCCAGGTAATTGATTCAGTTTGCTGCATTTCAATGCTCACTCACATAGACTAAGAGTTTTCTGTGCAAAGCCCATCAGCAGGACAAACTGTTAAAGTCTAGAAAAAAATACCTAAAACAATGCCTAGTTAGCCACCAAAAATCAATAAATCAAGAATCAAAAATGTGACTCTCATGGGTAACCTACAGCAAACAGCCCAATCTGTCATTTCCAACAATGCAGAAATAACTGGTGACCTTTCAGTGCGAGTCTGCACTCTGTCATATTTCTAACCACTGTCCAAGGGCCAACTTCAATTCAAGTTAAAGAGAGCAATATATAAAAAGCTCATGATTTGAACAGCCATAAATGTGACAGTTCAGACTTGAACACTTGAGACAGCAATATTATTTGGTTTCACGGTTGTTCAAAAATACTGTCATTTTATCATAGTTGTGGCTAAGGCATAGTGAAAAAATTATCCTCAGAGGAGATGTCAGTCACCAGGGTAGTTCATTGTTATCATGTTGTGACTTATCTGTGACAATTACTAGCTTATTCGAAGACTTCTACTATTTAATTGCAAGCAACAATGACATTGGCTCTTGCTCTCTTCACATAAGACTTTTTCTGTTCCTCCACAATTTTCCAGACCTTGAAACAACGTAGTGCACTGAAAATACACAGTGCTGCAATAAATCCAACAAATAAGAAAAAATCTTTTACTCAGCTATGGTATTCTGTAGAGATTACCCTTGACTCCATCAGAGAAGGTTTAATGTCACAATGGACACTATACTCAAAGTGACTTTGACATACAGTATAGACAAATGGTCATCACAAATCAGTGGTGTAATACGAGAATTACATCGTAATATCCATATTCCCAGCAATAATTATTATACTACATTTTCATTAGGTTTTACACTAGCATCAGAAATCTCAATAGCAATAGAAGAGCTTTTATAGCAAAGAGATTAAAAAAGGGTAGGCAGTGAAATGTATCTGCATTTATTGAAACACTTCCACAGGCAGAAAGCTTTAGCTTAATTATCTTGGCAGGCAGTATTTAAAATGTACTAATCCTAATTTTAACCCTGCGCACCAGGTGAATGTAGAGATGTCGAAATTGAGTTTGGGAACTTAGTATGTAGCATTATTGAACTGTTTAAAATGGCTACCATTTTAACTTGCAATTATATTCTGAAAATTAGGAGTCACCCTGCACAATTATAATTAATCATGATCTATGTCAATATTTGGAGTCAAATACAGTTTTAACTGAAGCTCGTGTGAAGTTTTGCTTTTATTTCCTTCTGGATGTTCAGTACATACCCCATGCCAAGGATTGTCCTATTCCATTTCCATTTCTAGCAATAAATTATTTACATTAGATCTGCAAGCTAACATCTCCAATGCCTGAAGCTATGGCATCAACAGACTATTTGCTACATGAAGTGGCCTCAACATACTGTGCTTCCACCCTCTTTAAATTAGGACTCTTGTTTCTAAATGTAACTATGCATTTGTAACACCTTTAGCTTCTTACACAGGACAACATTTTAACTAATATTACCCTGTCATTGTTTTGGAGGAACATAGGGAGAGTAGTAGGTCCTTCAGTCCCTCGAACCTGTTCTAACACTCAATGAGATCATGACTGATTTGTGGCCTAACTCCATATATCTGCCTTTGACCCATATCCCTTAATACCTTCACTTCAAAAAAAAATCTATCTTAGATCTAAAATTAGTAAATGATTTAGCATCAACAAGCGTTTTTGGAAAAGAGTTCTAGACCTCTACCACCATTTACGTGCAGAAGTGCTCTCTGAACAATCTGGCCCTAAGTTTTAGACTATGCTCCCTTGATCTAGAATCACCAACTAGTGGCAAAAATTTATCTTTATCCTGTCTTTTCTTGTTAACATCTTGGAGACTTCAATCAGATCACCCTTTAACCTTCTAAATTCTAGAGAAAAATAGCCTAATTTGTATAATGGTTCCTCATACCTTAACCCCTAAGTTCTGGTATCATTCTTGTAAACGCATGTTGTATTTTCTCCAAGACCAGTATATTCTTCCTAATCTGCTCACAGTACAAAAATACAAGACTGGAATATCAGAGCAGAGGCGTACTGCTGAGCCAGTATAATGCTCTGCTCAGACCGCATTTGGAATATCGTGAGCAATTTTGGGCCCTGAATGAAAGGAAGGATGAGCTGGCATTGGAGGGCGTCCAGAGGAAGTTTACAAGAATGGTCCTGGAGATGAAAGGCATGTCATATGAGGAGCAGTTGAAGACTCTGGGTGGAGTTTAGAAGGAAGGGGGGAGGGGGGGAATCTCATTAACATTTATAACATACTGAGAGGCCTGGATCAAGTGGAAATGGAGAAGGTGTATCAATCCTAGAATGAGAGACTAGGACCTGAGGACACAGCTTG
Organism: Chiloscyllium plagiosum; assembly: GCF_037043375.1. Classification (NCBI taxonomy): domain Eukaryota; kingdom Metazoa; phylum Chordata; class Chondrichthyes; order Orectolobiformes; family Hemiscylliidae; genus Chiloscyllium; species Chiloscyllium plagiosum. Next base: position 49,775,943 of record NW_028270155.1, on the reverse strand, counting down.
AGAGTGAAGGGACAACCCTTTAGAACTGAGGTGAGGAGGAGTTTCTTAAGCTAGGTGATGAATCTGTGGAATTTGTTGTTCCAGAAGATTGAGGAGGCCAAGTCATTGAGTGTATTTATGACAGAGAAAGGCAGGTTTTTGATTAGTAAGGAGATCAAGAGTTACAGGGAGAAGGCAGGAGATAGGTTGAGAAAGATTATCAGCCATGATCGAATAGCAGAGCCTAATTCTATTCCTGTATCTTATAGTCTACAGTGAAATCCTCCAAATATCATTTTATGCTATGGATGTACATCTGACACAAAGACAATCATATCATATAGTCTTAAAAATATTTTCTTTCTTGTGGGTTATCTGGACTTAGAGATACAGCAATTTGACAAACATCTTAGTACAGTTAATTCAAAAAAATTAAATTTTGCTTCTTTCTGGGGCAATCAATAATTAATATGATTGACCATGGAAAGATAAAGCCAACATGCAGTGAACTGCTTTTACCTCATTATGAATCTCTTCTGTTTGTCTCAGATAAACAAGCTCCAAAGAAACCAGGGAGGAAATGCCTGATAATGGATCCTTTCGCAGGTTCTTCATAGCTACATCACAGCGCCCAAAAATATAATCCAACGTACCACTTGAACACTGTAAAATACATAGTTTGATTATGTAGCATTTAGGTAGCCACATACAATCTAATTTCGGAGAATAAACACCGTATTCAGTTTTCATTGTCATTTTTTTCTCTAGATTTCAAATGGATAATATTGTCGAATCATCGTTGGTGCAAAAGAAGTTACTTCCACATATGCATAACATATTATCTAGAAAAATCCTAAACCAGGGGAGAATTAAAACTTAAAAGCCATGAAATCTTCTCATGAATAATGTCACCATATTGAAAACAAAAAAATGCTGGAAATCATAGCTGGTAGGGCAGCATCTGCGGAGAGAGAGCAGCTAACGTTTCGGGTCCAGATGACTCTTCATCAGAGATTAATCCACACGAAAGAAAATATTTTAAGACTATATCGTCTATAAAGATAGAAGATTGTCCTTGTGTCAGAGGAACAGTCCTAGCATAAAATAATATTTGGAAGGCGACCATAAACCCTAAGATGTAGGAACAGAATTTGACCATTTGGCCCATCGAATCTGCTCTGCCATTCAATTATGGATGAAATGTTTCTCAACCCCCATTCTCTTGCCTTCTCCCCATAACTCTTGATCCCCTTACTAATCAAGGACATGCCTATCTTTGTCTTAAATATACTCTCAACAACTTGACCTCCTCAGCCTTCATCACCAGCTCTGATGAACAGTCATCTAGACTCAAAACGTTAGCTTGCTCTCTCTCCATGGACACTGCCTGAGCCGCAGTGATTTCCAGCACTTATTGCTTCCAGTACAGACCCCAGCATCTGCAGTAATTTGCTCCAGCACCATATTGACTCTGGCATTGTTTTCATCACTTAGGTATTGTGGTATGCACAAATTTGTTCTATTTAATCATAAACTTTTTAATAATTCAGACTGAAATACTGCTAATACTTTATGTTACAAACATTTCAGTTCATCCACTGCTGTATCAGGCTAAATATATAACTAGTATGTTATGAGATATTTCCCACTGGTATACATGATATTAAATCATACATGGATTCAAATTTTCTCTAACTGAACTAAGACAATCATCTTCAGCCTCTGACATAATTTCTTACCTTGTCACGACTTATGTCTACCTTGCTGACCATTCTCTCAGAAATTAAAACCATACAAATTCTTGGCATTCTGTATGATGCAGAGTCAAATTTGAACAGATTCTACCCAACATGGAAAATACTTCCTTAAATTCCGTTTTTTGTAACATCATTCATCTCTAATATCACCTTTAAATTTGGTACCTCCAATGCTCTTCACACTCCTTCCCATATGAACTCCAAATCCTATAAACTTTATAATTTACTGCAGTGAAATAAATACCCTGTATTATAACACAATTAATTTTAAATCAACAAACTCTGCTACAAAGCCCTTCAGACCTTTAACTCACCTAATCTCTGCAATTTTACATACCCTCATTTTCAGACTTTGGTCTTTTCTACATGCTCTTCCCTTTGCTCCAACAGTCAAGAGACTGCAACCCTTTGGTCCTGGTTTCTGGAATGGTCTCCCTACAGTCCTCCACTTCTCTTCTCTTCATACCTTTGAGCCTTATTAAAATCAATTTATTTAGCAAGGTATCCAGACACCTCACCCCATTTTCCTATCATGACTTAACTTTCATCTTTTAAAAAATATTTCTATTCCTGAAGTGCCTTCTAGCAACAGACTGTTTACCTGCCCCACATGAGTTACAGCCAGAAGTTGGCAAACTGGAGCCAATTTCCAGATATGTTTGCGTTCTTTGTGAATTAAACCCAAAACTTGCAGTTCTGTGTTAAATTGCTATCCATGATATACACCTGTAAGTAAATGGTCCTTACAATTAATAGAATGTGGACGTGGAAGCTCAGGCCTATAATGAACAGCTGTGGTGTGCCTTCCTTGAGGCAATGAAAGATGCAAATCCATTACTGCATTTAAAAGAGAAGTAGCTAAATATTTGACAAAAAAATAAACAAAATGGTGTTTGGAAAGGGCATGTAAAGTTCACCACAAAGACATCACTTTAAAGGAAGCTAGTGCAAGTGAAATGAGTTAAATGGCCTCTTTTGCAGTGTAACATTCTATGACAAGTGTTTAGAAGGCTGACATATAATCTCGGAAGTTGGTGACTCTTACAATGGCACAAATATTTATGAATGCAACATCATCTGAAATAGTATAACTATCACAGATATTGTTTAATAGTTACTATAATTAAGTATATTGCGCATAGCATTATTGATTTTTGTGTTTTAACTTGTGCTGCTTATAGGGAAAGGGGGTCCTTCAAGATCTGTGTTGCAGCTTCTCATATCAAAGCTCTGATAGCTGGAAAAGATTTTTTTTAATTCAAAAGAAATAGGCTCTAAATTATGATTTCCAGAGTTCATGACAAGTCACCCAGACATTACCAAAATGGCCTATCAAAACAGCATGATATCCTTCCTCAGCAAATTAATTACAGTGTAAAAATGCAAACCAAGTCATTCTCAAGGTTTTATTTGAGTATAAAAGTCCAACACCGTCAGCATAAATACGAACATTCAAGTCCCCTTCAGTTAAAGTTCACACAAAAATGTGGTGAATCTCAATCTGGAATGAAGATTCCAGTTGACAAATGTATTAAATAGATAAATAGTTATATCAACAGCCCAGTAGCTATGGTGTCAGATTAGCAACTCAAAGATTGCGAATTCAGTTCAAAGCATTACAAGTTGTGAAACTTCAATCAGTAAATCTGATCGTAAGTGAGCTGGGCACCAGAAAAATAATTAGGAAACATACAAACTGTCCTTGGGAACTCTAGTCTCAGACTATATAGCTGATTCATAATGCTTTTTGAAGTGACATGAAATAATCATTACTATGTGTAAAAGTATTTTAAAAGTCATGTAGGGACAATCCTGGTTTAACTAGAACTTAAGCTATGTTAGCCTGGTTAATCTTGCAAACTTCTCCTCACTGACATCTGGAAGTCAGGGTTATGTAACTGATAGCCTTGATGAGTATGTAACTTGCTTGATCTCACCCTGAACAAATTCTTATTGAAGGCATACCTATACATGACAACACATGTAGGTTATTTCCACAATAAAGCCATCTTCAATTATGGAGTTTCATGGCTCTGGACATCCTTCATTCTTAAAGTATCACCAAGTCAGCAGACCAACCATGGTTCACCACAGAATGTAGAAAGGCATATCTTAGAGTGCAGAATGAATCCCGTGAAGTTACTAAACAGACCTTCTCTACATGCAAAACACCAAAAGCAGCAAGCTATATCTTTTAAACAGTCCCACAACCAAAATGTTAGTGATCCTACTATATTCCATTTAAGGATGGCAGTAGATAACAGGTAAAATTCAGGATGGAGGTTGAATGACATTACTACCTTCAATCTGGTTGCCCATAACAAATACAAGAGATACGATGCAGGTGTTTCCAAGCTAGTGGTACAAGATGGGCAATTCTGCTATGCCTCTTTCCATGGTCTATTCATTTTATTGTCAATGAAATTAAAGAACCGCTGAGTGCATTTGTTCTAATTAGGGTTTGAACAAATTTCTAGATTAGTTGCTGAAGACTTGTACACCGGAACTACCTAATTTCGAGTTGAGCAGGTCCAATACAACTATGCTAATGACAACTACTTGGACAAGGGGTATTCTATCCATAAAATCAATATATAAAAAAAGATCTAGCCAACACTGCACCAGCACCTGCCTTTATTTACTTACTGCAAAATAAATTGAATACAAAACTAGAGACATTATACTTTAGCTATACAAGGCACCAGTGAGATCACATTTGGAGTAATCTGTACAGTACCAAGGATGTAAATACATTAAAAGCAGTTCAGGGAAGGTTTATCCAACTAAAACCTGATATAGGCAAGTTGTCTTATCAGAAAAGGTTAAGTTTGTACCTGCTGGAGTTTAGAAGAGTAAGCAGTGATTTGATTGACGCATAAAACATTCAAAGAGATCTTAACAAGGGAGATTGGGGAAGATATTTACTCTTATGGAAGAGTCGCGAATGATGAGGCACTGTTTCAAAATAAGGGGCTTTTCACTTAAACAGAGATGATCTTTTGATCTTGTGGAACTCTTGCTGAACATACAGTGAGAGCAGGGTCTTTGAATATTTGTGAGGCAGAAAAGGATAGATTTCTTACAAACAAGGGAGAGAAAGATTACTAGTAGCAGGTGAGAATGTGGTTTTGAAGTTTTAATCAGATCAGCAATTTTTCTTCAAATGTTGGATCATACTGTGGGGGCTGAATGGCCGATTCATGCTCCCTTTCATATGTCCTCACAATCATCAGGAAAGTCATGAAGCGAGTCATCGACGGAACAATCAAGCAACCTTCGTTCTCCAATGCTCAATTAGGTCCTTATAAAAATGACACAATGAACTCATTCTAGTTTTGCTTAAGATATGGATACAAGAGTTTACATGCAGAGGAAAGATGAGAGCAATTGTTCTCAATGGTAAAGTAGCAGTTATCTCACTAAAACATCAAGGAATCGGAAAAAAAGTTTGATAACAATAAAAAGAACAGAGCACTTCATTGGAAGCGCAGCCACTGGACTCAATGTCCAAATCTCCATCTATGGTGCATTGTGGTTGCATATATGTCAAAAGTTGCACTTATCAACTTATCGAGGTCAGACAGAATCTTCTTCACCTGCAAAGTGCATCATTAAGAATGATAAGACAAGAAAATCTGTGGAAACACAATTGCCTCCGTGTCACATGCTGTGTTAGGTAGATATCTCTACTCCTTAATCGTCATTGAGCCAATGTCTTCGAAGTCCTTACCTCAATAACACTTTGGGATCACTGTCACCAGAAAGAACATAGCAGACCACCATCTTCTCAAGGCAACTTAAGATGTGCAACACATCCAACCTTGCCAGTGCTACTAACATTTCAAGATTTTGCTGAAATGTTTAGTGTTCATTCTCAAATTGAGAATAATTTCAAGTCACATGCAAGTACTTGCAATTATTTTAAAATCTGATTGTCTGCCTACCATGTGGGAAAGTAGTACAAGTTCATAAAGCAGCTCAGAGTGGAACGGCAACTCCCAAATGATTTTCATCAATTTCAAGTCAGCTGTCTGAACTGGGAAATGAGTGTCAAACTACAGCAAGGCCAATAAATAGCAGTCCTGCATAATCAAAACAAATTGAATTGACAGGATCAGTTCTTGCTTTCTGTTGCTATCATGAAAGTTTTTGATAACAATCATTGGAAAAATCATAATTCCAGATTTCTGTCCTTTCACTTATAGAAGGAAGTGTGCCAACTGAAATCTGTAGGATCAGCTTTCAGGGCAGAAAGAAGCCCAAAGAGAGAGTTTAAGTGCTGACAAAGACGAAAACATAAATAGCATATAGCACATAATTATGATTTTACATGGACCGTATGCCACATATTTAGAATGTCAAAGACTACAATTTGACAATCTGGTTTGAGATCATGCTGAAAACGAATGTGAGACTATTCAGCTTCCTTTTGATGACTAATTTCACTTGGTAGAAATGCAAACAACATTCCAAATACACCAAATCTAAACCATGTGAGATCCAAGCCATGATTCAAAAATTTATTGTGGAGAAAATGTGGAAATTAAGTATTTCATCTTCAAAAATGTATGCTTCCTCATCACAAATGCTGCCAGACCTACTGAGTATCTTCAATTTCTATTTTGTTGGTTACAGTCCTCCAGCATCTGCAGTTCTTTGTTTTATCACAAAATATCATTTTTTACAGTAATTTGTAAATCTGAAATTATATTTTTAATTATCTGGTGCTTCAATTCAACAAATGTGTCCAAGTTCACAAAACTCTTTCTTTTGACTTCCACTCAGAAATTGGAGCACAAACTTTGGCCTACACTCCAGCAGTGTATTGAGGGATTGCTACATTTCAGATAGATTGCCTGCCCTCTTGGGTGGATTCAGAAGATTATACAGCACAATTCAAAGAGGAACAGGGGAGATCTCCTAGAGCTCTGGCCAAAATAAATTCCTAAACCAACATCATTTAAAAAAACGTTAAGTTATCAAAGAGTAAAGAGTAAATAAAGAGTTAAGCAGAAACATATTTTGTCAAAGTGAAAATCATTTATAATTCACTCCTGTATTTTACTTTCAATTCTTTAGCCCCGAATTTTATAAACCTAAAAAAAATCCAATAAATAAGCCGAGTCACTCTACAACTTTTAAAATTAATTATTTTCCTTATGATTATGAGATGGGGTGTAACCGGCTGGGGAAGCATTTATTGCCCGTCATTAATTGACCTTGAGAAGGTTGCAGTGAACCAGCTTCTTGAACTTCCAAAATGCAAATGGCAATGGTACATCCTCAATACTACTGGGAAGTGCATTCCAGGATACTGATCCAATGATAGTAAAGGAACAATGATCAGAAAGGACAGCATGTGGCTTGAATAGGATCTTGCAAATGATGGGGCTCCAATGCATGAGTTGTCTTTGCCTTGCTGGCTGAAAGAGTTTGTGGTTTAGAAGGTGCTATTGAAGGAACTTTAGTGGATTGTTGTTGTGCCCCTTATAGATAGTACACACTGCTGCCATTGTGCATTGCTGGTGGAAGCAGCGGATATTTAAAATATAATATTTAATTGGAGTGCCAAACAAGTGAATGGTATCGAGTCTTTTTCAGTGCACTTGGAGAAGTGTTAGTTCAGGCAAGCAGAGACTATTTCATCATGCTCCTGGCTTGTGCCTTGTTGATGCTGGACAGGTTTTGTGGAGTCAGGGCATAAGTTGTTTGTTCCAGAATCTCCAGCCTCTGTCCTGCTCTTGTAGCCACTGTATTCATATGGCTGGTCCTATTGAGTTTCTGGTCAAAGGTAACCATATAACCACAATAGGTTATGCAGCAGTTATAAATGCACTCAAAAATATGGCCTCCACAGCCTGCTGTGGCAATGATCTGCACAATATGTTGATAGAAGGGGAATCAGCAATAGTAATGCTATTGAATGTCACAGGGAGATGGCTAGATTTTCGCTTGTTGGAGATGGTCAGTGCTTGACACTTGTGTGACACAAATGTTATTTGCCACTTATCCATCCAATGTTGAAGGTTATCCAGGTCTCGCTGCATTTGGACACTGCATGCTTCAGACTCTGAGGAGTGGTACTGACCATTACACATAGTCAGCAGAGATTCCCAGTAGCTGAAAATGTGTTGCTGGAAAAGCGCAGCAGGTCAGGCAGCATCCAGGGAACAGGAGAATCGATGTTTCGGGCATAAGCCCTTTATGCCCGAAACGTCGATTCTCCCGTTCCATGGATGCTGCCTGACCTGCTGCGCTTTTCCAGCAACACATTTTCAGCTCTGATCTCCAGCATCTGCAGTCCTCACTTTCTCCTCAAAGAGATTCCCAGTACTCCAGTTGGTGGACAGAAAGTCAGTGAAGAAGCAGTTGAAGATAGCTGTCATAGTATATCATTCTAGGACCAACTGAAACGTGTCTCTGGATTGATATGATTGACCTCAAATAACAACAATCATATCTCCTTCTGTGTGCGGAATGGTTCCAACTAGTGAAGAGTTTTCCCAGAGTTCCAGTGACTTCTGATTGCGAAAGCTCCTTTACTCAATCACATGCTGCTTTGATATCAAGTACAGTCACTCTCGAACTTTTCCACTAATTATTCTCTCCTATTATCAACACACCTCAGATTAGTCAGCTCAAGGTGGACCAGGAGTTGAATGTATTTTGATTTTAAATATTTCTTCAAATGAGGTTAATCATTCAATACAACTCAGCTTGTAAATGATGCTAAATATCTTAATTTATGTCTGACAAGAGTTTGATTGAATTTGAATTCTAAAAAAATTCAGTGTTTTGAACTGTAAATAACCAAACTCAAGAGTTTAATAACCAAACTCTGGAGTGTCTGTTCTAAAATATTCTAAATTACACTTTTGAACTATGATGCTACCAGAATTTGCCAAAGTACTGTTATGAGGATATGTTTTTCTTTAAAAGACAGAATTTCTAATTTTCGTCCTCCTTACTGGATTTGCAAAAAAAAAAAACTGACACCCTATATAGACAATGGTCAGACAGGCTAAGTACACAATTTCACATTATACCACATGAGATGAAATCCCTGAGAAGTGTGAACTATCTCATCACCTACTGAATCATACTGCCCTGAAACTTGCTATATGCATCTGAGATGGGACATCAAAATGCAATTACTTGTTTTGAAGCAGTAACTGCTGTAGTTATGAGCTAATATATCTGGTATATACAAATGAGCAGAGTACTTCAAGGGCTTTACCAAGCAGGAAGAGACAGAGACAATGCAGTATTGAAGGCACACTGAGAAACTGTCGCTTATCTCTCTCTCTCTCTCTCTGGAAGTGGTGTGCCCAGTTCTGCAAAAGTGATCATCCCTAAGAGAAAACCGCTGCAAACAGATCTTTTAAATATGCAATTCTGCTCCATACAACTTCATCCAGGAGAATGACTAAAATGTCACAATCCTGACTCACTACATCCAGACCAGGTAAGGAACAGCTAACCTTTTTATTAAGCTACATGAACTGTAAATCCTATAAGACAAGTTTCTTACTTTATCAATTGTACTTGCAGATATGTGGGCCCAGATGAATCTATCTGTATGAACTGTATGAATGGTTTTGCATGACCTAGTCTTTCTTTGGTGGGAAAAAAACAGAGTTCCTTGTAAGTTACTTCGTCCTTCTGTGGGATATTGGCTGAGCACAACCACAATAAATTTTAAAGTATAAACCTGCTACAGTCAAATGAGGAGTGGGACAATTCCTACCTCATCCCTCCTCACCTGCTTAAAATAGTACTGCCCGACTATTAGTGGGGTGAAGTCTTCCTCTATTCAGGAAGGCAATCCAACACGAATCCACTAAATAATGGTGCTCAGTTTTTTGCAGCACAAGTTCGATGGGAACTTGCATCAAGTAAAACTTTACTTCTCTTTAAGACGATTTATATAGATATCATGCCCATTTGTAATCTTGGTTTCTAATTGAATGGGCTGTTCGCCTCTGCCAGAAATGCATGGACAGCCAATCAATGAATTTTATATAGGTCATTCTTCCTATAACATGTGTTTATTAAATGTGATTTGGCTGTAATGCAATTAGTGAATTACGGACTTTTTTTTATATAGAGCGAACTCCTGTTCACTGTTACGCGATTCCAACCCCAACACTACTTGAACAGCAAAATACAGCTTCATGATGCAAAATGCAAATTCAGTGTGTTCACCTAAAACAGGAATGCAATCAGCTCTGCAAGCCTTGAAAAGTAGCTTGAAACTGGGAATTGTAGTCTACGTTTACAAGGAACTTTATTTCAAATCAGGGGAAAATCTTAAGGAGGACTGCACTTCCGCGTTAGCATCACTTGGTCAGTCGGCTCATGCAATTTCTGGTGGAGAACTTCGTGGAAGGAACAGTGCTGTAGTCAGTGATTTTAATATTAAAGTGTTAAGTTCACTGTATTATTTCATTAAAATAAATTATTTAAAGATTTACTTAGCCTATGCTATTCATGGTGTTCGGCTAACTATTATTTTTGTTTTGACTTTCACTGATGTTTTGGCGGTTCACCCCTAACCCTGATTTTCCCATAGGCCCCATTATTTATATTGTGCGATCTCCTATAACACAGTGCTGCACAGAAATACAACTACTATATTAGGAATACAGGAGAACTCCCTGCATTCAGCCTGGCTAACAAGATGGTTTAGGCCTCAGACTTATGACATTACTTGAGTGTCCCAAACATTGGGACCAAAAATCACCATCGTCAAAATCTAACACTAGTTCTTGCTGTCACAGAGCAAAAGAAGGTAACATAAATTGCCATATATTTAAAGGAATTGCTTATTATACATGCAAAAAAAATTATGAGTCTTAGATTTACCTCTATTTTCCACCTTTACTTTGCATGGTTTTAAAACAATGTAGAATAGGTCTGGGGTTAAATGAAATTCAGATGAACCATGATTAAGTAAGTGATCAAATAAAAACAAAATACGGTAGATGCTGGAAATCTGAAAAAAAAAATACTGAAGAAACTCAGCAGATCTGGCAGCAACTGTAGAGAGAGAAACAGAGTTAGTGCTTTAGTTCAGGATGACTCTGGCCTGAAGAAGAGTTATACTGGGCTCAGAACATTAACTGTTTCTCTCTCCATAGATGCTGATAGCCTTGCAGAGTTTCTCCAGCATGTTGTGATGTAAGTGATCACATGACTCAGACAGCAGTAATTCGACACTATTCTAGAATAAGCAGGTAAACAGAGAGATCTTATACACTACATCTCGAGAGTTGTATTTGATAATCTATTATGTACAGATGTAAATAAAGGTTTGTTACAGTGCAGAAGGAATTGAAAAGCCTCACATAGAGATGAGGAGTAAGCAGCCTCAGCGACAGTATGTGCAGACACCAACAGCAAGATACACTCACGACTTGTGAGTCAATGTGAAGGCAGCAGTACTGGCTTAAAGCACAAGATAAAGCAACATTGGAAGATTTCACAAAAACTTCTGTTTTAATGTGCAACTTGTTCAGTGAAATATTTATAATATATTAAATCTTTCGATTTAATATTGAACAAAGTAAAGCATCAAAATAATTTTTGATTCAGTTTTCAGTCTCCTATTGTATTAGGTCACAGAGGAATAAAAATACTTCAGTATTTCAAACACCAAACAGAAAATTTAATCTACGAATGGCACAGCAGCTTAACAATAAAAAAAATCATTTTATTAAAAGAACAAAACTAAACCTAGAATGCTTTGTCATCCAATCTTACCTCTGCCACTCTGTGAGTAGAACTGAAGCGAGGCTGAATTCCAGACAGCACACAATGTTGATGGGTCATATTAAAATCATCTAAGAACAGATTATGAGGCACAGTCACATTCAGTCCATATAAAAAATATTATAATGAAAGTTAATATTTGAAGTTAGAAAATTACAGTGCATAGATCACCAATAAATCATGAAAGTCACACTTCTAGATTCATAAAAAGAAATATAAATTATACATCAGAACCTGTCGGATCAGTGATAGAGAAAATCAATAGAAAACTAGAAGCAGAATTATTATTGGAGAGGCATATAAAAACAAATGCATAAAAAATGCAACAGATGCTTGTGTGTGCTGTTAGGTATATATATAAAATCTATTTTGAACTTCAAACTAATATGATGTGGATTTCTATTTTAATGATTAACTTGAAAATCTTTTAAAAGCAATCTGAGAAGAGAGTTTTGGTGGCTAATAGGAATTTGTTTCCACGATGAGAATAAAATTTACAAGTAAATAAAGTAAACAATATAGTGCATAAAGTTTACAAAAAGAAGATTCTGGGCTGAGGGGGAAAAACCCATAGCTTCGAGAAAGAAAGAGCTTTTTATTAATTTCAGTTGGACAGTTTCGCAGGGTTCTTAGAGGAAGCTGGATGTGTAAAACAGTTGCTCCTGAGAAAGGGACAAGTTGCTTTGGAATTGTTAAAGTTAAGGTATCTTAGTGTAAGGAGTTTAGTTTTTTAAAAATTCCAAACCAAAAGTGTTTGGTTAAAACTCTGAAGGGGTTATTTGAAACTGGAAAAGTGCAAGTTCAGAGCCAAGAGGTCATCAAATTCAACTGGGAATTGAAGCCACAGCAAGGTCAAACTGTATGTGGGACTGAGAAGAGATTTATTTTTCATCTTTGAGTACTGTAATGGGATGCTGTTGGCATTAATGGAATTGCATTATAACTGTTTTTTTTTTAAAATCCTTAAATGTGTTATATGTAAAAATAGTTTAATTAATTCTACTTTATCTTGATTGTGTAATAATATCCAGTTTTACTGTTAAAACTAAACCGGCAATATTGTGTACTTGTGTCTAAGTGTAAGACCACTGAGTTAAAGCCAAAAAAATCTATCTAAAGAGATTTCAGTCTGGGATCTGACTTAATCAATAACAACATCAACTGGGATCATGACAATGTAGACACAATGGGTTTCATCAATTATCATAAAATTGCAGAAACTACAGGTATTTTCAATCATATCAGCATTTGACCAAGTATAGCCACAAGGATCCCTATGTAAGAGACCTCACATTTTGTTTGGGGACCATAAATTGAAATAGAAGTTAGTCTGTTACATAGTTTTGTGACTTTAAAATCAAATCCTGCATATTTTTGAGCTCTGCATTACAATACTACTTCTTCAAACGGTGAGGGAGAAATTTGAGACTGAGCATCATAGACATCTTTTTATGTTAGGAAATTCTGCAACTTTGATTGGCTGAGCTACAGAATGTTACAAGCTGCAAGTGCCAACGCAAGAGCTCACAGACTGAAAACATCCATTCCTCACACCTCTCTCCATGTGGGGAAAAGACAGAGAAGCCAAGAAAACTTAAAATAAATTTAAATCCACGTGATCAACTATCAAATCAAATAGCATGCGTCATCCTACTGACAGTAGCAGGTCATCAGTGCTAAGACTCAAAATCAAAAGAATTATGAGACAATTTAACCCACCCTTGAAATCTGAATTTATGATCTTTGTAAATTTGTTTACCCTGCCTATATCCTGTCTTACCCATAATATCTATTTGTGTCTTTGGTCTGTCCTAATTGTGAGTGTCTATGCACATAGTTGAGGTTTTGAGCTTAAGTTCCATAGTAGCAGATTAAACACTCTGTCATTTTTGAGCATTCTTTGTTAAAATCAAGTGTGTTACAATATATAGATTTTTTTTCTGTTCTGGACAAACTCTTGACTGAAATGCTTTTGTCCTGAATATCATTCATCAGGCAAATTAATTATCCTGGTTATCGAATTGTGGTTTTAAACATTTTAGGACAGATTATACAAAAGTGGGGCATGCTTATCAGCATACTCATCCTAATTACGTAATAACACTTAGAAAACTGATGTCCTAGGAATCAGGAAGAAATCTCTTCACTGGTGTGAATCATATCTGGCACAAATGAAGACATTGTGATTGGTGGAGGTCAGTCATCACAACTCCAGGGCATCTCTGCTTGACCTGCTCAAGTTTGTGTCTGAGGCCCCACCATCTTGCACAGGTTTATCAAAATCTTCCCTCGTCACAACCCTGATCATAAGTGTGCATTGGTAATCAAGCCTGACTATTTCACGAGTTGTCACAATTGTTTAAATGACCAAATGAATCATTAGGATGATTACCTTACTGACTTTGACTACTAAGGTAAAAGAAACCTACACCAGGTCTCATAAATGTGCAAGAAACCAAAACATATTTATTATGAAAACCCTATCCTTCAACAAGCAAAATCACAGATTATAATTATTATTGTGCAAGCTTAAACTAGATACCTTTAAAATCCCAACACACACGCACACTCATTCATAAATAGGATGGACAAGAGAGAGGCCGATCTGTAGAAGGATCATAGGTGGAAAATTAGGCAAACAGGAACAAAATCTGTGGATTAAGAGTCCACACCACAAGTATAGAATGAGGTAAACTTAGTACTTTTGGTTTCCGATGACAATATTAAGTTATTATCAACTACAGCAGTCTTCAATTTGGTAGCCAAGTTGGATATGCATTTCTGCTTTTTGGAGTCTTGAGCGCTGTTTTTCTGCCATCCTCAGAAAAAGAAAGACAAAGAGACAAAATAGAGATCTCTCTTGGTGCCATTTTGATGCCAGTTTGTCTTATATAAGTATCAAATTCGGGTTGTCCAAACATTGCATGACCTCGTGTAACCAATAAGTGAGCTTCGCACAGTTCTAGCTTTCTTTCGAGTTATAAAAAAAGTTCATTCTCTGCAACACAGCAGTATCCAAATTTCCATCTTCCAATTCATATATCCAAATAAAGATATATGTAGTCCTTACATCCTTTATTAGAAGGTTGGGAGTGGGAAACTTGCTGACAGATAGTGTTTGGTAATATTTGTGACCATTCAGATATTGAAACAGTAAGACCGAAATAACATTCAGACATGGGCTGATAACATTTGCATCACATTACTGCCAGGCAAGGATGATAGATAGAAGTGAGAATCAGCCTATTTTCACTTGACATTCAAAGGCATTACCATCTCTGAATTTTCCAACATCATCACATATCACCATAAACATTACTTGAATGGCCATATAAATACTCTGTCTTTAAGAGCAGGCTGGAGTTCAGAAATCTTGCGATGAGTAACTCATCTCCTGACTCCACAAAGCCTGTCTATAATCTATAAGGCACAAGTCAGGAACATAATGGAACATTATGGGCGGCACGGTGGCTAGCACTGCTGCCTCACAGCGCCAGAGACCTGGGTTCAATTCCCGCCTCAGGCAATTGTCTGTGTGGAGTTTGAACATTCTCCCCGTGTCTGCGTGGGTTTCCTCCGGGTGCTCCGGTTTCCTCCCACAGTCCAAAAATGTGCAGGTTAGGTGAATTGGCCATGCTAAATTGCCCATAGTGTTAGGTGAAGGGGTAAATGTAGGGGAATGGGTCTGGGTGGGTTACTCAGGAGGGTCGGTGTGGACTTGTTGGGCCGAAGGGCCTGTTTCCACACTAAGTAATCTGATCATTCTCCATTTCCTAGATGAGTATGATGCCAATTCAAGATGCTCAACAGGACAAAGCAGTCTGTTTGATCAGAAGCACTTTAAACATTCAATCCCGCCATCATAAAGTCATAGATTCATACAGCATGGAAGCAGAACCTTCGCTCCAACTTGTCCACGACAACCAGAATTCCCAAGCTAAACTAATTCTATTTGCCTGCATTTGGCCCCTAACCCCCTAAACCTTTCCTATTCACGTCTTTTGAATGTTGTAACTGTACTTGTATCTACTATTTCCTCTGACAGTTCATTCCATACAAAACAAATTGCAGTGATTTATCAAGGCTCCTTCAACAGTATCTTCAAACCCATGATCTCTATCACTCAGATGAACAAGAAGATCAAACGTTTGAGAACCCCATCACCTTCATGTCTGTCTCCAAGTCACTCACCACCCACCCTTGGAAGTGTATGGCCGTTTCTTCACTGTTCTGGGTGAAAATCCTGAAACTCTCTTCCTGACTATGTAAGCATACTTGCAACAAATGAACTGCAGCAATTCAAAACAACTGTTCACCACCATCTTCTCAAGGTCAAAAAAGGGATCGATAACAAATTCTGGCCTTGGTTATGACACTAAGAGTACTGAAAATTATGTTGTGTATTTTCTCCACTCAAGGCTACCATAACCATATATATGAATATGTATATGAATGTCTAGAAAGAGAATGAAGGAATCCATTAGTACATTCAGTCCTGATTCTGAAAGTTTCTTGTTGTTTCTTATTGTTCTTACTGTTTCTTCACCAACCATGAAAGAATAAAAAAGTCTTCCGGGTTTCTTCACTGATTAAATATGCCTACACAAAGACTTATATACAGCACTGCATTACAGTTCTGAAATACTCTCATCTTGGTTATTTTTATACTATTGACAATCTAATTAATTACATCCAATTTCACAACTTCACACGGAGAACAGACTGATGCATGATATATTTAGGTGATGAGGAGCTCACACTTTGTCTCCCCTATCAATTTCCAGTTTGTAAATAAAATTGTAGAAAAATCAACCTTAACGACATGTAAACTTGGTGGAAAAGATTGATGAACCAATAAACATGTCTAAGTCAGGCGATGTAAAAGTTAGAATGTGCACCAGAAATGGTTAAAGCCAGATCTGAAATTAACAAATGTACTACTAAGATAGTCAAGTGGGTTACCACACACTAACATTGTATAAATTACTGTTTAATCCTGGTTTTAGTGGTTCATTTTGATAACACAGAGAGACAACTGTCTCCTATGCTCAAGTAGGATATTGTCTGATGTACTTCCTCATCAAAGCAAAAGTTTTTATATCATTTCTTTTCTCTATTTGTTTATTACTTTGATCAAGAAATAAAAATATGTTTGGGATACCATTAAAAGTAGCTTGAAATGAGCCCAAAATCTGATGTGAGATTTATTTCATCTTGCATCGCGAAGTATTATGAGTATAAATTGTTAAGGACTAATAAAACATTTTCTAGGCTTTAACGATGAATTATGACAATAAATGTAATGTTTTTGAAGTAATTATTATAGGTTTTTTTTAAAAAGTTATCTTTATTTTGAATTATAAGAGAAATTAAGTTTTTCACAAGTTGATTTATGATGTGAGGTTTTAGTAATTGCCATTCTGTAAATACCGCAAGTTGGGTTAATTAGTTGTTAAAACTCAATGTTTGCTCATCTCCTTAAATTACAATCCCCAATTGTCTATTCTTATTACAAACATAAATACACGTTTACATAAATGTGTTGGTATACTACCCTTTTAAACTGAAACATAAATTGTGATTGATTAGAGTTGACATTTGTTTAAAAATATGTTTCACTATTTCCAACTGTGAAGATCCCTTATAGGTTTGAAAAGAGTTTTCCTGATTACTGACCCCAGGAAACTGTTGTCTTTAAGAGATGATGTCAGCAAACAACTGAAGACAGAATAATTGACATGACGAAGCACCTGCCCATGAAAATGTAGTGAAAGGTTTTGACACAATGGTTTAATATGGCACATAGCTACATGTTGAGAATGAGCTGCTGTTTTGCGAAAATGACCAGCAATCAATTTTTTTGGTAAACACCCAATTGTGAATTGGTGTTGAAAGTATTTTAGAATCAGTGTTTTGTTTTCTCTGTAGATATCACTGCTTTTTTACTGCGGCTTAACAATAAATAAAAGTTTAAAGACAGAATGAAACAAAACATTTACCCATTTAGTGCTAGAAAATAAACATGAGTTCACATGATAGAGAAAGAAATTTACAAGTATAAAATAATCCTCTTGGCCTGTGTTACTTTCTTTGGCAGAATGATACTTATCCTGAATATCAAGTGCTAACAGATGATCAGGTTCCTTAAGTAAATAACAGTTTGAAAATTTTGATGGCTGGATAGCTGTTGGAGCAAGACAGACTAAAGTTGTTATCAAGACCATGTGTGGAATCCCAGATACAACAAAGTTCATAAGAATTCCTTAGAAAATTCAAGATTCTGTTCGACAACTCCATTGCCTTTCCAGTGGATAATTTGAAAGGGTAGATAGTTACGGAGGAATAATTAGATAATTAAAAACTTGGTCGAACTCCTGGATAACTGTAAGGTTGACTCTACAACTGACCCGCACAATTGACAAGTACACCTGCCACCCCAAGAACTACAGCATTCCCTCACCCGATTAGATCCCTGTACCCCATCAACCCAACAGAATTCCAACTCCCCATCCGGCCCAATACTGCCGGCCCTGACAGCCCCTTTTCCTGCTTACAGCTCCGACACACACAGCCTTGCTCATGACCTATCCTAAACACTCTGTCACTTACCTGGAACCCTATCACATGGCACCTTACCCTGGCATTTTGGTATATATGTACATACTTACTCTTTCATAGCAGGTGTCAAAAGTGACTTGATGCTGCTGAACATTTAAATATCAGCACACACAGCATTGATATTCCAAAAAGGGGGCATGCTTAACTTCCTTTAATTATCCTGCAAGGCAGGCAGACTCCACCTTTCTGAAGGAGCGGGATCAGAATATCTAACTAGAAATGCAGAGCTTAATACGAATAAAAAAAAATAGTGACAATCTGATTGTGATTGTGGTTCCCCAGAAAATCAAGGCCAATGACCCTTCTTTTGTAAAATGCCTGTCAAGCACACTTCCCACCTAAACATCAAGCAAATGATACCAGATTAGATTCTGGTTTTGATAACCAGGGCCTCCTTACATTTGCACTTCTGTTCCTTGGCACCAACTGGTGACCAGAAGGTGAGAAATTGAAAGTTTGCTTTTTGGTTCACAAATTTGGTAATTTATGCAAAACATAATACCTCTGGAGTCTCCAAGACGAAGGATCTCCTGAAGAAATTTCATCTTGTTATACTTTCCCAAAATATTCAATACATGCAATACTCCTTCAGAATTATGTATTTCCCCTTTCCCTTCCCTTTGGTACCAAGAGCTATGACCTCACCGAAGAGCCAATAAGGATGAAATAGGAAAGAGAACAGTCAGTGGCATGATCTAGAAGGCTATGTGGATTTCCATCCATTTTATTCCCCACAAGACATTGAACAGAAATTATAGCTTGCTAAAATGCAAGAGTTGCGCGGACAGACAAACAATTGGGAGACAGAAAACAGACAGTTAGGATAAACACAGCTTTTTCAAATTGATAATCTGTCACTTGTAGAGTATCATTAAGATGATGTGATAAGCCTCAACTATTTACAATGTGTGTTAATAAAATGGGGTTAGAAATTTACATGCTTGTTTTTGACTGGCGCCAACTTTTCTGTGTTGTAAACCTCTATGATTCTATGCTGCATCGTGAATTATGATCATTAGGACCAAAATTCCTCCTTGCTTTATTTATAATCAGGCTGTTGGGCAAGTTAAAGTTGCAATCTCCAAGTGAACATGGAAAATAAAGAAGTCTTCTGTAGCACAACGTTAAAAATATATGTAATTCAGAACCTGAAACTGACAACTGGCTAATCTCCAAAGAACACGTCCCTCAGACATCGCACCCTGTCCAAGCTCTTGAAGTCAGGTAGACACAAAGGACAGAACTTTTTTGACACAGATGAGGTCATGCATGGAGGAAGTGCAACAAGAAAATTCACAGTGCCAGCCAGCATCCTGGCGTCTGTATGCTTGCATGTCTGTTTTTTTCATGTCCACTTGTAGGTTGCAACTTCAACTTTTGTCCAACAGCCTGATTATAAATGATGGGAGGAGAAATTATGTTCATAATGGTCATAATTTAAAATGCAGCAGAGAGTCATAGAGGTTTGCAGCACAAAAAAGTCTGCACTGGTTCAAAACAAGCAACTAAATTTCTAACCCCATTTTATTGATACACACTGAAACTTATCACATCAACTTAAATGTATGCTACAAGTTACAGGTAATCAACTTGAAAAAGCTATGTTTATCCCAAATGTCTATGCCCTGTCTATTAATTGTTAGTCTGTCCACCCAACTCAATATGCCTATACTTTGCATATTAGCACATTTAAATTTCTGTTCAGTGCCTTATGGGAAGTACAAAATTAAAAATCACAACACCAAGTTATAGTCCAACAGGTTTAATTGGAAGCACACTAGCTTTCGGAGCGTCGCTCCTTCATCAGGTGATAGTGGAGGGCTCAATCCTAACACACAGAATTTATAGCAGAAATTTACAGTGTGATGTAACTGGAATTATACATTGAAAAATTGATTGTCTGTTAAGTCAATTTTTCAATGTATAATTTCAGTTACATCACACGGTAAATTTCTGCTATAAATTCTGTGTGTTAGGATTTAGCCCTCCACTATCAGCTGATGAAGAAGCGACACTCCGAAAGCTAGTGTGCTTCCAATTACACCTGTTGGACTATAACCTGGTGTTGTGTGATTTTTAACTTTGTACACCCCAGTCCAACACCGGCATCTCCAAATTATGGGAAGTAGCGTGTGGGAGTTCATTTAGGGTGCATTAGGGCTATGTGCCCACAAGCAGGCAGAATCTCATTCAAATAATTATAGGCCTCTTATGTTAAGGCATACTAGAATTTTACAGTGAGCCGCCAGCTCCCCAGAAACATTTGGGAGTAGAACAGCTGCCTCAAGGCTAGTTCTGGTGACAGACTAGGGGTGCCAGTTTCCAGCTGATCTAGCAGCATCTGTGGAGAGAAAGCAGAGTTAATGTTTTGAATCCAGTGGCCATTCTTCAGAACAGGAGGTAACGAAGTTTGTTGGAGATTTTTTAAATGCAAGTTTTTTTTAAACCTTTAGCTTGTCTCAACTCTGTCTCTGAATTCAATAAACTAACCCCCACTTTTCACCTTCGGTATCTGATCTAATATTAAATTTACCACTCTAATTTACAATTTCTTCTCCATTATTTGCTACTAATTTTACACTTTTTCAATGAGTGTTTAAGGAGATATACATAGTTGGAAATCTTATTCATTTGGATTTTGGATTCCCTGTTTCAAATACTGCTCTGATATCATCTTGAGCCTTTGACAGCTGGCTGCATAAAAATGTAAAATAAACACGCAAGCAGACTAATTGGGGATGCTGTTAAATACTCTGCTATTTCAAACTATAATCCGTTATCTTTCTGTTACATATATTTCTGTTTATACCAGCATTTTAAAACCATAAGCTCCATTAGTCTTTTTATGACTCAAAATAATTTTTTTTATTTGGATATACAGGTCTGTTTATTAAGCACACACATTGTGGGACAGGGTGCATTTGGTAACCACTTCACAGGGTAGCTTGTGGCACCAGCTAAATCCTGGAAGGGAAGGAAGGTCTATATGTTTGCTTGGAGCTTGGCAACCTTTAATGACAATCTTCAAATACTCTCTCTCTCTTTCGGAGATATGCATGGCTGCGCATGCCATTTGGCATTTCCACTGCTCTGGAAGAATATCAATGCAGACAACATGGGACAGTTGGTGATCTTCCTGGAGTAGAAGCTAAAAAGGGTGATCAGCTAGTCTATACACTAAGAACCAAAATGGAAGAAGCAATTTCTGAGATAGATCAAAATTTAATGCAACCGCTTAGCAGAGGTGGTTGGGTGAATCTAAAGTTGAACAAAAAAAAATTTAAATGCCCAAATTTAAAAATGTACATAGGCCACAAACTGACTGCAAAAGGTCTTCACCCTGTTCCCAAAAAAAAGAGAGATGTAGCAATGATATAGTGACCAGCAAATGTGAAAACAAATCCAACCGATTTGTTGGATTCATCAAATATTTGGCAAAATTCTTGCACAATTTGTTGGCAGAGTGTAAAACCTCATTACCAAGAATGTGCCGTGGGATTGGGGCACAAAACAAGAAGCAGCATTCACTAAAATCAAGCAGCTAGTGACACCAACGTCAGTGCTGAAATGCTGCAACATAAATAATGAATGCACCCAGCAGTATGACACCAGCAGGCAGTACTTGGAGCAATTCTAATGCGACAAGGTCAACTGATTACATTCACATCCAGGGTGCTGACACAAACAGTGCCTATGAACATTTTTATCAGTATCAATTTGGAAGAGACATAGTGACAGTTGAGTCTGACCACTTCAAAACATTTTCCTCAAGCTGCTATTAACTCCAAGATTTCTAGTCTCTTGATGAAGAAAGTGGAGGATACCACCACAGAGTGTGAAATCTTCCAGATATAATGTGAAGCAGCAGCTTGCCATGCTCTGGAAGTCATTAACCTAGCATATGCACTGAATGTGACAGACAAGTGCCTTGTTATAATCAAGCAAACTACCCAACTCAACATAAGGGTTTTGTGGCTCAATAGTAATGCCATTACCTCTGAGTCAGAAGGTCTATCTTCAAGTCCTACATGCCTTTATTCCAGATGAAGGGCTTATGCCCGAAACATTGAATCTCCTGCTGCCTGGCCTGCTGTGCTTTTCCAGCACCACACTTATAGACTCTGATCTCCAGCACCTGCAGTCCTCACCTTCTCCATGCCACAGATGTGTGTCATAATGTATCTGAACACATTAATTAAAAATAGTCATTTTATAGTCTTGTCACACAGTGTTCGCATCCCTGCCTCTTGACCCGAAGATCCAGTTTCAAATTCCACCTGCTCTGGATATCTGTCTCAACAGGTTGACTGAAGTAATTATAACAAGATGCAAATCTCCAACTTTTACAAGAAGTAGTGATAAAAGGACAGCCATAGACTATCAGGGCACTGTTGCAATAAGAACATACTGGGCATATAGGTCTGAATTGACAGCACAAGCTAGCATTTTATACGACAGACATAAACATTTATCCAAAAGGAGTTGAGGGGTGAGACGCTAAATCACATTCATGCAAGCCATCAAGAAATTGAATCAAATTGGAGGAAGCATGACACATGCTCCGCTGGCCCAACATGAACAACAAAATCATGGATTGCTTGGAAGCACACTTCAACTGCTAAGTGATTCCCAACATTGTTGTGGGTAATAACAGCCTTCAGTTCACTTGTGAAGAATTCAGTCGCTTTACAAAAGATTGAGAAATTTAACATCACACATAATTTCCACATTATAGTCCCAAATGAAAAGGCTGAGATGGCAGTGAAAATTGCCAAAGGAATCATGAGGGATTCAAGCAAATCCCATTCAGATATATATAAGGCAACCATTGAATGGAGAAGGCATTGAAACGTAGTCCAGCACAAAGACTAATGCCACAACACACACGAACTACACTTTCAATAGCAAAAGGGCTATTGAAGACAGAAGTAAGTGAAAAATCAAGGTGAAAGTGCAGAAAACCAAAATTCATTTTGACAAGACTGCTAAACAACTGTCAGAGTTGAGTATTTGAGAGTCAGGAGAAAGTGAGGACTGCAGATGCTGGACATCAGAGTCAAAAAGTGTGGTGCTGGAAAAACACAGCTGATCAGGCAGCATCCGAGGAGCAACAGAGTTGACGTTTTGAGCATAAGCGCACCATCAGGAATTTGAGAGCCAGTTAACGTACAAACATTCACAACCTGAACAAAAGCATGCTCATACAGCAACTTAGGATCCAGATAAAGCAATTATTACTTCAATCATGCACAGTGAAAATAAATGACCTAATATAACATCCCAACCACAAACACATGCATCCAACTGTAGGAGCCATTCCTTGTCTGTAGGTAGCTGATCAGTAAAAAGTGAACGCAGCACAAACACGGAACACGCATCAACTATCAGACCCAGAGTTCCACTGCAACACAACGACAGAAGAACAACAACAAATGATGCAGGAATACTGTTTGATGAACCAACATCACCCAGATAAACAGCCAACCTCAACAACACACAAGAATATCAATAAATAAGCAGCATCATGTAAGGACTGTTTGCGCAATGTATACAGAGAGATCAATAGAATTAATGAACCACAAAAACTTGAGAACAGTACTCATACAAAGATGGAAACTTGGGTAACTAAAAATGTACATGATAATGCATGCCTTTTTCTCTCATTTTTGTACCAAAAGGATATGTTTGATTGAAAGGCAATCATGTACAAATATCTGTCCTATAGGGTGGCATGGTGGCTCAGTGGTTAGCAAAGCTGCCTCACAGTGCCGGAGACCTGGATTCGATTCCAGCCTAGGTAGATTGTGTGGTGTTTGCACATTCTTCTGGTGTCTTTGAGAGTTTCTTGGGTGCCCCAGTTTCCTTCTACAATGCAAAGATGCGCAGATTATGTGGATTAACCATAGCAAATGCAGGGTTATGGGGATAGGGTGGGGGGCTGTATGCTCTTTGGAGAGTCAATGTTGACTCAAATGGGCCAAATGGCTTTTTTTCTGTACTACTGTATAGAAATGTATCACTTCTAGTCCGCTGTAGTCATGTGACATCAACTATAAGGCACCCATGCTGCAGGCATCCTTTAAAGTCCTCATGTCAACACACTGCTGTGTTGCATATTTGAAATAGCAAAGAGGGTAGTTGAGTCTTTTCAGGCAATGATGATCAAAGATTTGAAGAAAAGGAAGGTACAAAACCATAAGAATACAGCAGAGAAATGATTCACTTTCTATTACCATAGTAAATCGATGAGACAGACAAGATGGGAAGAATGCTTCCTTCTGCTGTAAACAACAATGGTTTTATGGGCTCAGCTTTGAGAAAGAATTTTTTTTGGCAGATGTTACAAGTTAAGCAAAAATGCATAATTTGAATCTATTAAAAACACACACAGTTTTCAGGCGTTACAACTATTCTCCAGTAAAACAACAATTTAAAGTGCAGAATGCAAGAGTGTGGAATGCAGTATAAAAATCAATTATAGCAATTTAAGTAGTTAAACATGGTGCATTGCTTAAAACTAAACATTTGACAAGAGTTTCATGTTAACTGCATAAAGTTCTATCCATAGTTGATTGATTTAAAAGTAGATTGTTTAACTGAACCAAACTTAGAGTCATACAGCATGGAAATAAACCCTTCTACCCAACCAGTCCATGCCAAACATAATCTCAAATTAAACTAGTTCCACCTGCCTGCTCCTGATCCATATCTCTCCAAACCCTTCCTACTCATGTACTTATCTAGGTATCTTTTAAATGTTGTAATTGTGCCCACATCCACCACTTTCTCAGGAAGTTCATTCCTCGCGCAAACCACTCTGTGTAAAAAAATTGTCTATCATTTATCTTTAAATCTCTTTCTCCTTTCACCTTAAAAATATGCCTCCAGTCTTGAAATCACTCATATTTGCCCAGTAAACTTGTTCATCTGTCACTTTGTATCAATTTATCAATATTCGAAATGTTTATTTAAATGGTTCTATCAAATGGCATTTTAATTCACCCCCAACTTGAAGAAATCCAAAGCAAAGAAGCTGACAGTGTTAAAATTTAGTCTCTCTTCAATTTTCATTAGTATTTTCAATTTACATATTTAACTTAATAAATTAATGTTGTCAGCAGTGAGATGCAAAATAGATTTGAAATATCTAGAGTTTGTGGATAGTATGGTGAAAATAAGATAGATGTGCAAATTTCCTCACACGTGCATAAGAGGTACAGTTAATAAGTTTGCAGATGACACCAAAATTGGAGGTGTAGTGGACAGCGAAGAGGGTTATCTCAGATTACAACAGGATCTTGACCAGATGGGCCAATGGGCTGAGAAGTGGCAGATGGAATTTAATTTAGATAAATGCGAGGTGCTGCATTTTGGGAAAGCAAATCTTAGCAGGATTATACACTTAATGGTAAGGTCCTAGGGATTGCTGCAGAACAAAGAGACCTTGGGAGTGCAGGTTCATAGCTCCTTGAAAATGAAGTTGCAGGTAGATAGGATAGTGAAGAAGGTGTTTCATATGCTTTCCTTTATTGGTCAGAGTATTGAGTACAGGAGTTGGGAGGTCATGTTGCGGCTGTAAAGGACATTGGTTAGGTCACTGTTGGAATATTGCATGCAATTCTGGTCTCCTTCCTATTGGAAAGATGTTGTGAAACTTGAAAAGTTTCAGAAAAGATGTACAAGGATTTTGCCAGGGTTGGAGGATTTGAGCTATAGGGAGAGGCTAAACAGGCTGGGGCTGTTTTCCCTTCAGTGTCGAAGGCTGAGGGATGGCCTTATGGAGGTTTATAAAATTATGAGGGGCATGGATAGGATAAATAGGCAAAGTCTTTTTCCTGGGGTCGGGGAGTCCAGAACTAGAGGGCATAGGTTTAGGGTGAGAGGGGAAAGATATAAAAGAGACCTACGGGGCAACGTTTTCACACAGAGGGTAGTACGTGTGTGTAATGAGCTGCCAGAGGAAGTGGTGGAGGCATTTGGACAGGTATATGAATAGGAAGGGTTTGGAGGGATATGGGCCAGGTGCTGGCAGGTGGGACTAGGTTGGGTTGAGATATCTGGTCGGCGTGGACGGGTTGGACCGAAGGGTCTGTTTCCATGCTGTACATCTCTATGACTCTATGTGATATGTTCTCATACATCAAATTCCTGATCTTGAACAATTGAGCAAAATAAGTGATGGACAGAGCCAAAGGAGGGAACATTAACCTGTAGGGATGTATGGCAAAGGGGTGTTTAAAATTCTGAAATTCAACATCAACCCAAGTCTCCCTCTTTTAATGAAGGCAAATCTTAGGAGGTCAAACAATCCACTCTTAATAAATGTTAATTGGTAAAATCTCTTGAAGAGGCTGCTTGCCTCCATTTTAACTGCATTAATTTATGTAATCATTTTCTGGGGCTCAAAATTTTGGCAACACAAAAAGACACAAAACCTATGAGCTAAATATCTTTATTGCTCTTGAGAGGCTGAGAAGCTCAAGTGTTTCCTTGTTCCCTTTTCACCTCATTTTATTCATAGACCCTACATTTGAACCCTACAATGACTAAATGCCAACACATAACCTCATCCTCATTATGTAATTTCTCACCACTCTACAACCTTTAAACATTCCCAACTCCCTCAACCACTAATACTGGAATTTCCCACATACATGACACCTGCTCCTCCACAACCTTACCACCCAATCTGGCTGGCTGGTAGGTGGAAAACTTATTGAGAACGCTTAAAACTTTCAGCATAACAAACTGAATCTTTTTGGGTTTCCCTTCTGAAAATGCTGGGTTTTTTAAGTTTCTTCTCCCCACATATCATATAAATATCAAAGTCTGGCCTCAAAATGTGAAGAAAATGATATCTGTCCTGTTTGGTAAAGAACACCTTGATTAGTTAAAGACTGGCAGATTATCTGCACAGCCTCTAGATAATGAAACTTTGTAGGAAAACATAAACTAAAGAAGAATATGATTTTACTTGTTTTGTTCTAAATTTTACTTTTTAAAAAATGTATTGAAGTTCCAATCTAATGAGAACTACATTTTCCTATAACTGTAGTTTATAAACAAGATTTCATTGTTTAATTCCACTGTGTTAATTTTCTTTGTAAAATATGAGGACAAACAGCAATAATTTTTTTAAAAATAAAGAAATAAGCAAAATCAATTCAGAGTGATAAGTTTCTCAATTCATTAAAAAGGACTTAACTAGAAACCTGACTTGTGCTTGATATCTGGTAGTATTAATGTCACCACAAAGGGTCATACTCAGGGTAAGCATATAGTCATCAGTCCATTATCACTCCGAAACCTCTTTACCTTGGTTGCCTTTTTAAAGGACTAAATGTCAGTATGGGAGAGTATAGATGAAGCATCATTGTCCGAAATATTTATGAAAGGGCAGGATTCACATTCTTTAGTACTGAAACAGAAACAACTTTATTTAACTAGACTTCTGGGCACAGTAAGCATTAAGCCTTTCATACACCTTCTTAGCGTGTGCATAAATTTATGACTTTCACAGAACAACTAATGTATCAGACACCCTGGAACCTGCATCTGAGACAGCAAGGCCCAGTGCACACTTCCTCTGCAGACCAATATTTTATTGTTAATTAAGTGAAACTGTTTCCTTCTTCTAAAACCATAAAGTTCAAATTACACTGGTTTCAAAGCAAGAATTCTATCTATAGTGTGGCACAGCAGGACAATTTTATTTTGTCTCATATCCCAAGTACGTACACACACACACGCACGCACTTTATGGGGATACACATATCAAACTGTCTCATGTCAACTTGGCTGCTGTTTAACAATGTTAGTTTCCAAGGAACTAACATTTAGTTAATTTACTGAAGACATTTAACCAGGCAAGTGTGTACTTCTTAATAAAAGGACCTGACCTTACTTTATGAAGAAAATTTAATTCAGTGGAGATCAAAACAATGTTTTAAAAATGTACAATCCTGCTAAATGTTTAAACTCATTATAACCAAAGAATTTCCCTCACATCAAGGGTTTGGAAGATAGTAGTAACCTGCAAAATTAAATTCATTGGACACATTGTAACAGCATTTCCAGAAACTTTCAGATAAAAATATTATTTGAATGCCTAGATACTATATACAAAATACTATTTGGATTTCCTGATGTGCACCGTTCCATAATGCCTCATTGGAAACTGAATAATTAGAGTGTGAAACAAAAATTACCAAGCATAAAGTAACAGTCTCCAGATTCTAGAGGCAATGCCAATCCTGGTGTAGCAATGTCCCAGGCAACTTTTATGCCGACATGCCAAAGTGCCGGATCTCTGTCCTTTATTGACGTCTTGTTGCTTTCATCTACAGTAGGTATTAAATCTATAAAGGAAAAAGAGTAGGGGTTCGGTAAAAGTGATTTGTCATAATCACAGTAAATTTTATTATAATAAATCTGTTTTCCTGAGAGACAACTCCCATATTCAGAAGATAATATAAAATGGACTAATGAATTTATCATACACAGTCAGTTCTTAAGTGATGAGGGATTTCATGCATTGCAGAAACCCCTCATCAGTATGTCCAACTGTCTGACACAGATGCACAGTAATCAGTCAAGTGACTTCAATTGTGCTGAAAATGTGGAAAGAAAAGGAAATGTAATGAAAAGCCCCAACTGTCTTGGATACTCCATTTCAGGCTGTTCGATCAGAGTACACAAATGAGAAAATAAGACCTACTGAAGATTCTAAGGGGGAAATAAAATCAATACCCAGTCCCTGACAGGGATATTGTTTAAAAAATTTACTCATATGAATTGGCAGTTAAATTTCACAGTAGTACTTTCAAAATTCAGGAAACAGCATTACTTTGAAGGGATTTTAACATAATGGAGCTTAATAAATATAGCAAAACACCTTTATGGGCTAACTGAATGCCTGTTTGACAGAATTTCCTCAACTTTTGGCAGACATTATCAAACTGCAACACTGTTCCCAATGTCACCAATAAAATGTAGAACTACAATCAAAAGAAGTAATTTCAATCAAAGTTTCCTGGGGTTTCCTACTAAATCATTTGGAATGTGCACATTAAAATGACTTTTTTTTTGAGTTTTAAAAAGATGGCTTATTGCCAAAACCTAAAGTTCAAGCAGGACATGTAGGTTAGACATTTAAATGTGCTGATTATCACTGGTAACAAATGAGTTTGATTATTAAGATCACTTAAGTTGAAGATAATGTAAAACAAAAAGCAAATTCTTTTGATTAATGCACGTCTTTAACACAATACAACGCTATTAAAGAAACCAGAGAAAATACATTACAAACAACAACAGAAACTGAATGAAGTACTTCTGTTCAAAGCTAACCCCAGTAGTGTCTTGAAAGCAAAGTATATGGTAGTAAAATCAGCATGCGGCAACAGCGAGTTGATTTTTGACAAATCACTCCAATAGAGACGATGATGTCAATGACAATAAAAGCATTTATGTGAGTGGAAATGTGCACCTGAGGGATTCTGCAATGAACTTTTTTTGTTGCAGGTTTTATATCCTTGGCATCCTACCAGTTAGTTAATTACAATACACACAAGCATTGCAAGCCAAAAAAAGTCCAGGGCAACTTATATAAACAAAATGGATTCCGTAAAATACAGAAACATGAATGCCCACACGTGTCGATATAACATTTCTACAGTGCTCTAAAACAATTAGCAAACAGTAAATCTAAATTGGTGTACAAGTTTGCAGGTGTGCAGCCTCAATGTGTGAAGAAAGCTTCAGGGGGTGGAAACATTAAAACAGCAAGTAGTAACCCTGTAATACTCCACTCTTTTCCATACTCACCATCACAGCTGTAGTTATACACAGCAACTGTTGACCTTTCCACCAGGTTTTCATCATAATGCCAACTCACAGCCATCTTTCCCATTCCAAAGTATGGTTCCTCTTTCAGAAATTTCATTCTTGAAGGATCCATGTAGTTCAATAGGGCCACATTAAAAGAGGTTCTATCCTTTAACATAGTTCTGTTGTTGCTTTGTTTATTGTGATAAGTTCTATCTTCCATATATCCCGAGTTCTTAACCACTGTGGAAGTTGCTGTCTTCGCCTCAAATCCAATTTCTTCAACATCAGCTGAACAACGATCCAACAAAATTTTCATTGCTTCCACATGTAAGTATTCATTAAGATCTTTAATAGCTTGGCAGGCTTTACCTATTTCATCACTGTTGTACGTCACCTCAACACCATGAGAAGGCCAAGGTATTGTAAATAGTCTTGTATCCAAGTAACGATATGTGCAGCCAGGATCTCCTATGAGTAGTCGACATACTGGTGTAAGCACATCTTTGCCTTTTATTTGAACAAGATCTTGAGAAAAACACTTACAGTCTTGAAGCATTGTCAGTCCCTGTTGGACGTTTTGGTGAATTTCCTGAGGTACACAGCTGGCCCGTTGCAAGTATAATTTGGAATATTTGGCGTTTGACTAAACAGAGCAGAAAAGATTTTCTGAACATTTTTATATTTAATGCATAACTTCTAAAATCTATTCAGTACAGTGCAGGCTACTCGAAATATCAAAATTATAAGATTTAGTGGTCTATGACCTATGTAACACATGGATAAATATTTAATAACATGGTATAATTATTATTAAGCAGTATGAAATGTGTAAAGCATTGTAAATAGAATATAATTGCATTTACATAGTGCTTTTCATCTCATAGGCACTTTACAATGAATTAAATATTTTAGGAGTGTTTTCACTGTTGTAATGTAGGAATTTAATGGGAAGCAGCTGTAATGTCACTGGACAAGTCCCAGTCTAATGTTCAGGGAATATGGGTTCAAATTCCATTGTGGGAGATAGTGAAATTCAAATTCAATAAAAATATGGAATTAAAAGTTAGCCGAATGGCAAATATGTAACCACTCTTGCTGATCATAAATTCCCGTCTGGTTCACTAATATCCTATTTCAAAGCAAATATGCCACTCTTATCTTGTTTGGTCGACGTCTAAATCCAGATGCATAGCAATGCAGTTGACTTGCAGAGCCATGGTAATAGGGGACTCCATAGTGAGAGAGACTGAAAGGGGTTTCTGCGGCGGGATTTGAGGATGGTGTGTTGCCTTCCTGGTGCCAGGATTAAGGACATCGCACACAGAGTGCAGGAAATCCTCAAGGGCGAAGGTGAAGAGCCAGACGTGGTGGTGCACATCGGCACAAATGACGTCAGGAAGAAGAGGAGGGACATTCTACAGCGGGGCTTCGGAGAACTCGGAAGGCAGCTGGAAAGCAGGTCTTCCAAGGTAGTTATCTCCGGTTTGCTTCCAGTTCCTCGGGCTGGAGAGGACAGGAACAGGGAGATAATGGACTTGAATGTGTGGCTGAAGAACTGGTGCAGGAAGCAAGGATTTAAATTCTTGGATCACTGGGGTGTGTTTCGCTGTAAGGATAAATTATACAAGAGGGACGAGTTGCACTTTAATAGGTGGGGGACCAGCATTCTGGCAGGTAGGTTTGACACTGCAACACAGCTGCGTTTAAACTAAATAGCGGGGGGGGGGGGACGAACTGGAAGTTTAAGAAGGAAGTTAAAGGAAAAGTTAGAACAAGAGAAGTTAAGACAGACAACGGAATCAATGGGGCAGAAACTCAAAAAAAGGATCATGCCATAAGGCCAAGTGAAATAGGGATTGATAGGAAGGGTGCGGGGAGTAACAAATTAAAAATATTATATATGAATGCACAAAGCATTAGAAATAAGGTGGATGGGCTTGAGGCTCATTTGGAAATTGGCAGTTACAATGTTGTGGGGATAACTGAGACATGGCTTCAAGTGGACAGGGCCTGGGAAATGAATATTCAAGGCTATACGTACTATCGTAAGGACAGACTGACTGGCAGAGTGGGTGGGGTGACCCTGTTGGTAAGAAATGATATTCAGTCCCTTGCGTGGGGGAACCCAGAATCAGGGGATGTAGCGTCAGTATGGATAGAGCTGAGAAATTCTAAGGGTAGAAAGACCCTAATGGGAGTTATCTACAGGCCCCCAAAATAGTAGCCTGGATGTAGTGTGTAAGTTGAATAAGGAGCTGAAATTGGCCTGTCGCAAAGACATTACTGCAGTTGTTATGGGGGATTTCAACAAGCAGGTAGACTGGGAGAATCAGGATGGTACTGGACCCCAAGAAAGGGAGTTTCTGGAGTGTCTCTGAGGTGGATTCTTAGAACAGCTTGTGCTGGAGCCTACCAGGGAGAAAGCAATTCTGGGTCTGGTGTTGTGCAATGAACTGGATTTGATCAGGGACCTCGAACTAAAGGAGCCATTAGGAAGTAGTGACCACAATACAATGCTTTAAACTGCAGTTTGAAAGGGAGAAGGTAGAATCGGAAATGACAATATTTCAGTTGAATAAGGGGAACTATGAAGCTACGAGGGAGGAGCTGGCCAAAATTCAATGGTGCAATACCCTAGCAGGGATGGCAGTGGAACAACAATGGCAGGTATTTCTGGGTATAATGCAGAAGATGCAGGATCAGTTCATTCCAAAAAGGAAGAAAGATCCTTCGGGGAGGCAGGAGTGGCCGTGGCTGATGAGGGAAGTTAAGGACCACATAAAGACAAAAGGGAAAAAGTATAAGATAGCAAAGATGAGTGGGAAATCGGAGGACTGGGAAGCTTTTAAAGAACGTCATAAGATAATTGAAAAGGAAATACGCAAAGAAAAAATAAGGTAAACTGGCCAAAAATATAAAGGAGGATAGTAATGGCTTTTTTAGGTTTGTCAAAAGGGAAAGAAAAGGGTTAAGACTAAAATTAGGCCCTTGAAGACAGAAACGGGTGAATTAATTACGGGGAACAAAGAAATGGCAGAAGAGTCGAATTGGTACCTTAGATCGGTCTTCACTGGGGAAGACACGAGCAATCTCTCAGATGTAATAGAAGCTGAAGGACCTGAACAAAAGGGAATTCATATTTGCCAGGAATTGGTGTTGAAGAGACTGTTAGGTCAGAAGGCTGATAAGTCCCCGGGACCTGATGGTCTACATCCCAGGGTACTGAAGGAGGTGGCTCTAGAAATCATGGATGCATTGGTGATCATTTTCCAATGTTCTATAGATTCAGGATCAGTTCCTGTGGATTGGAGGGTGGCTAATGTTGTCCCACTGTTTTAGAAAGGAGGGAGAGAGAAAACAGAGAATTACAGACCAGTTAGTCTGACCTCAGTGGTGGGAAAAATGCTGGAGTCAATTATAAAGGACAAAATTACGACACATCTGGATAGCAGTAACGGGATAGGTCAGAGTCAGCATGGAGTTATGAAGAGGAAATCATGCTTGACTCACCTTCTGGAATTTTTCAAGGATGTAACTCTGAAGATGGACAAGGGAGATCCAGTGGATGTAGCATACCTAGACTTTCAGAAAGCCTTTGATAAAGTCCCACATAGGAGGTTCGTGAGCAAAATTAGGGCACATGGTAAATGGGGACAAAATACTGACATGGATTGAAAATTGGTTAGCTGACAGGAAACAAAGTAGTGATAAACGGCTCCCTTTCGGAATGTGCCGCAGGGATCAGTGCTGCGAGCACAGCTTTTTACAATGTACATTAATGAGAATAACTCACAGGTCGGCGCAACATCGAGGGCTGAAGGGCCTGTTCTGCGCTGTATTGTTCTATGTTCTATGATATAGATGAAGGTATTAAAAGTAATATTAGCAAATTTGCTGATGACACAAAGCTGGGTGGCAGGGTGAAATGTGAGGAGGATTTAGGGGAATACAGGGTGACATGGACAGGCTAGGTGAGTGGACGGATGCATGGCAGATGCAGTTTAATGTGGATAAATGTGTGGTTATCCATTTTGGTGGCAAGAACAGGAAGGCAGATTACAACCTAAATGGAGTCAAGTTAGGTAAAGAGGCAGTGCAATGAGATCTCGGTGTTCTTGTACATCAGTCATCAATGAAAGCAAACATGTAGGTACAGCAGGCAGTGAAGAAAGCTAATAGCATGCTGGCCTTCATAACAAGAGGAATTGAGTATAGAAGCAAAGAGGTCCTTCTGCAGCTGCACAGGGACCTGGTGAGACCGCACCTGGAATATTGTGCGCAGTTTTGGTCTCCAAATTTGAGGAAAGACATTCTGGCTATTGAGGGAGTGCAGCGTAGGTTCACGAGGTCAATTCCCGGAATGGGGAGACTATCTTACACTGAAAGATTGAAGCGACTGGGCTTGTATACCCTTGAGTTTAGAAGGCTGATGGGGGATCTGATTGAGACGTATAAAATTATTAAAGGATTGGACACTCTGGAGGAGGAAGCATCTTTCCGCTGATGGGGGAGTCCTGAACCAGAGGACACAGTTTAAAAATAAGGGGTAGGCCACTTAGAACAGAATTGAGGAGAAACTACTTCACCTAGAGAGTGGTGTGTGTATGGAATGCTCTGCCCCAGAAGGCTGTGGAGGCCAAGTCTCTGGATACTTTCAAGAAAGAGTTGGATAGAGCTCTTAAGGATAGTGGAATCAAGAGTTATGGGGAAAAGGCAGGAACATGATACTGATTGAGGATGATCAGCCATGATCATAATGAATGGTGGTGTTAGCTCGAAGGGCAGAATGGCCTACTTCTGCACCTATTGTCTATTGACTTTTCACCATCATCCAAAAAGTCCTAATAATCCACTCAGCTCATGGAAAGTAAGGAATAGCCAATAAATATTGACCCAACCAGCAATACCACCCACCCCCCCATGAAGAAAATAATGTGGCAGCCAATTTATTCACAGAAAGGTCCCACAAAGCAATGTTAACTGGGTAATGTGATTTTTGTGATGCTGATTGAGAAATAAAAATAGCCAAGACAGTGCACTTCTTCAGAATAGTCACAGAATTTTTCATTTATTCCTAAGAGGTCAAACAGGATCTTGGTTTAACATCATCTGAAACATGACACATCTGACAGAGCCACTCTTCTTCAGTACTATACGTAAGTGTCAGGTTAGATTTTGGTTTTCAAGTCCTGGAATAAGACTTGAACCTGGACTCAGAAAAAAGCACACAATCACTGATCCAAGACTGATACTCCAGTTCAATGACTGGAGATGAGTAAAATCCCAATGGCAACATTTCAGATTGGCAGCAAAAGTATAGAGGAGATACTTGCTACCATATCATTATTACATCTCTGTGTAATAACAGAGGGTTACAGCACAGAAAAATTATGAGTAATAAATTGTACTAATATATCTTACATCTATTGACACAATGTAGCAATAATTAAACAAGTGAATGTATACCTGTGAAGCTAAAAGCAATGCAGTTCATAGTACACTGAAAACAATAAGAACTCTTAAAACTGACATCTCGAAATTAAAATGTCAATATTTTGGCAACTAAATCAGGGCCAAATAACGAGAGAGATCTATTCTCAAAGGGCAGGAAAAAAGTGGTTGATCTAGTTATTACTAGATGACAGGTGTCACAGATTACTGGAGGCAAGCTATAGTGGATGCTGCATCTTGCATCAAGACTTGAATAAAACAAATTCCAATGGGGTGTGCAAGCCAGAATAACCAGCAGTCCTGAAAATAAACTCACAGGACAGTGGTGAGGAGGCAGGTGTTTGCAATAGTAAGACTTAGAATCATAGAGATGTACAGCATGGAAACAGACCCTTCGGTCCAACGCGTCCATGCCGACCAGATATCCCAACCCAAACTAGTCCCACCTGCCAGCACCTAGCCCATATCCCTCCAAACCCTTCCTATTCATATACCCATCCAAATGTCTCTTAAATGTTGCAATTGTACCAGCCTCCAACACTTCCTCTGGCAGCTCATTCCATACACGTACCACCCTTTGCCCCTTAGGTCTCTTTTATATCTTTCCCCATCACCCTATACCTATGCCCTCTAGTTCTGGACTCCCTGACCCCAGGGAAAAGACTTTGTCTATTTATCCTATCCATGCCCCTCATAATTTTGTAAACCTCTATAAGGTTACCCTTCAGCCTTGAATTTCATTTCGCAACATTATGGTTGTGTTGCAAAAATCCTATCAGAACCCATAGACTGTAGATTTAGGACACTTCATATCTTCATTCATGATTATATTAAATTTGCTAGAATTAAAAATGGAAGTGATTTTTGAAGTCACAAATTTGTATTTTATCTCGGTATGATTATTAGGAATGATGGAATTATTTGCAGTAATTAAACGGACTTTCAAGGCTTCAGAACCAATGAGCATTTAAAACAGGTTTACCAGTTGTTCAAACTCCACATGTTTAGGTGTTAAATATGGAAGCTTTCGGTCTTCAATTTCCTTTAGCAGCTTCTGTCTCTGTTCGAAAAGTACACCATAGAAGAAATTAGTTTCAAACAAAAAGGACACAAAGCATTATCATTTTTTAACATTAAGCAGCCAATATTTCCTCCCATTATCATTTAAAATTATGTTTTACAAGTGATCTTTTGCAAAACTTCTAACTATTTATGATAATATGAAGCAGCATTAATTATGACAAATCTTCAGACCTTTAAAACCTCCTTATATTGTTAATTTAAAAGCATGGATTATTGGAGAGATTTTTCAATTTTTATTTTTTTTGCACCAAACAACAGGAGAATATCAATTCAGGGACCATGGTCTTAGAATAATTTCTGAAGAAAATCAATAAAGAACTTTTGTTATTTTTATCACTTAAAAATGTGACGATGGAATCACAGTCAAGCAAATTAACAACTCTTAAAATATGCACACTACACAACCCTTATAACAGCCTCAACAGCACTTCCAAAAGTAACTTTATCACAACACACTGTCAAACAATTTTAGAAGGGAAACATTATTAACATTATTGTGTTATTGGCATTGTATTGTGATAATTGCATGAAAGGTTTCATTGTGTTCTTTATATCACAGTAGTTATATGCTGATATCACAGATTAAATAGGATGACCATTTTAGATCTAAGTTTTGGAACAAAGGTAGCAATTGTTTTCAGAGGGAGGCATCAATATTCACAATAAAATCAGTATTTCATACCCAAAGCAATATGAGAGTCTATTAGTGATAATAAATAACATCTGATTTTGAACTTTCCACGTTTGTCCTTGTATTCTTCAAAAGTTAACTTTCCAAGTATTGCATTCTTAAATTATTTGCATGATTACATTTTATCTAGTAATTTGTGTTCAAGTGTAGTGCCAATTAAATGAATATATGCAGGATCAGAATTGTTGCAAAAGATAAAAATGTTATTAAAAATGTAGAGTTTCTCATATTACCTGACACACATATCTAGGTTGACAGAAAGCAGCAATCAAGTTTTTGTACTGAACAAGAGTTACTATTCATTTCCATTCATTCGATTATAGCAACAGGTAAATGATTATAAACTATCAGCATATAATGTTACTAATTAAAACTCTAATCCTTTTATAAACTCTGCTCTTACATGCAAACAGCCAAAGAAACAGGTTTTAATATATTATGGATAGCAAAGCTAGTTGAATAATACTTGTCCCTACGTATTGTGGTTGAGGTGGCTTTTATGACTCTTCTACTGGCCAGTGCATTGCTTTAGTCATCTTCCTTCGGTTGCTTCCATTAGATGGTGGCAGACACAAAATGGCTGGTTCTCTTATATAGCCTGATTTATCAGTTAAAAGTCACCACACACGATAACTGTTAGAGGAAAGGTAAATTGGTTTTCTACATGTTTATATGAGTTTTAAGTGCAGATAACAGGCTGCTGACTTGGGGACGAACTGAACACGTTCTCCCTGTAACTTTTTTACTAGCTCCAAGCTATTGAGTTATCGGAGATCTCATCACACAATTGTTGGCCATCAAAAAAGTCTCTGATGACCAGTCACTTGTCCATAGACCAATCAACTTCTTGTTGCCAACAAAAGGTACATCAGTACACCCACCTCAGCTCTAAATGTTCTGTAACTTGAACTTCAATTGCTACTTCTTCAACAGCTGTTTACATGATGCTTGGCTTCAAAACTGAAGCCACACTTTCAAACATTTTTTTAAAACAACTCTTCCTTATTTCAGCCCCAAGCTTTTCAAAACAGAAAATATGTCCTCGCATGATCTTTTTTAAAATCACGGAAACGTATTGTAAACAGAGCTGGCAAGGATTTGGATGTGGTATTGATAAACAATACAGCAAAGGAAAACACCACATTCTGTACTATGTTTAACACATGGCAGTAGAAACAACAAAGGATTTCCTGTAAATGGCAAAGTCATCACTGACAGTCTTAAAGGAAATTTCAAAACAAAATTTGATTGATTTGGCAGGTAAACTGGAGTTAAATTTGAAAATGGAAATGAGAGAATAGGCATATAAACATTCAGCAACTAGAGTGTTACAAGTGAGAGATGAAGAATTGATATTGTTAGCTTTACAAGGTGAACCTCAAAGTTAAATTCAGTCATAAAGTCATAAAGTCGTAGAGATGTACAGCACGAAAACAGACCCTTCGGTGCAACCCGTCCATGCCGAGCCGTTATCCCAACCCAATCTAGTCCCACCTGCCAGCACCCAACCCATATCCCTCCAAACCCTTCCTATGCATATACCCATCCAAATGCCTTTTAAATGTTGCAATTGTACCAGCCTCCACCACTTCCTCTGGCAGCTCAGTCCATATACGTACCATCCTCTGCGTGAAAACGTTGCTCCTTAGGTCTCTTTTATATCTTTCCCCTCTCACAGTAAACCTATGCCCTCCAGTTCTGGACTCCCCCAAGCCAGGGAAAAGACTTTGCCTATTTATCCTATCCATGCCCCTCATAATTTTGTAAATCTCTATAAGGTCACCCTACAGCCTCCGACACTCCAGGGAAAAAAGCTTCAGCCTGTTCAGCCTCTCCCTATAGCTCAAATCCTCCAACCCTGGCAACATCCACGTAAGTCTTTTCTGAACCCTTTCAAGTTTCACAACATCTTTCCGATAGGAAGGAGACCAGAATTGCATGCAATATTCCAACAGTGGCCTAACCAATATCCTGTACAGCTGCAACATGACCTCCCAACTCCTATACTCAATACTCTGACCAATGAAGGAAAGCATATGAAACGCCTTCTTCACTATCCTATTTATCTGAGACTCCACTTTCAATGTGCTTTGAACTTGCACTCCAAAGTCTCTTTGATCAGCAACACTCCCTTGGACCTTACCATTAACTGTATAAGTCCTGCTAAGATTAGTTTTCCCAAAAATGCAGCACCTCGCATTTATCTAAATTAAACTCCATCTGCCAATTCTCAGTCCACTGGGTCATCTGATCAAGATCCTGTTGTAATCTGAGGTAACCTTCTTCGCTGTCGACTATACCGCCAATTTTGGTGTCATCTACAAACTTACTAACTCTACCTCTTATGCTCACATCCAAATCATTTACATAAATGATGAAAAGTAGAGGACCAAGTACCAATCCTTGTGACACTCCACTGGTCACAGGTCTCCAGTCTGAAAAGCAACCCTCACCTGTGACTAACGATGATACAAATATCTCAGCAAGAGGCCAGCAATCACTTCTCTAGCTTCCACAGAGCTCTAGGGTACACCCTGATCAGGTCCTGGGGATTTATCCAGCTTTATGCGTTTCAAGACATTCAGCACTTCCTCCTCTCTAATATGGACATTTTTCAAGATGCCCCATCTATTTCGCTGCATTCTATATCTTCCATATCCTTTTCCACAGTAAGTACTGATGCAAAATACTCGTTTAGTATCTCCCCCATTTTCTGCGGCTCCACACAAAGGCTGCCTTGCTAATCTTTGAGGGACCCAATTCTCTCCCTAGTTACACTTTTGTCCTTAATGTATTTGTAAAAACCTTTTGGATTCTTCTTAACTCTATTTGCCAAAGCTATCTCATGTCTCCTTTTTGCCCTCCTGATTTCCCTTTTATGTATACTCCTACTGCCTTTATACTGTTCAAAGGATTCACTTGATCTATCCTGTCTATACCGGAGATTTGCTTCCTTCTTTTTCTTAACTAAACCCTCAATTTCTTTAGTCATCCAGCATTCCCTATACCTACCAGCCTTTCCTTTCACCCTAACAGGAATATACTTTCTCTGGATTCTCGTTATCTCATTTCTGAAGGCTTCCCATTTTCCAGCCATCCCTTTACCTGCGAATATTTGCCTCCAATCAGCTTTTGAAAGTTCTTGCCCAATACTGTCAAAATTGGCCTTTCTCCAATTTAAAACTTCAACTTTTAGATCTGGTCTATCCTTTTCTATCACTATTTTAAAACTAATAGAATTATGGTCGCTGGCCCCAAAGTGATCCCCCACTGACACCTCAGTCGCCTGCCCTGCCTTATTTCCCAAGAGTAGGTCAAGTTTTGCACCTTCTCTAGTAGGTACATCCACATTCTGAATCAGAAAATGTTCTTGTACACACTTAACAAATTCCGCTCCATCTAAACCCTTAACACTATGGCAGTCCCAGTCTATGTTTGTAAAGTTAAAATCCCCTACCATAACCACCCTATTATTCTTACAGATAGTGGAGATCTCCTTACAAATTTGTTTCTCAATTTCCCCTGACTATTAGGAGGTCTATATCACAATCCCAATAAGGTGATCATCCCTTTCTTATTTCTCAATTCCATCCAAATAACTTCCCTGGATGTATTTCCAGGAATATCCTCCCTCAGTACAGCTGTAAT
The DNA here is from genome assembly GCF_037043375.1 of Chiloscyllium plagiosum. Lineage (NCBI taxonomy): Eukaryota > Metazoa > Chordata > Chondrichthyes > Orectolobiformes > Hemiscylliidae > Chiloscyllium > Chiloscyllium plagiosum. Next base: position 49,735,116 of record NW_028270155.1, on the reverse strand, counting down.
GCTATCCCTTATCAAAAACGCCACTCCCCCTCCTCTCTTGCCTCCCTTTCTATCCTTCATGTAGCATTTGCATCCTGGAACATTACAGTCATGTACATGTAGTATCTGGGAGGGTTAGTAAAGTGACTTATCTAATAAATATTGATCATCTTAGGAAGACGAATCAATTATATAATATAAATGTACTTCAAAGATATTATCGCAGGGAAGAGGATAAGGAGGAACAAGTGTCAAGGTGGTAAGAGTAGTGGAAAATGACAGAGATAATGAAAGTGCACCTCCTATAACATGGAAATAATTAGAGAGTTAGACAATTTTTTTTTCATATTTAAAGAAGAACAACTGAAAAATCAGACTACTGAGAGAGTATGAGGTCATCTATAGAGATACCGCCTGGATGTACTACATTGGCTAGACATGATTTGCACATAGGAGAGTCAAGACGATAAAACAACATCCTTATCAACTAAGCCCAGAAAAACAAGCTCAGGTGGAAATACATTCAATGTACGCTGATAAACTACTTGATTGAAAGCAACTGGAGTTCACCAAGTGTTGGTTCCTAAACCAGATGGATCATTTAGATGGTTTAGAGATTATGATTAGATTAGATTACATTACAGTGTGGAAACAGGCCCTTCGGCCCAACAAGTCCACACCGACCCGCCGAAGCGCAACCCACCCATACCCCTACATTTACCCCTTTACCTAACACTACGGGCAATTTAGCATGGCCAATTCACCTGACCTGCACATCTTTGGAATCTGGGAGGAAACCGGAGCACCCGGAGGAAACTCACGCAGACACAGGGAGAACGTGCAAACTCCACACAGTCAGTCGCCTGAGGCGGGAATTGAACCCGGGTCTCCGGCGCTGTGAGGCAGCAGTGCTAACCACTGTGCCACCACCTTACCTTATCGAAAGGTGAAAGCAGTTTGCAAACAGATGTGTACCCAATTCCACAGTCAGCAACTGCATTGATAGAGTTGGCAATGTCTCATTCTTTTTAAGATTGATCTGTTGAAGGGATATTGGCAAGTGCCATTAACATCAATGGTTAAAGAAATTTCTGCTTTTGTTACATCAAATTGGTGATGCCACTTGGATTAAAGAGTGTCCCAGCTACATTCCAGAGGCTTATGACTCAATTTGTAGCCGAGGTTCATAACTGCCAAGTGTATTTAGATGATGCTGTAGTTTATAGTAGTCCTTGGAAAGAGCTTGTAAGACAGGTCAAAACCCTGTTTAATCAATTACATTTAACTGCTCTAGTGATAAATTTTGCCATAAGCGAAATTGTGAAAGCAAGGATGAATTACTTTGGCCATGCTGTTGGGCAAGAATAGTGAAAATGAAGGCCTTAATATAATTCTCTGTGTCCTAAAATTAAGTGAGAAAATATGAGGGTTTTGGAATGTGTGGATTTTACTGGAAATTTCTGTTTAATTTTATTAGGATAGAGTACCTTTAATAACTGGTTAAAGAAACAAGCAAAAGTGGTATTGTCAGCATATGGCCAAGAAGCATTTGAGAAAGTGAAGGCTATTTTAATAAATGACCTTGTGTTGGCCACCCTGATTTTCCAGATATTTCAAAATGGCAATTGATGCTAGCAATTTGGGAATGCGTCCTGTCTTGTATAGGATAATAAAAGTCAGGAATAGAGAAGCCAGTAGGATACCTAAGAATATAAACCAATATCAGAAGAAATACTCTACCATGGAAAAAGAGACCTTTGGATTGATGTTAGCTCTTCAGCATTTTGGTGTCTACATACTACATGGAATCCAGAAAACACATATTTACTTTGATCATAATCCATTAACATTCATTAAAAATTTTAAAAATTGAATGGAGTATTTTTTGCAATCATTTAATATACAAATAGACATCAAATATTGCACAATAATCACTCCACCACAATGGAATGCGCATCAGAGTTGGAGGTTTTTATTTCTAAAGTATAAATATGCATTAAAAAATGCAAATAGCTCTCACAGGGATAGATTTTTCCACTGCACACAGCAGATTATTGACAATAATTCAATCATAAATTACACTTGTATTTATTCCTTAGGATGTAGAGCTTATCGCCTCATTTTCATACAAAAGCAGTACTAGGGTAGTTAGATCATATTCTTTGCTGACTTTTATTTGGTGCTGCTTAAATTCTCTATTGACCTACATTGTTGCGCTAAAACAATGGCGTGAATGGACTTGTATATTGTCAGTCTTAATTCTGCACGTTTTAAATACAACTTTGAGAAACAACAGCTGAGTATTTGAATTAAAATATATTCAGTTTTGGTTATTTCCTAATCTTTGAAAGAAATCCATCCACAGTTTAAGCCAACAAATTTTCTTAAGGTCATAAAAGTGCCACAATACCTCATTTTATCATTCTCACTACAAATGAGGTTGGCTGCTTTTTCAAAGAAGGTTTTTACTAAAGTTTATTCATATCGTTTTGAATAAAATCCTTTTACCTCATAAAATCTGAATTGAATGTCTGACACCTGTTTTGAGCAGACAACTAGCTGGAAAAATGTTAATGATGTTTGGCTGTTAAATTGGATCAGGCATTTAATTGTAGATTACAGCTGGGCAGCCCAGATGACCGACTGGCTTTCCATCCAAAAGTTAAAATTCCTCCTTAATTATTTTGAAGACAGTTCAGGAAATAAGTAGTAATAAGGATGTTGACAATGAAGTCCTAATCACTTTATGAGATAAAATAAACGTCAAGAGGGGACATATAAATATATACACCGAATGTGGTGTTAAACTGATAATGTAAAAACAATCAGATTATTAAGCTGCACTGCGACCATTGAACTATAGTTTCGTTATAACCCTCTGGGGGGAGGACTGTAAACCAATGTAACCAAATTTATTGAATGAGCCCCAGATGTAGAAATTACCAACAAGATTTTACTTTTTATGGCTTTTACTTTAACATAAATCAGAACTATTACAAATTACACATGAATTAACAAGCAAATGGTGCCTCAAATAAAAAAGGTAAATGTAATTTTAAGAGTCAATCAAAAATTTAGATGAGGAGAGTGAAGGCATGGTGGCTATGTCTTCAGATAGCACCCAGATAGGTAGGAAAGTATTTGTTAAAAAGACAGGGATGTGTCAAGTGGATATACAGTAGATAGGCTGAGTAAGTGGGCAAAATCTGGCAGTTGGGAGTAATAATGTGGGAAAATGTAAAGTTGCTCATTTTGGCAGGTAGAATAAAAAAGTTAGGGGGCAGTTGGGTCCTTGCAGTCTTCTGGACTTTATTCAGTTCAATAACTTTAGGGCTTGAACTGAAGTTATCTTTTCAGAACAGAGATGAGATGATCTTTTTTCTTTAAGATTTGTACAACTTTGACACTCTCTGCCTCAGAAGATGGTGGAGGTGGGGGTCATTGAATTTAAGATGAAAGTGTCCAAATTCTTGCTAGACAGGGAACTGCAAAATAATAGTAATGTGAAATTCTAAACGCAAACAGATTGGCTATGATCGAACCGAATAGTAGAACAGGCTCAAGGAACCAAATGGTCTACTTCTGCTCCTATTTTATATGTTAACTTGTCATTCTTTTAAACTTTAATGGGTTCAATCATTCTTCATAAATTAAGCACAAACAAAAACAGAAATTGCTGGAAAAGCTCAGCTGGTCTGGCAGCATCTCTGGTGAGAGATCAGAGTTAACATCCAGAGACCCTTCGTCAGAACTGATAGTAACTAGGAAAATATTAGTATGCAGAAGATAGGGAGAGGGTAAGGAGTAAACAATAGGTGTGGATAGATCCCAAAGAGAGAGAAGAACAGTTGGAGTAGATAATGATCTAGTTAGAAGGATGAATAGCTATTTATGGGGACAGTTATTGGCTAACAATGAGTTGTGTGTCATAACAGATTTTGTGATAACAAGGCCTAATGTGTGGAGGTTGGGGTAAGGACACAGGAGAGCTCAAGCCCTAAAGTTATTGAACTGAATAAAGTCCAGAAGACTGCAAGGACCCAAGCAGAAAATGAGGCACTGTTCTTCCACTGCACTGAGCTTTACTGGGGCACTGCGGCAAGCCTGCAGCAGACACACTGGCCAGGGAATAGGGTGATGTGTTGAAGTGACAGGCAACTGGAAGTTCAGGGTCTTTTTTGCAAATAGAACATAGGTGTTCCGCAAAGCGATCACCCAGTCTATGCTTCATTTCCCAAATGGAGACCAAATTGTGAGCAGTGAATGTAGTAGACGAGATTGCATGAAGTTCAGGTAAAGCACTGCTTTACCTGGAAGGTGTGTTTGGACCCTTGGATACTAGGATTCATGTAGTGAGGTCCATGTAGAGAAGTGTTGGAGTGCAAGAGGCTCTTCAGCCCATTATGTTTACATTGGCTGTTCAAACTTGTATTATTACTGGCAATACTTCTACTTAAATAAACATCTAATGCCTTTTTGAATGCCTTAATTCAACTTGCCTCTACCAAACTCCCAGGCTCTGCATTCCATTCACTGTGTGAAACCATTTATTTCCCCCACATCACACTTGCTCCTTTTGCAAATCACTTTAAATCTGTACCATCTGGTTTTTGATCATTTTACAAGCGGGAACAGTTTCTTCCTATATACTCTATTAAGCCCACTGATTCTGCAAACCTCTAATACATCACCACTTAGCCTTCTTTGCTCCAAGAAGAACAGTCTCAACTTCTTTGATCTATCCTCATCATTGAAATTTCTCAACCCTGGAACCATTCTTGTTAATCACTTTCTCCAATGCTTCCATATCTTTCCTATAATGAACACCCAGAAATGTAACAATAATTAAATATAACAAGTGTTACATGTGTATGTTTGATTCACATTACATGGAACAAATGCTAGATAATCAAAGGATTTTCGTAATTAAACAGCTAAAAGATATCAGTATTAGTAAAGAGGTATCACTTGAAACATTAGCTGAATGCAGGGTTGATAAAACACCCAGACCATATAAGCTTCATCCATGAATGTTGAAGTAGCAACAGAGATGCATGGGTGGTTATATTTTGTAATACTGTAGTTTCTGAAAAGGTTCCCTCTGACTGGAAGGTAACAAGTGTAACCCAACAATTTCAGAGAGGAAGAGGGCGAGCAGAGAACCATAAACCTGTTAGCTTGATGAGCGTAGTCGGAAAAATGTTAGAATTTATTGTCACAAACAAAGAGGGAATGCGGCTGAATGTAAATCACAATTGCTTTTCTATTCTTAAACCCAACATAACAAAGCACTGATTGTCTTACAACCCTTCCTTTCTACTATTTATCCCTTAGTGAGGAGGCTGAATTTCCTGGTTTTCAGATTCCAATTGTTTGAAAAGTGAAAAGCTATGGTAAATTCTTTAAAGATAAAATCAAAGACTGAGTTCATTTACAAGACCATCAGAACTCAGGTGAATTGTTTCATTATTCTATATACACGCACAACATGCACTCAGGAAATAAAGGAAGACTGGATAGGTGTTATGACCATGTGTCAAAACTACGAAGTACTGTGGACATTTTTAACTTGTAATCCCAAAACATGTTTAGTATAACAGGATTGATACATCCAAAAATGGCTATGGATGTGAATGAAGTGGCTGACCAGGAGGGACAGCCATGGAGTGTCACACTTGTGGATGCAGAGTCAAAACAGACTAGAATGATCTTTTATGATTAAACAAAACAATGATAAGTTGACAACTTCCTGCTCAACAGCAAGCCACCCCCATAGATTATGTGTCCAACTGCAAATATATTTTATGTTTTTCCCTTTGAAGATACAAAAGAACAGCAGTTAAAAAGCCACTTTGAACTTTATTAGAGTGTGCTAGTAACACTGAACATTCTTGTGGACACCAGCCTCAGTTTGAGAATTAACTGTGAAGGTTACAGTTGAAGAACCATTCTCCAGTCATCCCTGTACTGCATGTCAATGAAAACCCTCTCTCACTCCAAGTATTGCAAACCAGACAAAGGAAACAAGATGACGAAAGGACTCTCTCCCATCATGAATACTGCAATTTATTCATGGTCAAAAGGAATCAGAACAATATAATCTTAATCAATCTGTAAAACTATGGATCGTGAAGCCAATTGTTCATCTGACAATTATAAAGCTACCAGTAACCTCTACTGCAATGGCCATAACATTCAACAATCCACTCTTCATGAAAAATTCAGAGACTGATCCATCAGTAATGTGACAAAGGCAGAAACTTCATCTCAATGGGCTTATCAGAAGATTATTAAACAGTTTAGTTTTACATCCCCAGAGTTATGCTACGTAAGACGATAACAATTAGGAACAAGCGTAGGACCTTTGGCCTCTGAAGCCTGGTCTGCCATTCAATAGGATCATGAAGTTCCAAGAAAGTGATGAGGTAGTTGAAAGAGCAATCACACCCATTTTATCATAATCAGTCATGATGCTTTCCTTTGTCCAGAATTGGCTAGAAACAGATGGTTCTTCACCATATTCTTTGTGTCAGCTTTGTTGGAATGTCAATATAATGCAGAGTCCTGAAGCTTCGAGAAATATGATGTAATCAGACTTGGCCATTTTATGAGACCTTCAAGATTGTCCATTTTTAAAAGAAACAGAATATAAATACAACAATAATTTTCTTTCAGATTTCTTTTCATGCCCTTAGCCTATATTAAAACATGTAATAACTATTTAGGAGAAAAAGGCAAAATTCAGCAGAGTCAACATGGATTTATGAAAGGGAAATCATGTTTGACAAACATGTTGGGAGCTTTTTGATGATCTTACATGTAGCATTGGCAAAAGAGAATCAGTGGATTTGATATATTAGGATTTTCAAAAGACTTTCTTTAAGATCCCCACACAAGAGCTTTGTAAATGAAAATGGAATGCATGGAATTGGGCAGAATATACTAGTAGGTACGAAGAATTGATTTAAAGTTAGAAAACACACAATAGAAATAAATGATAATTCTCATGATTGCAGCCAGTTACCATTGGTCACTGCTAAGTTGATAGTTGTTCACAATCATAGAATCATACAGTATAGAAAAGGCCATTCACCTACTAAGTCTATACGACAAATCTATACAATTGATTTGGAATGGGGAACTAATTGCAAGACTTACAAATTTGCTGATGACACCAAACTAGATATGAATCTAACTTGTGAGAAGGGTGCGAGGAGGTTATAATATGACTTGGATAGGCTGAATATTGAATATAATTCAATAAATGTGAAGTTATTCACTTTGATCGGAAAAAAAAGGCAGAATATTTCTAAAATACTAAGAGGTTGGGAGGTGTCCTTTCCTGACAAAAAGCTGGAATGCAGGTATAGCAAGCAATTAGAAAGGCAAATGCTACGTTGGCAATCATTTCAAAGGGGATTTGAGTACAGAACGAAAGATATCTTGCTGCAGTTGTAGAGTCTTTGGTTAAAGTTCACCTGGAGTACTATGCAGAGAGTTTGGTCTCCTCATCTTTTGAGGGAGTGCAACAGATGTGTGACAAATTAATCCCTGGGATGGTACAATTGTCTTACAAGAGAGACTAAGAAAACAGGATCACTATTCTCTTGAGTTTAGAAGGCTGAGAAGACACCTTATTACAAAATCCTTCCAGGGCAATAATAGGATACTTCCTCTAGGGTGACTTCAGAAACAGAAGACAATCTCAAGGAATGGGGCAAGCCAGTTAAGACTGAAATAAAGGAGAGGTTTTTTTTCACTCCAATGGTTGTGAATCATTGGAATCCTCTATCCCAGACTATTGTAGATGCAAAATCACTCATCAAGTTCAAGACTGAAATCAATTGGTCTTTGGAGACTAATGAGATTAAGGGATATGGAGGTAGTGTGAAAAAAATGCATTGAAAATTTGGATCGGAGGAGATGATCAGACTTGATCTCAAATGATATGGCAGGTTCAATAAAATGAATGGACTATTCCTGTTACCATCCACAATAAGGAAGATGAACTCATGAGAGGAACTCAATGAAATTAAAATCACTTGGGAAGTAGTATTGAGCAAAATTTTGGACTTATAGATGATCAGGTCCATAGATTCTGATGAACTTAAAAGAAATAGTAAATGTGATAGCTGCTATGTTCTGGCCTTAATTTCCTGGAACTCTCAAGATTTAGGTTCCATTAGTTTGGAAAATACTGAATGTAACTCATCTATTCAAGGAAGGACAAGACAGAAAGCTGTCATTCAGAAGATGTTAAAATCTATTATTGAAGTCATCATGGCTCACCACACTCTGTATGAAGAAATTTCTCTTCACCTCAGTCCTAAGTTCTAGGGAAGGGCAAAAACATCTGGCCAGGAAGTGACACCCACATCCCACGAGTGAATTTTTAAAAAGTGGCCTAGCTTGTATCTTTAGACTGTGACCCCTGATTCTGGACTCCCCAGTCATTAGGAACAACCCTTCCTGCATTTACCCTGTCTAGTCCTATTGAGAGCCCCCCTCATTCTTCTAACCTCTAGTGAATATTGTCCTAACTGATCTGGTCTCTCTTCATGCATCAGTCCTACCATCCCAGGAATCAGTCCAGTAAACCTTCGTTGCACATCCTCCATAGCCGGATCATTCATCCTCAGACCAATATAGCACATTAACCTTTAGACGTGATCTCAACAATCCCCTGTACAAATGTAGCAAGACATTCCAGTATTCAAATCCTCCTGCTATGTAGTCCAACTACCATTTGTCTTCTTCATTTTCTGCTGCATGCTTATTTTCAGCAACTAGTGTACAAGGACATCAGATTTCATAACATCTCCCCCAAACTATTTCCTCATCCATCTCCATTCAGATGTGTGTTTTGGTTTCCTATTTCTGCTCCCAAAGTGATAACCTCACATTTACCCAGATTACACTTCTTCGACCATGCATTTGCCCACTCACTCAACTTGTTCAAATAACACTGAAGCATCTTTGGAACCTCCTTACAGATCATTCTCCCACCAGCTCTGTCTTATCTGCAAACCTGGAGATACAATCGAATCATTAATATATATTGTGAAGAGCTGGGGTCCAATCACTGTTCCCTGCCGTACTCCACCAGTCACCTCCTGCTACTCAGAGGAAGACTTGTTTATTGCTACTATTTGTTTCTGTCCACCAACCAGTGCTTTGTCCATTTCAGTACACTATCCCTAATCCCATGCTCTTTAACTTTATGTACTAATCTGTTATGAGGGACCTTATTAAAAACCTTTTGAAAGTCCAAGTAAACTACATCCAAAATGGAAATAGGCAGACTACAGGCCCAACATGTTTCTTTTAGGGCAATATACAGAATAACCAGCCCATAGAACTTTGGATATCTAAGAATATTCAGGACTCGATAAGAAGTTAAAAAAAGAGAGGCTTTTAGCAGGTGCAAAGGGAGCAAATAAATGGAGGCCCAGTGGAATATAGAAAATGCAGGAGGCATGTTAAGAAAACACTTCAGAAAGCAGAGAGGTCATGAGAAAAACAAAGGTGGCTAAAGCTAAGGAGAATGTCAAGATATTCTATAAGAATATTAAGGGGAAACAGCCCTACTGGGACAAAAAGGGCAATCTTTGTGCAGAGCCAGAGGACACTGTTAGGGTGTATAATGAGTAATTCACTTCTGTCTTCACTCAGGAGGAGGCGGCTGCAAGTGAAGGGACAGGGGCTGTAAGGTACTTCAGAAGATTGACAGAGAGTGAGAAGCTTTTAGAGGTTTTGACAGGATTAAAAGTGGATAAATCCAGGTCCAAAATGATTTGTATCCCACACTGCTATGGGAGGCCACTGAGGAAATTGCAGGGGCTCCAATCCAAATTTTTACTTTCACATGAGAGATGCCAGAGGACTGGAGGACAGCTAACATAGTTCGACTTTTCAAGTAGGGAGGTAGAAATGAACCAGAGAATTACAGACCAGTGACTCTCACATCAGCAGTAGGGAAACTATTGAAGAAAATTCTGAAGGAGAGGGTTAATCTCCACTGGAAGAGGCAAGTTTGATCAAGGATCGTCTGCATGGCTTTATCAAAGAAGGTTAGGGCTAATAAATTTTATTAAAATTTCCAAATAGGTGATCAGGTGTGTAGATGAGGATAGTGCAGTTGCTAAAATGTCTCTGAATTTTAGCCAAGCATTTGACAAGGTTCCATATGAGAGACGAATAAAGAAGGCCAAAGCACATGGGATCCAGAGTAACTTGGCACGATGGATCTAAAATTGGTAGGCAACAGAAGACTGTTAGTATGACTGGAAACCGTGTGCAGCAGCATACTACAGGGATCAGTGTTGGGTCCTTTATTGTTTGTGATACATATAAGAAATATATTTGAGATGTTGGGGGCAGGCGATGATATTAGTTTGCTGATGACACATAGATTGTCCAATAGTTAAGAGTGAGAAAGAAGCATGCAGTTACAGGAAGATTCAGAATGGGTTGGTAAAATGGCAGATGGAGTTTAATCTTTAAACCTTGAATACTTTGGAAGAATTAACAAGGCAAAGGAATATTTGATGAACAGCAGAGAACTAGGAAGTTCAGAGGAACTTGGGATGCTTGTCCATAGATCACTGAAGACAGCAGGACAGGTTAGTTGAGAAGGCATACGCAATACTTGCATTTATCAGTTCAGGCACTGATTATAAGAGCAGGGAGATTATGTTGGAGCTGCACAAAACTTTGGTTAGACCTCAGATAGTGTACTGTGAGAGATTCTGGTCACCTCACTATAGGAAGAAAGTGATTGCACTGGAGGGAGTGCCGAGGAGATTCATCAGGATGTTGCCTGGGTTAGAGCATTTTAGTGAAGAGAGGCTGTAAAGGCTCTGGTTGTTTTCTTTCAAACAGAGAAGACCAAGGGGCCCTCACTGATGTGTATTAGATTATGAGGGGCATGGACAAGATGAATAAGCAGCAGTTGCTCCCCTTAGTTGAAGGGTCAATTGCACTGGGGCATAGATTTGAGGTAAAAGGCAGGAGGTCAATAAAGGATTTCAAGAAAACATTTTTCACCTAGAGAGTGGTAGGAATTTGGAATGCATTACCTGGGAGGGCAGTAGAAGCAGGAAACCTCACAACCTTTCAAAAGTATGTGGCTGAGCATTTGAAATTTCATTACATTCAAAGTGCTGGAAAGTGGGATGAGTGTAGATACAGTGCTCCGAACTAATATCCACCGATTCCCCTTTACCAACTTTATCAGTTACATCTTAGAATTCGAGTAGATTTATCAGGGATGATTGCCCTTTCACAAATTCTTGCTGATTCTGTCCTATCCTGTCACTGTTTTCCACGTATTTTGTCTGTAAATCTTCTATAATAGACTCTCGCCTTTCCACCACTGCCTAAGTCAGGCCACCTCTCTATAATTCCTTGTTTTCTCTCTACATCCTTTTTTTCAAATAGTGGAGTTACATTGGCTAACTTATAACCCACAGGAACTGTGTTGATACCATCAACTATTTCTAGGGTCACTTCCTTACGTCCTCTAGGATGTAGATTACTGGGCCCTGGGGATCTCTCAGCCTTTAATCCTATGAATTTCTCTAACACCATTTTCCTACAAATAATAATTTCCTTCGTTCTTCCCTCTCACTGAGCCCTAAGTCCTCCAACATTTTTTGGACATTATTTGTGTCCTCCTTTGCAAAGGCCAATTCATAATATGTACATAATTCATCTGTCATATTTTTGTTCTCCATTATAACTTCCCTTTTATCATAGTGTAAAAAAGGAGAAAGTACTGTACTTAGATATTCAGAACATATTTAATAGGTTGCCATGAAGGTATTGAAGAAAATGGAGGGTAACATATTGGTATGGAGAGAACATTGGATAGCTAATAGGAAACTGTAGACATAAATGAGTCATTTTTTTGGCTAGCAAGATGTAATGAGCGGTGAACCACCATGATCACTGCTGGGGCCTCAAGATTTGACAAGTAGGTTAAGAGAGAAAAGTTATGATTGCTAAATTTGCTGATGCAAAAAAGATAGATGAGAAAGTAAGTTGTGAAGTGGATATAATGAGGCTAACCACAGAGATAGATAGGTGAAGTAAATGAGCAAGGTTCTGGCAAATGGGGGGGTTCTGGCCTAGTGGTAATATCACTGGACTGTTAATCCAGTGACGCAGGTAATGTAGTGGGTACCAATGTTCAAATTTGCCACAGCAGATGGAGGAATTTGAATTCAATAACAAAAATAAATCTGGAATTAAGATTCTAATGATGACCATGAATCCATTGTCAACTGTCAGAAAAATCCAACTCATTCAATAGTATCCTTCAGGGCAGGAAACTGCTATCCTCAACTGGTCTGGACGAGGTGTGACTCCAGACCCACAGCAATGTGGTAGACTCAACTACCCTCTGGGATAGAAAATAAATGCTGGCCTAGTCAATGATGTCATTAACTGTGAATGAATATAAAAAATATAATGACAGTACACTAGAAACCTGGAAAAGGACACCAAAAAGTTGATTTAAAAAAGGAAACATTTAAAATGCGACTAAATTAACAATGTGAATATAAAAATCGTAAAACTTTTTCCAAGTGTATATAAAGGAAGACAGTAACTAAAGTAAATGTTGGTCAATTGGAGGCAGAGACAGAAAAAATTATGGGAAATGAGGGTATGGCAGAAAAATTAAACACGTAGTTTGCATTCATCTTTGCAATAGAAAACACACGAGAAATAGCGGGGCAATGTAGGGGTCAATAAAAATGAAGAAATTAAATTATTCGTATCAGAGAGAAAATACTGAGATTAAAATCCAACAAGTCTCTCAGAACTGATGACCTATCTCCTAAAAATCTTAAAAGAGATAACCTGCGGAGAAAGTGGGTGCATGAGATATGATTTTCCAAAATTCCTGGATTCTGGAACATTAGAGTTGATTGGAAGTTACCAAATGAAATACTGTTGTACAAGATGGAGTGAGTAAACAGGGGAACTATATCAGACATGATGTAGTTTGGCATCAGCCATTATGGAAGTGCTGGAAACTATAGCAAACTTTTTATTAACCAGCACCTATGGGATCAGGAGTATACCAGCTGATCAAATATTTCAGTTGATCAAGAAGTCCACATAATCCATGTAAAAACACACACGAGGCAACAGAAACATAAAACAGAAGTTATACACATCACTGTGTTTTTTATTACATAGTGGCTCAGAAGTTAGCAAAGTTGCCTCACAGTGACAAGGACCCAGGTTCGATTCCAGCCTCAGGCAACTGTCTGTGTGGAGTTTGCACATTCTCCACACATCTGCGTGGGTTTCCTCTGGGTACTATGGCTTCCTCCCACAGTGCAAAGATGTACAGATTAGGTGGATTGGCCATACTAAATTGCTTAAAATTGTGTTGCTGGAAAAGCACAGCAGGTCAGGCAGCATCAAAGGAGAAGGAGAATCGACGTTTCGGGCATAAGCCCTTCTTCAGGAATGCTTATGCCCGAAATGTCGATTCTCCTTCTCCTTTGATGCTGCCTGACCTGCTGCGCTTTTCCAGCAACAAATTTTTAAGCTCTGATCCCCAGCATCTGCAGTCCTCACTTTCTCCATACTAAATTGCCCATAGTGTTCAAGGATGTATCGGTTAGGTGCATTAGTCGGGAAAATATAGAGCAATTGGGTAGGGGAATGGGTCTGGGTGGGATACTCTTTGGAGGGTTCGTGTGGAGTTGTCATGCCAATGGCCTGTTTTCACACTGTAGGGATTCTATGATTCTAAGAAATCACCCGAATAATAACGTAACTTTGTCTTAAATAAAAATTTATTGGCAAACAGCCTTCTTACTTGCACTCTCAACTGACTACTTGGAAATTGTAGAGATCACAATAATATAATAAAGTTCAGGTATTTGAGGTAAATATTTTTGCCAGATTATCAAGAGTATTGGTTCATAAGGTGCTGATTGAAACAAAGTTTGCTATATATTCTAGGAAGACAGTGCATTTTAAAGGCTAGTATTGTTAATGGCATTTTAATTCTGCTAAGATAAACAGCTGAAAGGGACTACTTATAAGTAATGTTATGATCCCAGACCACCAAATTATGTTGTTTGGTTAGGAACCAGTAACCTTTTTCTTAAGTAGACTAAAGATGAGATTCAGGGGACTTAATTTTCAACAAACAACAATACTTAATTAAACAATGAAACAGTATTAGAATCTACAAGACATGAACAATTCCGGTCTAATACCCAGAATTAACATATGGTTATCATTGGTGTCATATCATGATTGAACATTCTACACAGCACACAAAGGATAGCAAATGTAATCAAGATAGATTCCACAGATGTATAAATAACTTTCTGCCAGATTATAATGTCACAATGGGTCATCAAATCTCATGAAACTTCACAAGAGATTATAATTCATCATTTGTGCTGACGTGGTATTCAAACTCCCTCTCAAGAGTTGTTTGGTCATAAACTGCATCAATGACTGCTCCTGTTCTGCTCAATCACACCGCTTTCCTGGGTCCATACTTCCATGGACTCTGAAAATTGCACTCCAGTACTTATTCACAAGCATAATTCCAGCTGTTTGCTGACAGTTTCACCAATCTCTAACTGCCCTTCTGCTTTCCGAGTTTTAGTCTTACTCAGGTGCATCAAGCAAATGCTTTTCACTCCCAAATCCCATTCTCAGTTTTACTGATCTATTAATGGCACACAGTTTCTTATGGGCCACCACAACCTCCAGGATATTTTTTTAAGCCCTGGCAATAAAATCCAACTGTATTCAAACTCCTATATAACTTGCCTGAGTTCTAACAAAACTGAGATATCCTAACTGTTATTGGGACTTAACATACTGAGTGCCCTGCAGTTCAGTTTCCTTCCTATGGCTAAAGGTCAGCATTCTTAATATGGAGTCCACTTTCTATCTCCTTCTGAATTTTATGCTTTTTTGGTTAAGTCTGAGCTGTGTTGAGTTTTTTGGAGGATGTCTCATGTCCAATTTCCTTCCCATCAGACCAAAGATCATTCCAGGGACAACTCACTGCTCAGCAGATACCTCAGAATTCACCATATCTCTTGCATCTGTGCCATATTTAAAAACCATTGTGCACCCAGACAAGCAATGCCAGATGGTAAAAATTGTCGCCCTAGGACCTACTGGATGGTGTAGTGACATCACAAAACTTCCTCTTCCCCCAGGACCAGCATTGGAACCCATAAAACCAAGGCAGGCTTGCCTGGTTAACACCTGGGTTAAAATGCACTCAATCATTTGAAGGAATGCCCAGCGACCTTCTCTACTCCACCAGGTGATGTGTTACCACCTTCTCACTGATACTTTGCCCTCATTCTATTACTGCTACTGTATTCCCATCATGGTTCATTTTCACGATTACCTGCAATATCATCTCCACTCACAATCAACCACCCCCAACCCCACAAATCCTGCATGTCCTCTGCGCTGCCTACTCAGTCACCTGGGACACTTTCCCACCAGCACCAAAATTGTGCCACTCATTTTCACTTCCTTTAATACACACTTCTCTCTCATTTCATGAAAAAAACAAACCGCAAGAGGGGAGAAAGAGTTAAGATGGCTGTATTCTGTCAGTCAGTGATTTAGCTCATGAGCCCTTATGAGGAGAATGTTCTGACTTTGACTGCCTCTGGCAGGACCTGGACAGGTATGAGAGGATGCTCTTGACTTACGGTGCCAGGACCCCCTGACAGAACACTATCTTTGACTTGTCTACTCTGCTAATGATGACAAGCTTCTTGGCTTGAGTCTGCACTGAATGGCATCACAAGACAGCAGTAATATGAACCTGGTTGAGGAGACAAGGTGCAAAAAGGCAAGGCAACTAAAAGCAGGGATGCTGTCAGCATCCAGATAGTGTCAGAATGAATGAGCATCATGACAGAAAGCAAAAAGCCTACAGACGCAGTCTGGTCCAGTCCCTCAGTAGGTATGTGTCCCTGGGCGCATATTGTCCAACCTTCAGTATTACAATGATAGTTGCTGGTCCAGCCGGTAAAACAACACTGAAGTGCAAAAGTAAGCTTTGCCTGAATCAGAGATTTTCTGTAAGAGTTCTTAAAAACTGGCATGTCAGATGGCAATGACTGTGTAGACTGAGAGAATATGGCCAGTGCCCATAGAGCATGTCCTCAGATACTGGTGCCTGATGTCCGACAAGGGGATCTTTCGGAACAAGTGGCAAACTGAATATGGCAGGTGCACCCTCCAGCTTCCTTGCCAAAATTTCCCAACTTCTAACAACTGAACGTTACATTTTCAGAGAATACTGGTTTCCCTGGTACAACTGGACGTATGGAACATGGATTTCATCACAGTATTTACAACTGACGACGACTGCTGAGACACTAGGTGAGTAAATAGGCAGCAGGCACATGTAATGCTGCATTCTGTAAATAAATAAACAAACAAACAAGAAAAGGATTTGAGCCTAGTTTCACACTCCAACAGCTAGAATCCATTTATTAAGGATGAGTGAGACCAGTCAATATAGTTTTACAAAGGTAAAATCCTTTTTGACAAATCTATCAGATGTTCTGAGGATGTAACACGTATGGTGCATGAAGGAGGTCACTATGTGAAGTATATTTGCAATGTTAAAAGGAATTCAATTTGGTACCACACAAAAGATCCCAAAAAGATAAGAGCTCCTGGATAGAGGATTGATTCATGGACAGAAAGCAGGTGGTAGGGATAAAATGGACAAATTGGTAGGATGTCTCCAGTGGAGTGCCATAGGATCAGTACTAGAGTGTTATAAACTGGAGAGAGATGATGGGATAACTTTTCTCCTTGCTGCTCACCTCTTGGTTACCAACAGCAATGTGTATTTTAGACGGAGTATATAAAAAAATAATGTTTTAGTGTTGTGATTTAACCATAATTGAGGCATGCTTTCTGGTAAATTTAAATCATAAGATAAATGTTTATTTACATTAACACCCAAAGTATAAATATAGCAAGAAATAGTCACTCTCTCAAACATATATACACATGAAAAATTAAGTTCTCAAGATGAATCATGTATTTAGGTTATTAATGGAATAACAAGAATCAAAAAATCATGTGCCATCTGCACATTTGCAATTAAATGAAGGAATCAGAAAGCTGCTGTCCCAAGTTGTTTGGTTCCTCCAGAATCCACAACATTAGCTCACTGGAGCACAAAAATAAAGTACGCATTCTAAGGAAACCTAGGAAATGAGAAATATATCCTGCCTTTGAAAAATAACTAACCCAAACTAAAGTACATCATATTGAGTTGCATTTGAGTCTTCGAACTTGCTCACATTTGATCGTCAGTCATAGCTAAGTGCTGCTCTTCAGTTTGATGCACAGACAAATATACACAGCTGGGTTGCTGCAGCACACTGCACCTCTTACATACAAGGAAGCGGTCATGCAGATGTCAAATACATCAAGCTGCTCGCAAATTCCACAAAGAAAATGTAAAGTCAAGCTATACCAGATGGGCAACAGAGTAAATAAGTAATAGTTCACAGCTTCAGAGACCAACATATATTTTTCTTATCATGGAAGTCAATATGGCAAAGAACAAGAGCACGAACCTCACATAACAACTTTGCAAATATTCTAAATTGCATCTGCAGCAGTAATAAGATGTAAGATTAATTTACCACCAATAACTTCAGATTTAGTATATTTGAAATGTAACAAACATTATTTAATTTTTCAGTTAATTTGACTAGCTGATGTCCTGTTTCTCACTGATCAAAACAAAACTCATGTAATTGCGGTCTGTGTTTAAAGGTTTTACCTTTAATTTAAGTTAAAGATAATTCCGGCTTTTTCTCTTTTTGTGTTAGGCTCTCATAAACCAGCCAATTCTCAATATTCAGCTTGTTTTTGGCTCTTGTCTTTCTTCTATTTTAGTAATGCCTACCTTTTCCACTTCTGTACATGTTGGATTGTCTCACTGGACCTTATACACATTGATTTCCTGAGTCACTTTCCTTAAGCCTATGACTGAAAAACGACAACTGACAGATCAAAGACAGGCAGTAGACTTTGGCAAAAAGAAACTAGAAAACAAGAATGTAGATGATCTTTGAGGTGACAAACATGGGATGAGATATAAACAAAAGGCTAGGATTGACAGCAAGAGATAGCAGAGACAAGATGGGCTTGCTCTCAATGGGGTTTGGAAATAAAATTTGCTGTGGACCAATTCCACATTCTTATGACCCTCTGAGGGAAAAAAAACTTTTCATCTCTGTATTAAAAGGGAAAACTCACTCTTAAACTGTTATTTACTTATCGTCTCTTCAACAAGCAGAAACATCCTATCAAGTCTCTTCAGAAATCTATATGTTGCAATACAATCGTTTCTCATTCTACTAAATTCCAATGGGCAGAAACACAATCAATCAGTCTTTATAAATAGGTTATTTATCACAGGAATGAGTCAAGTGAACCTTTCTAATTCTTTCTCATACAGTTCTAATAATTTTCAAATAAGTAAACCAAACATATACGTAATTCTCCCAACATTGTCTCACCAACACCTTGTCCATCTGTAGTCAAACTTCCCAACTTTTACGCTTCATGTCCCTTGTAATAAACACCGATGTTGTATTTGCTATCCTAACCACTAGCTGTATCTACATAAAATTTTGCAATTCATGTACTAGGGCATCAAGACCCCTCAGTACCATAAAGTACTAACTCTCACCATTTAAACAGTATGCTTCTTTTTATTCTTCCATTCACATATTCTATATTTTACCCATCTATAAAGTTTCTGCCTACTAACTTTACATTTATCACTTTGCAGGCTCTTTATCTCCTTTGGACCACATACTCTCCCTACCTATCTTGCAATTATCAGCAAATTAAGCTCCTGTAGATTTCTCTTCATCCAGATAACTAATATAGATTGTAAACAGTTGCGGCCCCAGCACTGATCTTCCAAAAGTTATAAACTTGAAACTACAAACTTGACAAACCATACACTTTGCTTTCTGTTAGCTAACTAGTCCTTCATCCTAATACGTTATCGCCACATCATGTGCCCTGTATTGCAACCTTAGATGTGGTATGTTATTGAATGTTTTATGAAAATACAAACATACAACTACCAATTCCTCTTCATCAACCTTGCTTATTATTTACTTGAAGAATTCTAATGAATTAACTAAATATAATTCCCTTTCAAAAATCCATGTTAACTCTGCCTAATCTCATCCTGATTTTTTAAAGATATCCTGTACAATGTCCTCAATAATGGATTCAATGTCCTAATATTAGCAAATATTAAGCTAACTGGCCTATATTCTCCTTTGTCTCCCTCCTTTCTTAATTAATGATGTTACAATTATTGCTTTTCAATCTGCTGGAACACTTCCAGAGTCAAAGTTTTTTTGGAAGAATATAACTGATGCATCAGTTTGCAGCCACTTCTTTTTAGACATATGCAGATCATCTTGTCCTGGGCACTAATCAGCCTTTAGGTCAAATAGTTTGCCAGTTTATTTTTATTGATGATCTGATTATTTTAATTCTTCCTCCTATTCATCTGTTGATTTTCGAAATATCCTTGGGAAGATTTCTAAGACTTCTACAGTGAAGACCGACTCAAGATACCTGCCCATTGCCTCTGCTATTTTCTTGTTTTCCGTTATCAATTCCTCAGACCGGTTCTCTAGAGGATCCACATGAGCCTCAGTCACACTTTTCTTATTTAAATCCTTGTGGAAGCTCTTACTATCTACTTTTATATCACTAACCATCTTTCTCTCATGCTCTACATTCTTCAGTTTTATTTTTATTTGCTAGTTCTTAAAATCTGATATCATCCTTAACTTCTGGATTTAGCCATGAATGCTAGGATAAATCATTATCAAAAGTTATTAAATATTTTCATAAACAACTGCTACCGCATCTTTATTGTCCTACTTTTTAAACCTATTTTACAAGTTCACTTTAGCTATCTCTGGCTACATACCACCAAAATTACCTTTATTCGAGTTTAAAACATTAATCTTAATTCCATTTTCCTATTCAAATTGAATGTGAAATCCTTTCATCTTGTAATCCTGGTCACCTCGAGGCTACTTAACAGGACTTTACTGATTATTTCTGTCCCAATACTATGACCACAATAGCTTGGTTGACTCTAGGATATACTAGAGCTGAAAAGTGTGGTGCTAGAAAAACACAGCAGGCCAGGCAGCATCCGAGGAGCAGGAGAATCGACGTTTCAGGCATAAGCCCTTCTTCAGGAATAAGGCTGGTATGCCAAGCAGGCTGAGATTAAATGTAGGGGGGAGGGGTGCTGGGAATACGATAGGTGGAAGGTGATGAGGGTGAGGGTGATAGGCCGCAGAGGAGGTGGGGCGGAGAGGTCGGGAAGAAGATTGCAGGTCAAGAGGGCGGTGCTGAATCCGGGGGTTGGGACTGAGATAAGGTGGGGGGAGGGGAAATGAGGAAGCTGGACTGAGATAAGGGGAATATAGGATATACTACTCCAATTACATTCCATGAACTAATTTTCCATTTTCTAAACTATTTTGCCTAATCTATATGTAGGTTGAACTTGCATTTGATTGTTACAGATATAATTCAAAGAATACTACCACTGAAGTTCTGCTTTCTAATTTAGGCCCTAGATGCTACCAATCACTAAGCAGAATCTCTTTCACAATTCTTCTATGTTGTTGGTAACAATGTGGACCACAACTGGATCCACCCTCACACTTCAAGTTCCTCCCCAGCCCAGAAAAGATGTCCCAAACCCGGCAGTAGCAGATAATGTAGGCTTTTGGCCACTTACTCTCAGCCCACAGAATGTGCTTATCTTCCTGATTATGTTGTCCCCTATTACTACAACTTTCTCCCTTACTCTGCCCACGTGAATGTCTGCCACTACCACCTTGCTCTAGTCAGCCTGCTCATCCATCTTGCAGGCTCTCTCTCACCCATATATGCTGAAAGAGGTCTAAAACCTATTGGGCAATTATAGGAACTGAGGGTCCATCATTCAAGCAATTGTACCTTCCTGGTCCTGACCAAACTAGACAATTCCAAAACTCACTGCAGCCTGGTCTGATGTTTCCATCTGGGTCTGAGGCATCTCCAGGATGCGGAGGAACAGCGAGCAAAGCAAAAAGGTCAAAGAACTTCTCCACTCTGTCAGAGTAAATGCCACACTGTTCTCTGCCACCTCACACTTATTCCATATGTGCTCCTGAACTCATCTCCCACCAAAGATCAGAGTTTTCCACAGTTAATATTGCATGCAAAACCTTCTCTCACTTGTTGTCTTTCCCTCGCCACTCCTGAAAGGCTCCCACACTAATAACTTTGCATGCCCTCTGTGCTGCCTCTTCACAACTTTCCCCCTCATACATTAGCATGAACTACGCCATTTACAGAAATCTCACTCATTCCCCCCTTTCTCTTATTATACGAGGACACAGCCTATAACGTGGCAGAGAGAGGCCATTTGGGCGGAGGGTTGCCCGACTTTCATATTCTCACCCCTATGAAAAGAATCCTGACCTTTCTAGAAGACTTGGCCTCTTGGAATTCGAATTGGCTTGCCAATAGAAGGCACAGGGTAATGGTGGAACAGTGTTTTTCTGGCTGGAAGTCCATGATTAGTTATGTTCCACAGGGATTCGTACTGGTACCTCTGCTGTTTGTGATACATATAAGTGACTTGGATAAAATTGTAGGTGGGTAGGTTCGTACATTTGCAGATGATACAAAGATTGATGGAAGGTAGTGTAGAAGGTGTCAAAAGATACAGCAGGATATAGATCAGTTGCAGATATGGGTAGAGAAAGGGCAGATGAAGTTTAATCCGGCTAAGAGTGAGGTGCTGTACTTGAGAGATCAAATGTTCAGGAAAAGTTAATGGCAGGACCCTGAACAGCATTTTATGTACAGAGGGATGTTGGGGTTCAATCCATAGCTCCTTGAAAGTTGCCACAAAAGTAGAGCAGTAAAGAAGTGAATGGCATGCTTGCCTTAATTGGTTGAGGAATCGAGTACAAGGGTCAAGATATCGTGTTGCAGTTTTATAAGACTTTGGTTAGGCCACACTATTGCGTTCAATTCTGGTCACCACATTACAGGAAGGATGTGCAGGCTTTGGACAGGGTGCAGTAGAGATTCACTAGGATGCTGCATGGATTAGAGGGTATGAGCTGTAAGGAGAGGATAAAAAAACTCGGGTTGTTTTCTCTGGGGCGTTGGAGGCTGAGGGGAGACTTGATAGAAATCTATAAAATTAGGAAAGGCAGAATATTTTTCCCAGAACTGAAATGTCTAATACTGCATTTATGGTGAGAGGCGGAAAGTTCAAAGGAGATGTAAGGGGCAAGATTTTTTACACAGAGTGGCAGAAGTCTGGAACGTGCTGCCGGGGTGGTGGTGGAGGCAGATGCGATAGGGATGTTTAAAAGACTTTTAGAAAAGCAAATGAATATGCAAGGATGGATAGGACATGAACCAAGAGCACCCAGAAGGGACTTTGGCATCATGTGCAGCACAACATTGTGGGCAGAAGGGCTCATTCCAGTGCTGTACTGTTCTATGTTCTAACACTGTGACCACTCCTGAGCCAATGCTGAAACATCCATGCCTGACCAAACAAGTACAAGGCTGTTTTCCCTGGAGCGTTGGAGGCTGAGGGGTGAACAGAAGTTTATAAAATCATGAGGAGCATGGATAGGATAAATAGACAAAGTCTTTTCCCTGGGGTGGGGAGTCCAGAACTAGAGGGTTTAGGGTGAGAGGGGAAAGATATAAAGAGACCTAAGGGGCAACTTTTTCGTGCAGAGGGTGGCACGTATATGGAATGAGCTGCCAGAGGAAGTGGTGGAGGCTAGTACAATTGCAACATTTAAAAGGCATCTGAATGGGTATATGAATAGGAAGGGTTTGGAGGGATACAGGCCGGGTGCTGGCAGGTGGGACTAGATTAAGTTGGGATATCTGGTTGGTGTGGACAAGTTGGACCGAAGGGTCTGTTTCCATGCTGTACTTCTCTATGACTCTATAACTCTTCAATCTACAGCAACTCTCGCATTAATTCCAGTGACAATCCAATTGCACACCACATCTAACCAATTTCTTCTCTATCTTTTGTCTTGCAGTTTCGCTAATTTGCTCACATTCTCTGTGGAGGATCAACCAGCTCCCCCAGAAACTCTCTCCTGGACCTCTGCAGACATGAGTACTGTGGCCTCAGAGAAAGCATTGACAAGGCTGCCTCCTGCACTTCCCACAAGCCCAGATACTGACATCTTGAGGCAACCCTAGGCATGGAGAGTTTGGGACAATACTCTGAGGAGCACTTCAATGTGACAGCTCCACAGTTGGCTAAGGAAGAAACTGCTGAGGCAACTAGCACTCACAGGATGTGGAGAACAAGCATTTGCTCAGCTGCAGGCAGAGACTCCAGTCCAAATGCTACATCTTCATTAGGAGTTGGGTGATGCCATGACATATTCAGCCAGACATGGAACTGTATACAGGCCCCTCTGCCCCTTTCCACTTAGGGAATTGCAGAGATAGCTGGGAATTATCCCTCCTGCCTATTCCCCTCCAACCCTTGAAAGCTGAAGACAAGGTGGATCAACTTGCCTCTCACCTATCTGGCCCATCAAGATTAAAGCACTCAACCCAACCTCCTCTGTCAATCCTCAAGGATGAAGGCGCCCATCCTCTGGATCACCCCTCCAGCAGGACCTCCAGGTCAGTGAATCACTGTGCTATTGTTCCCTTCACGGGCATTTTAAAACTCTATCATTTACTGAAATTCCAGTGCTTATCCTCATGCTCACCATCTTTTAAAGATGGTGTGGATGTAAGGGATGCTGGTGTTTCAGCAAATATCCACTGAGTGCAAGTTGTTCAAGTATATGGTAAATTGGGGCATAAACTGGAATACCATAGGAGCGTGGTACATAATTAATGAGATCAGATTGGCGAGATGAGATTGGTAAGATAGCGCAAGAAATCCTATTAGGCCTCGCAGAGAAAAGCCCTCCAAAAATATTAACACAATTCCAGTTTAATCAAAGAAAGTAAGATTCAGCTCTATGTTATACCTAAACTATGCATCACTGTTATTCTAAAATTAGACAACTAGATTCAATAATAACCGCACTGCCTACAAAATTTACAAATTTTCCTTTTTTGACAAAGTACAATACTTCCTTCTGGTAGACTTATTTTCAGCAAATTGATGTCGGATTACCAAGGGATTGGGGAGTAATGAGATATGTAACAGGGACATCAACAGTCATGTGCTACCCTCTGACAGGATAGAAGGAACAACCTATTCTGGGAGCAGATGTACACCTCACAGTAGATACGCATAATAGTCCAAATAAAAGAAATATTGTAGAAACCTACTAGAGTCAGATGATAGACACTCTTAGGTACAATAACCATATATGCGCAATAGGTCACAAGTTACCTGAAGATTCATCCAAATAGAAACTAAAACTAAACCAAACCACAATACAGACATAATGCCAGTACAGTTATTTTTGGTGAGAAAAAACTTCAATCTCTGTTTCACTTTTGTCCTGAAATACATATGTGCTATTGATAATTTCTGGTTTTGGTTTCATGTACACAGTACTGCACTGCTCAAATTGATGTTCTAGTATTTATATAAAAAGGAAAACCCAGAAAAATCACAGAAGTAGAACATGGCAAATATAACTTGGAGTAGGTTCCAGGGAATGACATGTTTGCTACAGCAACCTGGCATTTGGCTATATTGCTTTTATTTTTGAATATCAGCACAAAACATCTTTTTGTTTAAAACTGCTCATGCAGCAGCAGATTGAAGTGACAGCATGAAGTTTCCCCAGAAGGTGAAAAGCACAAAGTTTTGGAAGTAAGCATTCAGCAGAACAGCCAGGGAACTATCGACCAGTGAGCCTGATATCAGGGAATCCTGAGAGACAGGAGTTACATGTATTTGGAAAGGCAAGGACTGATTCGGGATAGGAGCATGGCTTTGTGCATGGGAAATCATGTCTCATGAACTTGATTGAGTTTTTTGAAGAAGTAACAAAGAGGATTGATGAGGGCAGAGTGGTGGACATGATCTACATGGACTTCAGTAAGGCGTTCAATAAGGTTACCCATTGGAGATTGGTTAGCAAGGTTAGATCTCACAGAATAAAGGGAGAACTAGCCATTTGGATACAGAATTGGCTCAAAGGTCGAAGACAGAGGGTGGTGGTTGAGGCTTGTTTTTCAGACTGGAGGCCTGTGACCAGTGGAGTGCCACAAGGATCGGTGTTGGGTCCTCTACGTTTTGTCATGTATATAAATGATTTGAATGTTAGCAAGTTTGCAGATGACACCAAAATTGGAAGTGTAGTCGACAGTGAAGAAGGTTACCTCAGAGTACAAGAGGATCTTGGTCAGATGGGTCAATGGGCTGAAGAGTGGCAGATGGAACTTAATTTTGATAAATGAGAGGTGCTGCATTTTGGAAAAGCAAATCAGAGCAGAACTTATACACTTAATGGTAAGGTCCTCAGGAGTGTTGCTGAGACCTTGGAGTTCATAGTTCTTTGAAAGTAGAGTCACAGGTAGACAGATAGTAAAGGTGTTCAGTATGCTTTCCTTTATTGGTCAGAGTATTGCGTATAGGAGTTGGGAGGTCATGTTACGGCTGTACAAGGACATTGGTTAGGCCACTTTTGGAATATTGTGTGCAATTCTAGTCTCCTTCCTATTGGAAGGATATTGTGAAATTGAAAGAGTTCAGAAAAGATTTACAAGGGTTGCCAGGGTTGGAGGATTTGAGCTTTTGGGAGAAGCTGAATAGGCTGGGGCTGTTTTCCCTGGAGCATCAGAGGCTGACAGGTGACCTTATAGAGGTTTATAAAATCAAGAGGGGCATGGATAGGATAAATAGACAAAGTCTTTTCCCTAGGATGGGGGAAGTCCAGAACTAGAGGGCATTGGTTTAGGGTGAGAGGGGAAAGATATAAAAGGGCAACTTTTTCACGCAAAGGGTGGTGTGTGCATGGAATGAGCTTCCAGAGGAAGTCGTGGAGGCTGGTACAATTGCAGCATTTAAAAGACATCTGGCTGGGTATATGAATAGAAAGGGTTTAAAGGGATATGGGCCAAATGCTGGCAAATGGGACTGGATTAGGTTAGGATATCTGGTTGGCATGGACATGTGGACGAAAATTCTATTTCCGTGCTGTACTTCTGTAATGACTCGAGAATTAGATGGTCCATGCATGAAGTCAATATATGTATCGCACATGAACGTTTCATTGTGCATCTAGATTTGTTATGAAAAGGAAAAGGATAGAGAATCCTACAATGGGCTTTAAACTGATCGAAGACACTTGAACAAATTTACCACAGCCTCAGGGTCTCAGAGGTTGCAAACCTTTGAGTTACAATCTTCAGAGTCATTCAGCTCAAGGAAGTAGGTGCAGTCGGGTCACACTGGTCATCTTTATATCATTCAATCAAACAAGAGATCAACAGTAAGCTAAGAAAACAACACTTCATATTATTTCCTGCATTGCAGTTACGTAGACTCTGTGCTCCAAGTCAAACAGGCTTTGCAGCCCCCAAGCCCCCCCACCATTTATCAGAAGCTTCAGTTTTGGTTCCTACACAGACCTGTCATACATACGAAAATCATGTTTAACCAGTATAAGTGGAATAAAAGTCCATCTATATTAAAAACAATTTAGTTTAATATGAAAAATGTTTCTAGTTCCATCAACCCGACTCTGAGACTCTTTATGTTAAAGATCTCCTAATTGTTGTTTTAACCTTAGGGAACACCATTCATTTACCTTGCTGCAGGTTAATGAAACAGTCCTGACAATCTTCTTAGCTAGTTCAGTGTTAGATTTGTCACACGTGATTTAACACTTTAAGTAATGATAATAGGAAGTTGAAATGAAAGATAATTTTTATGAGACCTCTTTTTGCAGGTAGTATGCCCCTGAGCCTCACCCCAACAGACTCTATCAATAAAACCATGGCATTGTTCTGAGTATCATGACAGGGTAATCTATTTTCAAGTTCCCTTCACATTTGTGCATCCTCTTATAGCAGGTGCACTGCTTTTCTTAACAGAAGCCTTGCGCCTTCTGTAAATGTTGGAAGCAGGTGCATTTCCTGTACTAGGAAAATGACTAACCTCAAAACACCAAGCCAATTTCTCATTTAAAAAAAATTAGAAAAGCATGGGGATATGTTTAATTCCCATTTGAGCTGTGTACAGGGAAATTTCATTATTTTTTCTAATTATTCAGACAGCAACTGAAATTACAATTTCAAAGACAATTCGTTATTAGTGAAACAATGGGAATAAAGGATGAAAGCTTCACAAACCACATTCAGCAATGACCAAATTAATGTTCCATTTGACATCAAATTGTTAACATTTGCAATGGATACTGTAAACATACAAATGATCATGGTTGAAAAATATTTCAAAACAACATACCTACAACATGAATGACAAAACTTGCCTGCACCTACTTAGAATGTACATTGAGTTCTCACATGTTTATATCACAAAATACAGAAACATAGATAATCTAATGGTGCATAACTGTATCCTTATTGTAAAAGCTTAGAATGACTACTGCGCAAAATAAATTCATTGCATTCTCATTGTATTTTTATAAATTAAGAGCTTAATGATCTATGTTTAATATCATTCAAGTAAATAAGTGAGCTTGCCAGCATCTGGTTCAATAATGTTACAAGAGGACTGCAATGTAATTTAAAAACAAAGTCAAATTCAGTTGCTAATGATAAAATACATCAAAATAATGTTTGAAAATATGGTGGGAAGTTAAAACTGTACAACTAACTTTAATTATCACAGACTTTGTCTGTCACTCATTGTAGATGGTAATTTGTGTTTCCTAAAGTCTTGACTCAGAGTGAAAAATACTAACCCATGGAAAACATTCTGTGCAAACTGCATCAAGTGACATTTAGAGACAAGCTTACAACAATACATGATTCTTCCAGAGGTAGTGTCAAAGACTATTGGTTTTAAGAGCAAATAACTGTGCCCATTTTACAAGGTAAAGTGAGGATCAATTTGTTGCGGGGGGGGGGGGGGGGGGGGGGGGGGGGTAAGCATTAAATTTTGATCACTGTGCAGATTCTGGCATGTTTGTACTGCCACTCAATGCAATCCCACTTAGTCTTGCTATATAATAATGTTGTTGACATTATAATTTTTTTAATATCAAATTTCAATTTATTCTTTTAATCTAAATGAAAAGGTACAACATGAATTGGAAGACAGGTGAAAGACAATTATTGTCCAAAATCTGTGGTAGAGTACATGAAGTTATTTAGCCATTCCTCAAGTTGGACAAGGATAATACATTTTGTGTAAATTTTAAAATTAAAATTAAATAGAAAGGTAGATACTAAATAAAAGAAAAGCAGGGTAACAACCCAAAAAGTGCTAATTGTAGTAGCTGTCATATGAAGTGTGTGAACTGGGAAGTTCTTCTTGCAGGGAAAATTATTTATATATGTAAATTGACTGTTCCTCAGTAAACGGTGCACTGCCAATTATCTGCATCTACAGGATGGAAAGAAACTTTAAAGTAAAGTAAAATAGGTGTTATATTTCAGGTTAAATTTTACCTTTCAAACCACCGTCAATGATGAAAGATTAACATGACACTGTCTTTGAACATGAATTACAGTCCACACAGACTGAAGCTGTGGAATCTTAACACAGATATAAAAGAAAGTTAATATATTTCTCTTAAAACAATGATGCAGAAAATAGTGTTGTAGACATAAGGTGCAGGTTTCTGACCTCCTTAATTTATTTCACAGAATGTACACTCTGTCACGTACTCAAAACAACAGGAAAATTTCAGGTGTTGCTTACTAGCACTGTTCGCGTTGAATCCAGCTAATTATTACACCAAATCAGTTTAGTTAACAGGGCATAACTGTGAGAAGGGCATGTTCTGGGCATTTAATGGCAGCCTTGGATGGAGACGAATAAATTATACTTTGCCCTCACTAATAAAACACAATCCTTGATGTCCAGAACTCAATAAGCTGACTAAATGTGGAAAGCATGACACTAAGCCATGATGTTCCAGTGCCCTCTAGTGACGCACATAAATTCATTTTAATGGGAGCCCCTGAGTTTATAAATGAAATTCATACCGACTGGATTATCTGTTCCCTGGGTTCTGTACATATTACACTGACAGCAAGTCTAATCAGGAAACAGCAAAATCTTACAACCCTGTGAATGAAGTTTAATTCATGTTTGGGCTTTTCACTGTTAACAAAGCAGCAATGAGGAGAAAACCTGTTGTAATATTGGAAGTGTCCCAAGTGTTTAATAAAAGTTAGAGAAATAATTAGTGAGCTTTGTAGAATAACATTTGAGACGGTGAGAAATTATGGTCACATAGGTTTTGGGGAGACTTCTGAAAATTGGCAGAGGGCTATCAAAGAAAATTGGGGGAAAGTCACAAAATAGCAGACTAAGAGAGCTGAAGGAGCATCAGAAAGGAGTGAGGGAAATACAAAATTTCAGACTCAGAGAATCATACACTGACATCTGACATTTCATTTCCCTCATCAGCCTACTTTTGGGATTCTCTACAATAAATATTGGTCTTAAAATATTTTCTGCTTTGGATCCAGTTCAAGCTATTGGAGTAAAAGTACTTACTCCCCTTGAAAAGTGCATGTCTTACATGGCTTTCAGAAGTTGACCTCCTGTACTTGATGCCAAAGCAGAAAATTGCTCAGAATTTGACACTGAGCAGTCCAATCATGGATGACACCAGAATA
The DNA here is from genome assembly GCF_037043375.1 of Chiloscyllium plagiosum. Taxonomy (NCBI): domain Eukaryota; kingdom Metazoa; phylum Chordata; class Chondrichthyes; order Orectolobiformes; family Hemiscylliidae; genus Chiloscyllium; species Chiloscyllium plagiosum. The sequence goes on along the minus strand of NW_028270155.1, from coordinate 49,705,263 downwards.
AGAAGGGGATATATGAAACTAAGGTCAAACTTCGATTTTGGACAAGCGTTAAGGAAGTGTTACTCTATTTCTCATTTGATATGAAATTGTTTTCATTGAATTTTAAATACATAATAGGAAAAAAATGTTTAATTTCAATCCACATTTCTCTCACCTCAAATGATGGAAAGTTAACACAAATCCATTGCAATGTTGTCAGATAATTGTCTAAAATCATTGTTAAAACCAGTGCCTCTCATTGTTAAAGTCTTGAAGAATTCTTAACATTTTTTTCTTTATGGAATAAAAGAAATTAAGCAATGGGAAGATAATAGCACAGACTTTGCAACTGTTATAATTGCTGTGACTGCAAAACTATCCTTATTTGTTGTCAACGTGCTCTAAAATTGACAGGAGATTCTAAAATTTGCACATGAATTGTTAAATAGGGAAATTCGGTTCCTTCACAAGGTGTTAAGGTTCTCACAGATGGAAATCTTCTGGAATAAATTAATTAAAGAGAATTTCCCGTTATACACTCTAACATTACCTTTAATTATCCATCTAAAACGTCCAACTTGTTGATAAAGTGTAACAAAAAAAATTACACAATGAAATAAAATATTGCAATAAAAATATATTTATTAAAGCTTATGATACATCAGCTTTAATAGTTAAGTCCCAATCTTTATTTTGATCTCTATAAAATGTTTAAATACATGAGTAACAATTAATGCATTTTACATCCTAGTCTGATGTTTGATGATTCTTAAGTGTGACGATTGGCTGATACCCTCCTTGTTAATATTGCAAATACTAGATGCCAGGAGATCTCTGACTTCAAGGTGTAATCCATAGGGATCACTAAGATCTTTGATGGCCATTTTCTTCAAATTCAGCAGCAAGTGACATAATTTCATCACCGACCACAAAATCCAGGCCAAATGTTTGCATAACATAAGTGTGTCTTATAAGTATGATTTAATCGTGGAAAGTTAAAAGTTATAGTTTATTAACAAAAGAGTACACCGGTCTTTTCTATAGCAATTAATTTTACGACCTTTCAGCACCATCTGTGCTCATTTTTCTCTCAACCCAATTCATCTGTTCCTGTTTAGAGCACATCTGACTGTTTATATCTCATCATTCAATGTTTAAAGTTCTGCAAACAGTTATAGAGCTTGTACACAGAGTCCAATAGAAAATGTTTTTCCTTGCACATTATTACACTATGATTATTTTCTTTGATGCCTGGCCCACACTGAGCCTGGGCTAGCAAAACGATCTAAAAAAATGCCTGAGTTTTAACAATCTATATACCCAAAAGTAAAGATGGCACCTGGGTTTTGCAACACTACTGCCTTTTGATCAATATTGTACATATTTGAATGCAATTATAAAATAAACTGCCTTATTTTAATAAATATTTTGATGCAGTTTCACCCTCCTACAGTCCATTAAAAATATTTCCCATTTAAAATTGAAAATAAAACTCATATTTGGATTTATTCTACACATGACATCTTGTCTGAAAGCCTGCATTACTGAATATCACTTACATGGATAGCAATACACACTCAATTATTCCTTTTACCTTTGAACATTACGAAACACATGTTGGAAACTATAGAGTTCCTAGCAAACAAATTAAAACTTTTCTAGGGTGCAACTATGTTAAACATATGCATCTCTGGGGATAAACTGGATGCCATAATTCAGTCAATACCTACCCCCAAATGATCTGTTTTAAAGTACATGGTCAAATATAGACATCAGTTTTGTTACAGTGGATATTTATATTAGCTGATTTCTGTATTATATTTGGTATGTAGTTTAAGTTACTGCTATGTTTGAAAACTATATATCCAGATTTGGTAACCAGAGTAATGATATAGACTCCTTTTTGTTTAGAAACACTTAACAAGATCATTACTGTCGTCACCTCAGCAGCACAGTTTTATGACTATAATATACTGTATTGAAATTCACATTTTACCAGTACTCAATGTTTAAAGCCCAAAGTAGTTTTCTTCAACAGAGCATCATTCAACCAGAACTTTGATAAAGTTAAACAACAACCAGAGCGCATCCAAGAGAACTTGAGTTGTGTCAGATGAAGTGGAAAGTGAGTTGTTACCTTTTCCAGCTGAATGAACTGTTGGTTTGTATAAATACCACCATCTGAAGTGCAAATTAAAGTGGAAAGAAATACATATCAGGAAGCTAAACGACACAATGACGAAACTTTTTTTTTAAAATGCAAATCACTATTGTGAGAAGGTTGGTGCAATGAACAATACTGAGAAATACAAAAGTGTTAACTATCAAAATCTCTGATTGGTCAGTTTGCTGAAACTAGATTTTTATCTCAAATTACAGTTACTACTCTCTGCTCCCCAAACAAAAAAAAAGTGTTGTTTTTAAACTATCTCTTGCATTTTTTGCAGACTGCTCTTTTCTGGCAGTATGCTCTTCAATCTAAAGCAAAACCTTACCTAGCTCATTAAAACTGACCTTTAACCTCTCAGATGGCAAAACAGACATAAATTACACTATGTTATAGCCCAAAGGTGAGCAAGATGAGGCTTTGGCAAATAAGGAGTAATACTACAGCCAGATGGGTCAGACTTCCATTAAAGTGTTTTCAGAAACTATTAATCTTGCTTGTAGTCAGTACGGTAAAAATAATTACTTCATCTAACCTATGTAATACAGCATGACTGCCAATTGGGACAGGTCAACTTTAGCGCCGTGGAGCCACAAATCATCATAATACCTACAGCTGATAGATAATAACATCATTTTGACATTATTGAGGCACTTGAAAATAAATCCACATAAACAAATATAGTTTAGCTAGAAACTAATCTAACATTTATACACGTACTTGGGTGCTCTGTGTGCTACTGAAATAAAGCTTGACACTTTTTCTTTCATACTGATAGTCTATTGTACTTACCTACATAGAGCAGCTGATGAGCCTGACTGGCAGCTAGTAATAACATTCCTAACCAATACGCAAACCTCTATCATGTTGTACCAGACAAAATACCTAGTAAATACTGCTTAAGGCAACGGTTACCCAAAATCCACTGCACCAGGTTTGGTATCCCAGGTGCAAATTTAATTACTTCAGATGAACTATCCTGCCTTGTCTTGGAATTCTTCAGAATGCAACTGTAAACAACCTGTACAATGTAATCAAATGTCATTAGTTTGTTTGATCTCTGACAAAAGATGCCACAAATCCATGGCAGTTTGTAGGTTGAGACAAAGAACAAAAGATAATACCTGTCAGAGAACTCTGCAGAAAATTATGTGAGTATGTCTATTAGTACTCTACATTCTCATACACCTGTCTCATGCTGTCCATACAAAGTGCTATTTGTCTGACAGAGCGCTGAACTGCCAACATGATCAAACAGAAAAAAGCAACAGCAAGATAAATAAATTACAATGCTTCTTTACTGAACCATTAGAATTTTTCACTGCTTGATTTTGATAAAATATTAAATATTTTAAATCATTACAGTAACATTATTGAATACAGCATCTGGAAAAAAAGATGAACTATAGCAACTACTTTCTCACTCAATTTTCATTTAGAGCAACACTTGCTTCAGACAGTAACAGTTAGCTTTTCCCTAACAAAACCAACACAAGAATAATAACAGTGAAAGAACATCAATGTTGAAAATCACTACTGCCTGCTTAGACAGTTAGGACTTCAGTGACAAGAAACCTACATCCAGACAGTCCCAACCTAATCAATGGTATTCAAACCTGCTCATCTTTAAAATTTTGACATTTCTGAGATTACTTTATTATAGTAAACCACTCCACCTTGTACATCTTTATTTCGAATGTGAGATGGGAAAATGGAATCTGACTAAAACCCACTTGTGTAGATAGTCACAGATTAACAGAAAAGTCATGTAAAGGACTTTCTAGAGGAGTGCTGATAGTAGTATCACAGCAGAAAAATAAGCAAGACACCAAGAACATAAACACAAAAGGCAAGAATTAATCCATAAGCATTTATATGGAACATGATGGTATTTTTATTGCCACAAATGTAGTTAAAATATTACATATTTTGTAAAGAAAGTTAAATCGGTCTTTCCTGAATAAAGGTCCTGATGTGAAACATCGAGTCCTCTGTTGCTCCTTGAGTTGCTGTGCTTTTTCCATCTCTACACTTTATTAACTTTAAAACAAACACGCCGTTTTACAAAATGCCTCCCTGAAGTCACATGACTTACCTTAAGGATTCAGCTGTTGGAACCAAACTGTACTTGTCTCAGCAAGAATCACAAGCAGCCTTTTCACGTTCAGTGAACATTTCCAAGGATAAACATGAACTCATTGACAATGATTTTCCTGGAGATATGAACAGATCTTTCTACCTCATCAAAAAGAACACAAAGAATGAGAGTCAATCAAACCAATGGCTGAGGAAGTTAATTACCTCAATCAAAATATAAGGAATGGGTTTACTGTATTAAACCTAGCAGTAACCCAATACCCAAGATGAAATGGTGATTTGACAGTTTCAAAAGCAGCTGTTTGAAGTGCACAAAAGATTTATGCCAAGGTCTCAGGAAACTTACCTGAACACTATGATATGGACATCTTGAATGAGATCCTGCTGTTCATCAGGGAGACAGAGGAAAAGCATCTTAACCAGGCTATCAACGTGCAATGATGTAAAAGCAAAACAAAAGAACTTTCCCTCACTCTCAAGACCTGTTCTGCTCAGTCCACCCGTGATACAACCCCTAGAATATGCAACTGGAGAAACCACCTAAGCTGCTGAATCTAACTTCCAAGTTTCGACACTCACTTCCAGCAAGACAGGCATGCAACAATAGGAAAGACCAATCATATTTTCATATATAAATACATAAAGTGCAGGAAATGGTCATACATTGGATCTTTAACCATCACTGTTTGGGATCACATTCCTAAGTATAATCGTTTACAAATTGGATGTTTGTACTTCTGGGACCCCTTGTAGCTTGCAGAATCGTTTTTTGTGTAGGGAATGTAGCAGCCAATATATGCACAGTACGGTTCCATAACACAACATGATAATAACCTGAAAAACTGCTTTTAGTGACATCGCTTAAAGAATAAAGGCTGGCTTGAACACCATAGACAATTTATTCCTCTTCTCTGAAAGTGCCATGTGCTCTTTTATTTCCCCCCGGGAGTTCTGACAATTCTGTACTTCTTCAGAAATGTGTTTAAGTGTCAAGCCTAGATTGTGTGCACAAGGCTACTGGGTGGTACTTGAACCCATGAGCTGCTTTTCCAGAGGCAAGAGTGCATGCAATGGAACTACAGCTGTTATCATACTTAAATGAATATATAAACATATGAACCTGTAGCAGGTTAATATATATCAATGTTAATATCTCAACTATTTATTTTCCACAATGACCTTTGATGTAGTACCACATCAAATTCCTTCTGAAAGTCCAAGTTCAGTGTATCCAGCAGACTTTATTTATCTATAGCATGTCCCTTCTTAAAAGAAGTTCAATAAGTTTGTTAAACATGATTTTCCTTTCACAAAACTATGCATTGTTACCTTGAGCTTCTTTAAATGCCTGACTGTAACATCTTTAATAATAACATCTAACTTTTTTTATGACAAATGTCAAGCTAATTAGTCTGCAGTCCTGCTTTCTGATTCCTTTCATTTTTGAATTATATTAACTTTTGTCTAAATTACATTCACTCTTTTCCAATCTAATGGAACCTTTGCCAAATCAACGAAAGTTTGGAAAATTAAAACCACTTTTTTTTAAGACCCAAGGATAAAGTCCAACAGGTTCCAGGGAATTGTCAGCTTGTACCTTCCAACAATTTACTTTCTACCACTTCCCTGGTCATTGTAAAATTCTCAGATTTCTCCCTCCCTTTCTGCTTTTTAACTATTTCTGGGAAGTTACTTGAAAACCGATGCAAAATACACGTTCAATTAATCTGCCATCTCCTTACTTCCATTATTAAATATCTAGACTCACTTTCTAAAGTCCAAGGCTCACTTTGTTAATTTGTTTCTTTTTAAAAATACCTATGAAAGCTGTTACTGTTTCCATAAACCACATTCTCTCACACTACTTTCTCCTTCCTTATTAATCTTTTTTGTCATTTTTGCTTTCTTTAATGTTGTATCTAATCTTCTGAACTGATAACCATCGTTACGCAACTACATACTTTTTTTTCCCCCAAGTTGGGTACTATTGGCAACCACAGATGATAGGTCAATGCCTTGGAATTTTTCTTATCTGTCAATTTACTTTAGCTAGCCCTGTTTTCATAGAAACATGGAAAATAGAAGCAGGACTAGGCCATTTGGCCCTTTGACCTTGTTCCACCATTCTCAATAATCATGGCTGATCATCCAGCTCAGTACCCTGCTCCTGCTTTCTCCCATAAACTAGCTCTAAGAACGGACTCCTTCTTAAAAAAATTCAATGTTTTGGTCTGAACCACTTTCTCTGGCAGAGAAGTCCACTAGCTTACCACTGGGCGATGAAGAGATTACACCTTATCTCAGTCCTAAATGGTCTACCCAGTATCCTTAGACTATAACCTCTGGCTCTGCACTTCCGGGTCAACACAAATATTCTTCCTGCGTTTAGTCTGTCTACTCCTGTTAGAATTTCATGTATTTCTATGAGATCCCCCCTCATTCTTCTAAACGTCTGTAGATATAGTCTTTACTGATCAAGCCTGTCTTCATATGTCAGTCCTACCATATCAGTAATCAGTCTGTTAAACCATAGTCGCCATCCATAGCCAGAACATCCTTTCTCAGATCAGGAGGCCAAAGCTGCACACAGGTGTGATCTCACAAGGTCCTGTACTATTAATTACAGCAAGACATCCCAACTCCTGCTTACTTTTGGTGACTAGTGTCCTAAGAGACACCCACGTCTCTTAGAACTCTCCCTTTCTTAATCTATTGTCATTCAGATAATAATCTGCTTCCTTATTTTCCTACTCCCTATCCATTTACCCAAGCGGATAACCTCACATTTATTCACATTATAATTCATAACTCCATGCATTTGCTCACTCACATTTTGTCTAAATCACACTGAAACAACCATGCAGCTTTGTGTTGTCTGCAAACCTGGAGATATTACATTTTGTTCCTTCATCTAAATCATTGGATTACATATTTAACTGCTGAGGTTCAAGCACTGATCCCAGCAGTACCCCACTAGTCATTATCTGCCTCTCAGAAAAAGGCACTTTTACTCCTATTCTTTGTTTCCTGTCTCCCAATCAGTTCTCTTTCCATGTTAGTATGCTAGCCCAATCCTATGAGCTTTAATTATAGATACTAATCTTTGATATAGGGCCTTATCAAAAGCCTTCTGAGAACCACATCCCACTCGTTCAAGTTCACTAGTTATATCCTCAAAAAATTCCAATTAATTTGTCAAGCATGATTTCTTTTTCATAAACCCAGGTTTACTCTATTCAATCCTGTCACTGTTTGCCAAGTGCTTTGCCATTAACTCTTTTACAAAAGACTCTAGAATTTTCCCAACTACTGATGTCAGGCTAACCAGTCTACAATTTCTCTGTTATTTCTCTAACTCTTTTTTTAAAAAATTGTCGTATTTTAGCTACCATCCATATCCAAAGGAACTGTTTCAGAGCTTATAGAATCTCGAAAGATGGCCACCAATGCATCCGCTATTTCTAAGGCCACGTCCTTATGTACTCTGGCATGTAAATTATTAATGAGCCCTGGGGATTTATCGGCCTTTAATCGCATCAATTTCTCCAATACCATTTCCATACTCATACTGATTTCCTTCATTTCCTGTGTCTCACTAGACCCTGTGTTCGCCAACATTTTTGGGACATCTGTGTCCTCCTTTGTGAAGCCAAATCCGAAATACATACTTATTTGATTTTCCGTATTTTTGTTCTCCATTATAAGTTTCTGTTTCTGATTGTAAGAGCCCTGAGCTTGTCATCATTCATCTTTTTCTCTTCACATTCCTGTAGAAGCTTTGATAATCGGTTTGTGTGTACCCCGCAAGCATGCTTTCATACTCCGTTTTCCTTCTCTTAATCAATCCTTTTGACTTCCTTTACTGAAATCTGAGCTGTTCCCAAACCTCAGGTGTTCTGCTTTTTTGGCCAATTTTATGCCCCTTCCTTGGATATTATACTATCCCTAATTTCTATTTTTGGTCTTAGTGGAGCCACCTTTCCCATTTAATTGTGTGCCAGACAAGAATGAACAATTGTTGAGATTCATCCATGCTCTCTTTAAATATTTCCCACTGACTAACATCGTCATCCATTCAGTAACATTCCACACCTCATACCATTGTAGGTGCCTTCATTTACATTCAGGATGTTAGTCTCAGAATCAATTATGTCAATCTCATTCTTCATGAAGAATTTTACCATATTATGTTCACTCTTTCCCAAAAAGGCATCACACAACTAGATTGCCAATTATTCCTTGTTCATTACAGAATAACAAGTGTAAGATGACCTGTTCTCTAGTTGGTTCCTCAACCATCTTGCATACACACCAGGAATTCCACTTCTAGGACACTGTTGCTGATTTGTTTTCTCCAGCTATATGCAAATTAAAGTTACCCATAATCATAGCTGCACCTTTATTGCAAGTGCTTAATTTCCTGTTTAATGCCTTCCCCACTGTTACCTGGAGCACTTTTACAAGACAATTAATTAATGCTATCTCATTGTCACTCATCATCCTGAGTCATAGAATCCCTAGAGTGTGGAAGCAGGTCATTCAAAACATCAAGTCCACACTGACCCTCTGAAGAGCATTCCAACCAGACCAAACCCCCTACTATATCCTTGTAATCCTGTAATTCCCATAGCTAATCACCTAGCCTGCATATCTCTGGAGCTATAGGCAATTCAGCATAGCCAATCCACCCAACTTGAATATCTTTGGACTGTGGGAGGAAACTGGAGCACCCGCGGCAGTAGTACTAACTGTGAAGTGATAGAATGTATAAATACAGAGATTAAGTATTATAATCATAAGCTCATTAAGCAAAGGTACAGTAGCTTTAATGTGGCCTTTAACTTTCTTATGGATTGGGACAAGCAAACCAGCTCATGCCAGAAAGGTAGCGAATTTCTTGAGTGCATTTGGGACAGTTTTCTGAATATATAGTAGAACCAACACAGGGACTTGCTATAAGAGGTTTAGTAATGAGTAATGAGCTAGATACAGTTAACAGCATAACAGTGCATGAATATTTATTAATTGCAGTAATCACATGATCAAGTTCACATGGAGTTTGAAAAGGAGAAATGCAAAACATCTGAGTTCTAGATTTAGGTAAAATAAATTGACTAATGTCAATTCAATGAGATAGAGACTGCCTGATATAAACTGGGCAAATCTGATTTCATATAAATGAACAAATGATTAGTGGGGGGTGTTCAAAAAATTGCAGCAAGACTTCTACTCTGCAAAAGTAAACACCATGAAAGAGTAATTTAAAAACAAACTAAACAAAAAAGCATAAGAAAAGCAAAACAAAGTTACAATTCTTAATACATGAGAAATACAATAACAAGAAAAGCATGACAAAGTGTTAAGGGAGCCTAAAACAAAATTCATAAGCAATACAAAAATCAACACCAAAACCTCCTATAATGTTATAACAAAACTAAGCATGATAGGGAATATTATGATTGTTAAGTTTGAGAACAAGATGGCAGATTTAAGGAAACTGCCAAAGAAACAATGGCAACATGATGAAATTTTTTTCAAAATACCAGGATCAATCAAACCATTCAATAGAGAATTAGATTGCTATCTGAAAAAGAAGAATATGTACAGTTTTGGAAGAAATTAGGAGAGTGGAAAGCCAACTTCTGTGTTGCGAAAATGTTGTGGTTCTGTGATTACTCTGTGGTAGTGTTTACAGTAGTGAAATTGATGGGGTTTCTGATATCCCCAGGAAATTAACACTGAATCAATGATGGCACTCACCAAAATTAGCACATGCAAAATATTAGTAATGAAGTAAATAATGATACTAACAAACACCATATCCCTTGGACAAGACAGTCTCCACCACAGCGTTTTAAAAGTTTACGATGACAAAAGTGCAGATGTCCTAAATATAACTTTTCAAGTTTGTCTTGATTCTTTAACTGTTATTTTAAAATTGGAATGTTTGGCGGCACGGTGGCACAGTGGTTAGCACTGCTGCCTCACAGTGCCAGAGACCTGGGTTCAATTCCCGACTCAGGCGACTGACTGTGCGGAGTTTGCACATTCTCCCCTTGTCTGCGTGGGTTTCCTTCAGGTGCTCCGGTTTCCTCCCACAGTCCAAAGATGTGCAGGTCAGATGAATTGGCCATGCTAAATTGCCCGTAGTTTTAGGTGAAGGGTTAAATGTAGGGGAATGGGTGGGTTGTGCTTTGGCGGGTCGGTGTGGACTTGTTGGGCCGAAGGGCCTGTTTCCACACTGTAGGTAATCTAATCTATAAGTAATCTAATCTAAAGCATCTTACTCTGCTATCTAAGAATGGCTACGGAGAAAAACCAGGCAACCACGGCACAGTTAGACTAACATCTGTTGGAAGGAAATTGCTACAGTCTATAATTAGAGTTTTTGAAAACCTTGAAAATATTTAGCTGATCAGTAAGAATCAACCTAATTTTGCAAACAGCATCTTATCCTCCAACAAGACTTAGGATGGCTCTAATTGGCAGATGTGACCAGTGATGTCCAGCAAGAATGCGTGCTTAGGGCTCAAATATTTGTTTTTCTTCATGAATTAGGTCACGAGATGGTTAGCAATATTTTCAGGTTTTCCAATGACACATAGATAAAAAAGCTATAAGAGAATACTTTATAAATCATGAGAAGCTAGAAATATTCAAAGAAACCTGGGAGATCTGGTACACAAATCATCACTGTCATAAACAGGTACAAAAAAAAATCAAACAGGCTAAATATTAAACTTTATTTCTTGATGATTACAGTACAAAGAAAACCAGACCTGGAAAACTGTAAGGAGTTCCAAGTACACATGTTAGAAAGGTTGCTTTGGCCTTGGAAACAGCAACGTAATATTTCCAGAATGATACCTGGGCTCCAAGGGTTAGATTACGAGGATACATAGACTAGGTCATATTTGCTGAAAAAGCGGAACTAAAGGATTACGTAGTCAAAACCTTTCAGTTGAATGGGGAATCTAGCACTAAGCATCACAGAGTTTAAAAGTTAAAGCCAAATCCCTCTGGAGGGAAACTAAGAAATGTTCCTATACACAAACAGTGGCAGAAATTTCAAACATTCTTCCACAAACTGCAATTGATTTGAGATCAATTCTTAGTTTTATATCCGAAATTGGTAGATTTTTGTTAACCAAAGGCATTAAAGAACATAGGACAAATTCTGTTCTATCTGGTTAGGTCACAGGTTCGTCAAGATCTCCCTGAACAGCAGATATTTTTGGACATACCTTCTCAGTATTTTTTTGCACAGGAAGAAATGGATAGGTAAAGCTATGCTGAGCATCTAACAACAAACCCACATATAAAAGTTATTTTTCAAGCTTCCATTTGTATTGCAGTTTAACACAGCAAACAAGTGTACTACTTTTCTATTCTGTATTTTCTGTAACTCCCAAAATGCCATTTGCATCAACACAGTTATTAATTTTCTTTACTCATTCACGAGATGAGGGTACCGCTGACCAGGCAGCATTTATTGCCTGTCCCTAAATGCCCACAGGACAGTTAAGAGTCAACCACATTGTTGTGGGTTTGGAGTCACATATAGGCCAGACCAGGTAAGAATGGCCGTTTCCTTCACTAAAGGACATGAGTGAACCAGATGGTTTTCTGACAATCGCCAATGGATTCACGTTCACCATTAGACTCGGAATTCGAGATTTTTTATTGAATTCAAACTCCACCATCTGCCGTGACAGGATTTGAATTTGGGTCGCCAGACATGATCTGGATCTCTGGGTTGACAGTTCAACAATAATACCACTAGGCCTCATCTGTTGCTGTTAAATAAATTGGTTTGGCAGTCTTTAATCAAAATTGGTCTAATTAAATGTTTATTCTACTGTCTCCCAGAGAAGCACATGAAATATGAAAACAAAACAAAGCAACAAGTATTTTCCGGTTTGATTCCTAAGTTAACTACAAACTATCCAGCTACTCGGCAGACAAAGGCCTTCCTCAGGTAATACAAGCAAGGACTCAATTTAGAAGAATTTTTTTTTTGAAAATCTTCACTTCACAACCATTCATCCAAATAATACAGATATCTCAAAATATCAAACACTCATCCCATAGCTTTCCCACCAAAACCAATATTACAGCTAAGTAAGAACTGACAAGATCTAAGCAATTCCAAGCTTTTAAGAGCAGCCCATACAGGGTGAAATCTATCAGAATCATTGATGTTTTATGTTGGGAATTGAGATCAACATTCATAGAATCTTACAGTGCAGAAGAGGCCCTTCGGCCAATCAGATCTGTACCACCAAAAATTTACTACTATCTACACTAGCCTAATAGTGTCAAATGTTATGATACCTCAGCGAGGTACTTTTTAAAAGGTTGAGGTTTCCCATTTCAAACATACCCTCCAGTGTATTCCAGGCCCCCACCACCCTCTAAGTAAAAACATTTTTCCTCAAATCCCCTATAAACGTCTTGCCTTTTCAATTAAAGTTATGCTCCATCGCTATTGACCCTTTGACTAAAGGGAGCAACTGATTTCTATTCACCCTGTTCAAGCCCTTCAATCTTATACACCTCTATCAGGTCCCCCAGCAACTTTCTCTATTCCAAAGAGAACAACCTGAGCCTATCCAGCTTTTCTTTATAGCTGAAATACTCCATCCCAGCAACATCCTTGTGAATCTCCCCTATATGTCCTCCAATGCAATTACATTCATCCTATAGGGCGGTGACCAGAGCCAGACACAATACACCAGCTGTGACCTCACCAAATTTCTGTACATCTCCAAAATGACCTCTTGCTCTTATAATCTATGTCACAACTGATAAGGAGGCATACAGGACACTTGCCATTAACTATCATATTAAACTGGCCTGCTACATTCAGGATCTGTGGACAAGCACCCCAAGATTCCTCTGTTCCTCTTAAATTTATAGTGTCCTGCCATTCATTGAACATTCCTTTCTCTTCTTCCTTCTTCTAAAGGGCATCATCTGACATTTATCAGGATGAAATTCCATCTGCCACTGATCCACCCATTTAACCAAGACCTTTATAACCTCCTGTAATCTTACACCTTTCTGCTCACTGTCAACCATCCATAAATTTACTTATCCTTCATCCCCACATTCTCACCTATATCATTCATTAATGTCACAAACAATAAGGAAGCCAGCACTGATCCCTACACACTGGGCTCCAATTTCTAAACAGATTTCTACCACCACTTTCTGTCTCCTGTCACTAAATTTATTTTGGATCCAACTTGCCAAATTAATCTGGATCCACTGAGATTTTAACCTTCTTTATCAGTCTCCCGTGTGTGACTTTGTCAAAGCCTTGCTGAAGTCTATATAAAGTACAGTTGCCCTACGCTCATCCAAACACTTTGTCACCTCCTCAAATAATTCCCCCAGATTTGTTTGGCACAATCTCCCTCTGACAAAACCATGACGATTATCCCTGATCAAACCATGCCTCTCTGAATGGTGATTAATTTTCTCCTTTGTTATTTTTTACAGTAATTTCCCTCCCATTGATGTTAAACCCAATGATCTATAGTTCCTGTTCTACTGCTATCATCCATGAAGTGGAACCACATTAACTGCCTTATAGCTCTCTGGCATTTCCCAGTGGCAAGAGATGATTAACATGTTGGATCAGAACCTCCATAATTTCCTCCCTCGTCTCCCACAGCAGTCTAGGATACAACTCATCTGGACCTGGAGTTTTGCCCATTTTTAAATTCACCAAATTCTCCAATACTCCCACGTTCTTATATCAATCTGCTAAAGAACTGTGTGGTCCCTCTTCTCCAATTCCGTGCTTGCATTCTCCTTCTCTCGAGTAAACACAAACCTGAAATACATTTTGAATACAAAACCAATGTCCCCCAGCTTCACGCACAAATAGTCCCCTTGGTCCCTAATATGCTCTACTCTTCCCTTGGTTATTTTCTTCCCGTTGATAAACTTGCAGGATATCTTGGGATTCTCCTTAATATTGCCCACTAGCATTTTCTCATCCCCCCCCTCTTTACACTCCTCAATTCACCCTTAACAAATAAAGGTTTATAACATAGAATTCTCTGGTGGAACTGGAAACATATAATATAGACAATTCAAAGGAAATGATTAAAAAGGAAAATGAAACTTAATTTTTAAAAAATATATATATCTGATAATAAGATGGACTGTTGACCCCATTCCCTAGAATTATTGTCAAGTTTGACATATATATTTGTTAACTGTCTTTACATTTGATACTGTGCTACAAGAAGGAGGTGAAAAATTTCCTCCCTAACCATCTAAGTGCCATGATAATATAGACGTTTTATTATTGAATATTTCTAACAAGCTTTAGTGGGATCTAATGATGTACAAACCACATTTTTTTCAAAATTCAGGGAACTATAGACCGGGGAGCCTGACCTCGGTGGTGGGCAAGTTGTTGGAGGGAATCCTGAGGGACAGGATGTACATGTATTTGGAAAGGCAAGGACTGATTCAGGATAGTCAACATGGTTTTGTGCGTGGGAAATCGTGTCTCACAAACCTGAATGAGTTTTTTGAAGAAGTAACAAAGAAGATTGAAGGGGGCAGAGCAGTAGATGTGATCTATATGGACTTCATTAAGGCGTTCGGTAAGGTTCCCCAGGTGACACTGATTAACAAGGTTAGATCTCATGGAATACAGGGAGATCTAGCCATTTGGATACAGAACTGGCTCAAAAGGTAGAAGACAGAGGGTGGTTGTGGAGGGTTGTTTTTCAGACTGGAGGCCTGTGACCAGTGGAGTGCCACAAGGATCGGTGCTGGGCCCTCTACTGTTTGTCATTTACATAAATGATTTGGATGCGAGCATAAGAGGTACAGTTAGTAAGTTTGCAGATGACACCAAAATTGGAGGTGTAGTGGACAGCGAAGAGGGTTACCTCAGATTACAACAGGATCTGGACTAGATGGGCCAATGGGCTGAGAAGTGGCAGATGGAGTTTAATTTAGATAAATGCGAGGTGCTGCATTTTGGGAAAGCAAATCTTAGCAGGACTTATACACTTAATGGTAAGGTCCTAGGGAATGTTGCTGAACAAAGAGACCTTGGAGTGCAGGTTCATAGCTCTTTGAAAGTGGAGTTGCAGGTAGATAGGATAGTGAAGAAGGCGTTTAGTATGCTTTCCTTTATTGGTCAGAGTATTGAGTACAGGAGTTGGGAAGTCATGTTGCGGCTGTACAGGACATTGGTTAGGCCACTGTTGGAATATTGGGTGCAATTCTGGTCTCCTTCCTATTGGAAAGATGTTGTGAAACTTGAAAGGGTTCAGAAAAGATTTACAAGAATGTTGCCAGGGTTGGAGGATCTGAGCTACAGGGAGAGGCTGAACAGACTGGGGCTGTTTTCCCTGGAGCATCGGAGACTGAGGGATGACCTTATGGAGGTTTACAAAATTATGAGGGGCATGGATAGGATAAATAGGCAAAGACTTTTCCCTGGGATTGGGGAGTCCAGAACTAGAGGGCATAGGTTTAGGGTGAGAAGGGAAAGATATAAAAGAGACCTAAGGGGCAACCTTTTCACGCAAAGGGTATGAAATGAGCTGCCAGAGGATGTGGTGGAGGCTAGTACAACATTTAAGAGGCATTTGAATGGGTATACGAATAGGAAGGGTTTGGAGGGATATGGGCTGGGTGCTGACAAGTGGGACTAGATTGGGTTGGGATATCTGGTTGGCATGGACGGGTTGGACCGAAGGGTCTGTTTCCATGCTGTGTGTCTCTATGATTCTATGATTTAACATGGAGAAAAAGCAAGTCAGATCATAAGTTGAAGATTTTAATTTCTGTATTCAATATATTGCTAGTACAATTTCAACCACATACAAATGTGTTAATATTTATGCAAATGCTATTGCAAGCAGTGGATAATACAAGTAATTGGAAGGCAGGAAGTAGCTGTGCAAGTCACTGCAATGGCTCTGGGAAAAGACGTTAATTATGTTAAAGTTAATACCCAGTCCTCTTAAATGTTGCTATAAAAATGAATAGGAAATTCAATATCATTACTATTTTAATTTGCCAGGGATTTGTTAATTGAGAATTTCTGCTTGCTTTCCAACTTAAATTTCCCCACTCCTGGCTTTAAATATACAACAATAGGAACTGCATGATAAAGACGACCATTAAAGTTCTGCTTCAGAAGAGTTATTTCACTGCATGGAAATTCACGTAAATAATGTTTTTGTTTGCAATCAAAAAGAACCAAAGTGGCAGGGCAAAAAGGAAAGTGAAATGACAAAGTGCACTTGTGTTATAAGTGGAGCTTTTGAACTTGATGTAAGGGGTAATGGCAAATGATTTGTGCTATTTTCCCAATATAGGCAACTGTCCATGCTAAGTATGCAAAAATGCACCAATTGAACATCGTCACCATTTAAATATTAGCTGTAAAAGTAACAGTAATTACTATTGCTATTTAGAATGTATTTGAGAAAATTTAAAGGATAGTTTGTGTTTACTTGTAAACTAATTTAAATGCTAGATTAACTTGTAGGATACTCTAAAAACCAAACAGCATTATTTGAAAAAAATATGTTCTTTGCCAATATTACACTATCAATTCAAAAATCAACATTTCATTCTTCTAGAAAACTTTTAACTATAGTAGACCTACTATTTTGCAGCTTGTTCTGACTCATGATAGCAGATAAAACCTGTGGGCAACAATAAAATCCTTAACTGACCAAATTTTAATGGAGGTGTGTATTATTTGTTCCATAAGAGACAAGAAGTCAGACTTTGCCCATCAGCCACATCTGAATTGCACACCACAATATAGGTCAGAATAAATTTAATAAATGTCCTCCTATAAGGTGATGGGAAAAATGCAACCAGTGCCAGTCTCTCTTTAAAATCTACTGTCTGATCTCATCCTTGACAGGGTTGGATACTGAATCTTCGAAATTATGCACAAAGGTTTTAGCCTTGATGGCGTCTAATGCTAAACAACTTTTCACAACCAAATAATGACAAGCACACTGCTGTCTGATGCCAGTCATTCACAAACATCTTGGTCTGTGGTTACTGTTGCAATGGCTGAGTGAGAGGTCAAAGGGCAAGTACAATAAAAGACAGCGGTAAAGGGCAACTGTCATGCACCAGTGCATACTGTGAGGCAGTGAGGAGTGGTTGTCTTCTACAGAACATGCAAAGTGCTCACATCCTGTCTGGGAAGACACATCTGAAAGTCCTAAATGAGACCGTTGCCAATTCATGAAACACAAAACTGACATCTTGACTCTTCTGCTGTCTTGCTGAAACTTGACTTATTTTTCTATTTTAAATCAAATATATGCTAAGCACAGACCCTGTCTATTGTATGTAACAGCAGAATTTTAAAGCAAGTTTTAGATTAAAAAATGAAACATGAAGAAGAAACAATAGTTTCCACATTTAAAAGCCCAATCCTTTTAATAATTGTGGAAAATTCAAAGCTTTTTAAACTCCACAGCTGTAAAGTAATAACGGAGCATTAATTAAATTTTTAATCATAGAATACGCTAATACCAAATGAACCCAATGGGAATATAAAGAGCTATTTGCGGGGTCAACCATGGTACAGACAGATACTGAAGGATTCTTGATATTGATGGCAAGGTGGAAAGGAATTACCAAATATACCAGATCAATACCTAGTTTCAGTGCTGCAGCCGTCCCTAGACATAAAATATATCTCTTTACTGCTACAAAAATGGTGATAATGAAAGTGCAAGATAAATGTTTCCCTCAAGGTAAGCTATTTGATTAGCTAAGGGCAGAGGTGATAACTGCAGAGTTGGGGAAACTTCACAATGTAAAATAAATGACTAGGTTAGGCTATAAAGGTCAACATTGCCATAGAATGGTCGTGTTGTTACTACCGCAGGTGAGCATAGTATTTGTGATGGACACAGTCAGTCAGTCTGCTGGTACTGGTAAATAAATTGGAAGTGATAACTGGATGTGCAGCATTTTGTAACAAATCTGACATTTTAAAATATTAATATAAAAGGATTTTTTTTATTTTGAATCTTTATACTGCAATATTAAGATTCACAGAGAAGCAAGGCAATGATTACATTGTCCTTAACTAAATTAGATCTCTATTTAATGACTGGCATCAGACAGCAGTGTGTTTGTCATTATTTGATTGTGAAAAGTTGTTTAGAGTAGAAAGATAACCAAGGGTTGCAACTTAACAAAACGTATTGGCTATTCAACATAGTGAAACAGGAATAATGAATTATCACTTAGGAATAACCTCAGGCAAATATTCATGTCAGTGAAAGGCTCAGCATTTCCACAGATGGGATTTTCTATTTTAAAAAACGTCATTTTACAAGTATTAATAACTTAATGATTGGATCAATACGTTGTATTCATGTATCCCCTATCACACCCCCTCCCCAGCCCAACCAGGGTCATGAAGTATGTGGTTTGGTTCTACTGTACTTCATTTGTTGTGTCCATTTTTGTTTTAATATTGAAATTATGGGCCAAAGAAATCTTAGCAACAAGGAACTAACTCAAACTTGACTAGAGTTTTACCTGTATTTTCATGGTCCCTGCATATTGATTCTTGCAATTTAAACTGCTGAATATGGGCAGTCACTACTTTTGTTCAATTATTGTTCATTTATATTGACTACTGCCAATATTGTGGTTGAACTGCACCTACTGCTGTTGGCATATGTGTCGTGCTGATTTTGCTGAACACTTATTTAGGCCAAGGAGTCCTACGACTACGTGCCCACATTACAATCTATAAGTTCTAACATTTTGTGAAAACTTCCAGAATATTTTACTTGTAAATTACTATCCTTTAATATTACAAATCAGCTACTTGAAAGAGGACCTCCCCTTTCAAATTTTGCATATAACCAACAGTTTTGCAGCAATCCTATGAATATGTGAGGGAACACATTAAAATGTTTGTTGAAGTGATACTTAATCAAACAGTAGTTTGTTCTGTTATAATGGACAAGGACACAAAACATCAAATTTAACCCTTTTAATATGTTATTTACAAAATTCATTTCCATTGTCATGGCAAATTACTTTTGGTTGCTCATAGTAAAGCGCAATCGTAAGTACAGATCAATTACTTTGGTGAAAAAAATCCGGTCTCATGTATCCTTAGATTTAGTATATTGCTTAATAAAAGCAAATAATCATGATTGAAAAAGTCTGGTGTTATAATTTATTTCCTTCTGAGTGCATTAGTCTATTTATTAGTTTCGAAAATACTGTGCTCAATCAGACCTAGTTGAAAAAAATGTCCTCAGAAGGTTTACTTAACAATCCAATATTAAATAATGTTCCAATACTAGCTGCCAGTTGGAACGAAAGTGCAAAGAAATTAAACATTGACAAAGTACAATATATCCAGTTCTCACTTAATTTTCCAGATATACTTTTCCCAAATGAAACTAGTTTAGGATGACAAGGATTCTACAAAGTCAAGAAACCATTCCTATGTAAGAATGATCAATGCCAAACCATTGTTACTCTGAATGATCCAGAGGTGTGGCAATAATAAGAGATGAGAAAGAAAAATGCACTTTAGCCATGAAACAGAAAAGATTTTTAAAAATGTGGATCACAGGTTTTCTAAGGGGTTCCCCCAATTCTAAAGGGCTTACAAACATACCATTGGTGTGTTCACAGATTCATCAGAATTCTGTGTGTCTGTCATTATATTTCTGTACAACATAGCACTGGCAAAACATTTCTGCTGTTGTAAACTAATATCAAACATAACACTTTGATTTGGAAAGAAAACAAAATCTTTAGCAGGTGTGCTGATGGTTGCACAACAGTCCCCACAATAAGCAGTTTGAAAAACACTAGTGTATGGTTGGATGACATTCAAATATAAATTTCCTGGTCATCTATAATCCAGAATAATTTTTTTTTTAAACGACCCTGTAATCTTTCCAGTCCAGAATACTTGGGCCAAAAACATTTCTGGATTTCAGAATTTCCTGCGTTAGAGAACGACATGTTCATAGAATGCCTAACCAGAAGTGAGAGAGCTGAAAAGTACCGCAGACATATTTACTAAAAGTAAAACATTGTTCAACAGTAATGAAAAAAATTGTTCATGCAAATACTGCATCTTCCATGTTTCTGCTTGAAGAGTGCTGCACCAAAATGGTGTTGAGAATCGATTGAGACTGCTCAAACAATTTCTAGACAATTGACATTTCAGACCAATGGATTTCAAGACTGAAAGGATGACTGTATTATATTTCGATACATTTCCATTTAACACTGAACAATTCAAATGTTATGTTCAAGACGGGATAAAAATAATCAAACGTGAGGTTTATCAGCAAGCAAAAGCAAATTCTACACCTATTAGTCCTGGATTATATACAATGATCTGGATAATATACAATGAGAGGTGAATAAACACTGCAAAGTATAATTTTTTGTCATAGTTCATATCTCGTAATAAATTTTAAGTCAGTTAATTCACTTGCCTGCAGAATTAATTTGGAATATTATTTCTGATCCTACACAAATAATCATCTGCCATTGTACCTGCACCTGTTCCTCTTTCATTAACTGCTGCATCATCGATAGGGTGTGTCTGTTTCACCACAAATTTAAACTGCACTTAGTGCTATCCACCAGAGAGGATTGGTAGACAACTTTCAGAAATGAACAATGGACTGATCACAAGAAGCCAAAGTTCTGTCTGTGCAGCAAAGACACTCCTTATTGTGCAAAGTGGGTCTGAATCAGAACAGGTCCCAGTAATTGAAAATTTATCCACAGTGCGAATCACTTGCCCAAACAGTCTCAGATGCACCTGTTCCCTCAGTCACCGCTGCAGACGTCAGATCGGCCTTTTTGAGGGTGAATCCACAAGAAGCTACTGGCCCAGATGAAAACCCGGCTGCGCACTCAGATCCTGTGCGGACCAGATGGTGGGAGTATTTGCTGATATCTTTAACCTCTCCTTCTACAAACTGACGTTTTCACCTGCTTCAAGAAAATCAGCATCATCCCAATGCCAAAGAAAACTCATGCAGCATGCCCCAGTGACCATCGCCCATTGGCTCTGACTTCCATAATTATGAAGTGTTTCAAGAAGTTAGTCATGGTTCACATCAACTTTAGCCTCCCAGCCTGCCTTGATCCCTTGTAATTTGCTTACTTTTGCAACAAGTCCATTGCAGATGCCATCACTCTGGCTTTACACTCATTCCTGGACCATCCGGATAACAAGGATACCCATGTCAGGCTCCCACTTCTTGACTATAGCTCTGCCTTCAATATCAGAATTCCAACCAAACTAATCTCCAAATTCCATCCTCTGCAATTGGAACTGATATGAACATAAGAAGTATAGTTAGCACATTTGCAGATGACACCAAAATTGGAGGTGTAGTGGACAGTGAAGAAGGTTACCACAGATTATAATGTGATCTTGATCAGATGGGCCAATGGGCTGAGAAGTGGCAGATGGAGTTTAATTTAGATAAATGCGAGGTGCCTCATTTTGGGAAAGCAAATCTTAGCAGGACTTAGACACTTAATGGTAAGGTCCCATTAAGTGCTGAACAAAGAGACCTTGGAGTGCAGGTTCATAGCTCCTTGAAAGTGAAGTCACTCGTAGACAATAGTGAAGGCATTTAGTATGCTTTTCTTTATTGATCAGAGTATTGAGTACAGAAGTTGGGAGGTCATGTTGCTGCTGTACAGGACACTGGTTAGGCCACTGTTGGAATATTGCATGCAGTTCTGGTCTCCTTCCTATCGTAAAGATGTTGTGAAACTTGAAAGGGTTCAGAAAAGATTTATGAGGATGTTACCAGGGTTGGGGTATTTGAGCTGTAGGGACAGGTTGAATAGGCTGGGGCTGTTTTCCCTGGAGCGTCAGAGGGGTGATCTTATAGAGGTTTATAAATTTATGAGGGGCATGGATAGGATAAATAGACAATGTCTTTTCCTTGGGGTGGAGGAGTCCAGAACTAGAGGGCCTAGGTTTAGGGTGAGAGGGAAAAGATATGAAAGAGACCTAAGGGGCAACCTTTTCATATGGAAGGTGCTACATGTATGGAATGAGCTGCCAGAGGAAGTGGTGGAGGCTAGTACGTTTGCAACATTTAAAAGATATCTGAATGGGTTTATGAATAGGAAGAGTTTGGAGGGATATGGGCTGGGTGCTATCAGGTGGGACTAGGTTGGGTTGGGATATCTGGTCGGCATGGACAAGTTGGATCGAAGGGTCTGTTTCCATGCCGTATATTTATTTGAATCACCTTCCTGTCCCACAGATCACAATCAATGAGAATAGACAACAACACTACCTCCACCGGTAATCCCCACCCCACAAGGCTCCATACTGTACACCCTATACACTCATGACTGTGTTGCCAAATTCTGTCTTAACCGCATCAACAAGTTTGCTAATGACACCACCATTATAGGCTGGATCTCAAACAATGGTGAGACAGCATACAGGAAAGACAGTGCTTGGTGGCATGGTGTAAAGATAGAAATCTCTCCCTCAGTATCAGCAAAATGAAAGAGCTGGCCATTGACTTCAGGAAACAAGGTGAAGATAGTCAAGGACATCATTTTCAATGAGTGATGATCACCAACAATCTGTCCTGGTCCACCCACATTGAAGCTACAGTTAAAAAAGTACAACAAATGCCTCTACTTCCTCAGGAGGCTATGGAAATTAGGCACGTTCATAAAGACTCTTGCCACTTTTTATAGATGCACCATAGAAAACATTCTGTCCAGATGAATCAATCTTTGGTATGGCAGCTGCTCTGCCCAGGACTGTAAGAAACTACAGAGAGTTGTGAACACAGCCCAGTCCAATACACAAGCCAACCTTCCATCCATTGACTCCATCTATACTTCTTGCTGCCTCGGGAAGGCAGCCAACATAATCAAAGACCCCCTCCCACCCCAGTT
Source organism: Chiloscyllium plagiosum (assembly GCF_037043375.1). Lineage (NCBI taxonomy): Eukaryota > Metazoa > Chordata > Chondrichthyes > Orectolobiformes > Hemiscylliidae > Chiloscyllium > Chiloscyllium plagiosum. Next base: position 49,682,063 of record NW_028270155.1, on the reverse strand, counting down.
ATAATCTCTTCAAACCTCTTCTGCTGGGCAGAAGATACAAAAGCTTAAGCACACATACCAACAGATTCAAGAACAGCTTCTTCCTCCATCTTCCCATCCTTCTGAATGGATCCCTCAAATTTCAAATTTGATTTTGATCTCACTCTTTTGAGCACCGTCTCTGCTTCTGTAATGTTGTATTCTTTGCTCTGTTCTATTACCCTAATACATGTTGTACGGTATGATCTGCCTGCACTGCATGCAAAACAAAGCTTTTCACTGTACCTAGGTACATGTGACAATAATAAATCAAATTAAAAAATGCCTTCAACAGAAACAAAGAATCATTAATAAAGTGGTAGAAGGTATCATTGTTAATGCCATTAAGTGGCAATTACTAATAACCTCCCATTCAAACTATTTTAGTTCAAAAATATACTTTAGTCATAAAAAAAACTTTTATCTACATATATTGTCACTAAAACAGTTTGGTTCTGTACAGTCTTTGCATATGGAGAAACGACCAAATACTGGAATTTGACTTCCCTGACAGTTCCAACAAACCCAAAGGCATTTCTTACTTTTGTAAGATACTCTTACATAAATTTGAGGCACCGAAAGGGTCTGATAACTGAACAGACCACCATTGTACTTTGGCCAAAAGACCTTAGATGGTGGTCTTTCCCTCCTTGACAGCAGCTGCTACTCCATTTGAATTTTGCTTGGATCACTTAGGCTTGCAACTCATCATAGCCTTGGTCAAAAGTGTTTAATTCCAGAGATGAGGTGACAGTGTCTGTCCTTGACGTCAAAGCAGCAATTGCTATGTAAGTGTCACGTGATAGTACTGTCTACGACACTTTCCATTGATGAATGAGTGACAATTGATACTGATGACCGAGTGAGAACTGATCGGACAATAATTCGCTGCATTGGATTTGTTTTACTTTTTATAAGCAGGACATAACGGAGAAATTTTCCACTAGTTGGGTAATTGCCAGTGTTGTAAGTGTCCTGGAATACCTTGGCTAGGAGCGCAGCCAGCAGAAGTCCTACTGCAAGGATGTCGTTGGATCCAAAGCCTTTGCTGTGTTTACTGCTTTCAGCTATTTATTGATATCATATGGAGGAAACCACAGAAGGATACTAACAGTGATTATTCATTCAGCACTTATGGGCTGAAGATGGTTGCAAATTCTCAATCTGATCTCTTGCACTGATTTCCCCATCATTAAGAATGAAACCTCCTCCTCTTTTCTCTAGTTGTTTAATTGACCACCAGCATTCACAACTGAACATGGTAAAACTGCACAGCTTATGGGATCCCTTAGTCCTGTTCATAGCATGTTGCATCCACTGACTTCACACCGTGTTGGAGCTTCAGCAGATTGGAATCTCATTTTTTGGTTTGTTCTCCTACACTGGCTTAAAGATAATACTAGAGTGAAGAACATGTGGAACTGAGAGCTTATAGTTTATGGTTCAATACAGTTCTGCAGGTGCTGGCATACAGCATCTTATGGATGCAAACTTTTCAGCTACCAGATTTCTTTTGAATCTAGAACAAAATAAACAAAGAACTGCAGAGGCTGAAAATCTGGAACATAAACAGAAATGACTGGAAAAGCTCAGCAGGTCTGGCAACATCTGTGATGAGAAATCAGAGTTAATGTTTTGGATCTGGTGACTCTTCCTCAGAACTCATGTTAGTTAGAAAAATGCTGGTTCATATGCAAAAGATAGAGTGGGACAGGGGATAACGATAGGTGGGGATAGAGCCCTAAGAGAGAGAAGGACAGTTGAACAAAGGAATCGATAAAGACCTGGCTAGGAGGGTGAACAGCTGATCATGGAGTAGCTAATGGAGTAGCTCATGGAATAGCTAACAGTAGGTAGTTTGTAATAGCAAGCTGTGTGATTACCAAGCTTGGCACGTGAGGTAGGAGGCGAGGATATAGGAGAGTACAGGCCCTTAAATTATTGAGCTCAATATTGAGGCCAGAGGGCTGCAGGGTCCAAGCAGAAAATGAGGTGTGGTTGGAAGACCAACTTGTATTGAGCTTCACTGGAACACTGCAGCAAGCCTGAGACAGAGATATTGGTCAAAGCATGGTTGCATGTTAAAGTGGCAGGCAACTGGAAGCCTCAGAATCTATTTTGTGGGCAGAACGTAGATGTTCTGCGAAGTGGTCACCCAGTCTATGCTTTGTTTCCCCAGTGTAGAGGAGATCACATTGTGAACAGCAAATGTAGTAGATTAGATTGTGGGAAGTACAGGTAAAGTGCTGCTTCATCTAGAAGGTATGTTTGGGCTCCTGTTTACGGAGGAGGGAGGAGGTATAGGGGCAGGTGTTGCAACTTCAGCAGTTGTAAGGTAAGGCACCATGGGGCTATGGGGGTTGCTGGGAGTGAAAGAAGAGTCGACCAGGGTGTCCCGGTGGAATCAGTCCCTGTGGAAGGCGGACTCGGGAGGGGAGGGGAATGTGTGACTGGTGGTGAGATCTAGAAGAAAGCGAGAGCTGCTGATGCTGGAGATCAGAGTTGAAGAGTGTGGCACTGGAAAAGCACAGCAGGTCAGGCGGCATCCGAGGAGTGGGAGAAACGGCGTTTCGGACATAAGCCCTTCTACAGGATCTCACTGGAAGTGGCAGAAATGGCAGCTGATGATCCTCTGGATGTGAATGCTGGTCAGATGGTAGGTAAGAAGAAGGGGAACCCTATCACTATTGCGGGAGGGAGGAGATGGGGTGAGGGCGGAAGCGCGGGAGATGGGTCAGACTCATTTGAGGGCCCTGTCGCCAACGGTGCTATGGAATTCTGTTGAGAAAGAAGGTAGACATTTTGGAGGCTCCCTTGTTGACACAGGCCTTGTCAGAACAAATGTAACGGAGACAAAGAAACTGAGAGAATGGAATGGAGTCTTTACAGGAAGCAGAATGCAAGGATGTAAAGTCCTGGTAGCTGTGGGAGTCGGTGGGTTTATAATGGATATTCAGCCATGGAAGTAGCACCCATTATATCATCAACATATCAGAGAAAGAGTTGTGGGTAGAGGGCTGGAATAGAATGTTCCACGTCGCCCACAAAGAGATAGGCATATCTGTTGAGAGTTCTAAAATTCTCATGGGTCATTGGACCAAAAACATTAACTCTGCTTTCTTTTCACAGATGCTTCCAGATCTGCTGTATTTCTCCAGCAATTTCAGTCTTTGTTCTGAATTTATTTGGTTAGTGATTAAGACTCATCTCATTTCAGGTTTCAAATTTTTGCAGGCAAACACAATTCGGAATGTAGGTCTGACCCAGGGTCCAATACTACATCTTGGCAGAGTGTTACAGTTAGTTTAAATAAGACTGAAATTTAGATATTTTGAGTACTAATTGACTTCAGCACAGTCTCAGTAATTTGTTCTGTTTATAACACAATTTCGTTGTTCCCCTGACTTTATAACTGGATAAAAGAAATTGTGATAGTCCAGATGAAAAGAAGGATCAATGTAATGTCACATTTGTTTTTATTTTCACAGTTACTAGTACCATCACATAAAATAATGCTTAATGGGATTTTTAAACAAAACTGCAAATATCAAATAAAAGAACAGTAAAAACAGAATATGCTGGAAATATGCACCAAAGAATAAACAAATTAGTATTTCATTAGAACAGGGATTAGAGAAAAGGTTATATCTCAGAGGCTATCCCGCCTTTTCTTATTAATACTGATTGAACTGCTGGGTGGTTCCACCAGTTTTGTTTTCCTATTTATTAAAATTCACAACTTAATGACTCAGTTGCAAATAAGAGGTCACTCACTCTTGCCCTAACGCTAAACTTACAAATGGTCTAAATTCTCTCATCTCCCCCCTTACCTGCTCTATGGATTCACAGAATTAGAAGAAAACAGCACAGTAGAAGGCCATTTGGATCAGTACCTCCTCCAGGAGATCTGCCACTTGCTACATCATCCTAATTACCACCAAAATGCTGATCACCCAATTTTCCTTGTTGAATAATAATCTTAATGGTTCCCTCTCCTCAGATCCTGTACCGTTCTTCTTCAAGAAGGAGATAGATAGCTTAATGGCATAGTGCAAAGATAACAAACTCTCCCTCAACATCAGCAAAATGAAGGAGCTGGTCTTCGTCTTCAGGAGGCAGATTGGAGGACGCACCTTTATCTGTGCCAATGATGCTGGTCCTCGCGGTAAGTATCACCAACAGTTTATCCCAGTCCACCCACATCAATGCTATAGTCAAGAAAGCACACTAATGCCTCTACTTCCTCAGAAGGAATTTTGCATGTCTACAATGACTCTTACCAATTTTTATAGATATACTATAGAAAGCATCCTATCTGGATACTTCACACCTTGGTATGGCAACTGCTGAGTCCAAGACTGCAAGAGATTATAGAGAGCTCCACCATGAAAGTCAGTCTATTGAAGTAAAGAATCACCATCGGTTTACAGAACACAGCATGTCATCATGTGCTAAAAATCAAAAGGAAGTATAAAAACAATTTAATCCACCCTTGTGATCTGGATTTTCTGTACTTTTGACCTTCAGAACTCTGTTCCCTGAGAATAGATTTTCTCCACACACAATAACTGTTGAAGAGTTTTTTGTTTGGTTTCATAAGTTAGTGTGTGCACTTTGGGTATTTGAAAGGTATGGTTTGAGTCATATTTAAATGATTCAAAATGCTTTCTTTCTGCCATTTGTTCAAGTTAAGTGTGTGAGAATGAGTTATTTTCTATTAATTATTAAATCTGGTGTGAATTTCTTTTTTCCTGCATACCACCAGTCAGTCAGACAAATTGGTTAGTTTGATGGTCTATTTGGAATTTTAGACATTTTGTGACAGTTAATGGAAAGCAAAAGTATGATTATTGGTGCATTATTCCCAGTTAAGTCATAACACTTTGTCTTAATTTGTATATCCTATATACCCATCATCCAGCACTAACTGATGTACCATCATACAAGAGCACTTATTAAACGGTTTCAATTGTCTCAAAAGCTTTCAAAAAACCCTCTTCCTATCTCTGTAACCCCTTCCATTCCACGACAGCACAAGGTATTTGTATTCCTCCACTTTTGGCCTCTTGAGTAACCACAAACTTAATCCCTCCACTATCAAACCAGTCATGTCTTCATCTCTGGAACTTCCATTCATATCCAAAAAACTCCTCCAATTTCCTTCTTTAAGACATTCCTGAAAATCTACCTCCTTAATCAGGCTTTTGGTCATGTACGTTAATACTTCTGTATGAGCCTCAGTGTCAAACTGTGTGTGTAATTTTTTCCATTGTTATAGAAATGCAAGCAGGTGCTGTGGGATTTCGAAAAGAGCTCAATTTTAGAGCTAAAAATTGTAGAATCCAAGACCTCAAAATATCTCAAGCCACAATCAGAAGCTTTTGATTTAGGTGTAGCTTATAGAGGCTATGGTGTCCAATGATGTTGAACTGACTTCTAAGCTAGGCGAAACGGATAGTGATATGAAGTACTACATGATAGTGAATGTTGAGGAGAAGGGACAAACAATCTTGAACCACGATTCCCTGATCAGAGATCACAAAGTAGCTCTGGATATCATTAAGTGTACAGCAATGAACCAAAAAAGGTTGTACATATACAGCTAAGCAGACTGTAACCAGCAAAACAAAAAGATAATGAGAAAACTAAATCTAACGGCAAAAATAAACCATAGTGACTGCAGTGAAAGCTGCTTGAGTGAAATCTATAAATATCTGTATTGTTTTTGACATTTATGTGGTGTGTTAACCTATGGAGTCCCTGTTTATTCAGCAGGGAAAAGAACTAATTAATAAATCAAACTGCACAATTAAAACTGTCAGTCTCTGAAATCATTATATAATTCCAAAAAATGCAGTGAAAGAAAAATGCTACTCTGGTGTCTGCATAGCCTCTGATTAAGCAACCAAGACTACAACAGACTGGAGCCTTAGGAAATAAACATTTGGAAGTCATTGGGGCCTGCACAAATCTATGTTCACATGGTTTCCAGTATCCATGGGAAGTCACATAAAGGCAAGCTCTGCTGCCGGCTTACATTTTCCAAACACATTTGTAACTGAAAAATATGGTTAAATAATTTTACTGTAAAACATGCAGCTACCTGGTACCTGTTGTTTCAAATGGTAATTCATATCCTGTAACATAGATCTGGAACAGATGAGCTCGCCAAAATGTTGATCAAACAATGTGTTTTGATCCTGTGCAAACATCAAATGAAAGTTTGACTTTGAAAAGTAGCAGATTTTAACATTTGTTTGCCGGACACAAACATTAGCGATTCTAGCACTTTACATAAAATCACTTGCATATGGTCATTAAATGGTAAGTAAAGAGCATTAGACAAAAGCTCTATAGTACAGAGATTAAGTTATTTATTAAAGCAATTTTTATGTTGCACCTTAGGGACAAGTTTTATTCCTCCTTTTTCCCTGCAATGTGCTGCTAATCCGGATATAGGTTTTAGGGAGGTTTATACTTTATGGCTCCTTCCGTAACAAGACTAATGAAAATGAAGATGAAGATCTAAGATGTCATTAAAAGTGTGGAAATACAGTTAAGTCTTCAACAATAGGAGTAATGAGGGCTTCAGCGCAAGGGCATATTATCAAATTTAAAATAGTAGTAGATAGGAATGTAAATTACTGAATCAGAACTGGTCACATTTCCTCCTGTACTATATTTACCAAGAAAATAGCTAATATAGGAAACTTGCCTAATTCGCTTTATTTAAGAAGCATACCTGAATGACCATAAGACAACATTACACTCCTCTTTCCTTAATGAATAAGTTATAATAGGTTCAAGTCCCACACAATCTTCTACATTACTTTGTTCTCTTTTATTTATAAGATCAAACTTCACTGCTGATTTTCTTTTACCAAGAGAATACTACCTTTCCTTACGCATATTTTCAGAATTTGAGGAATATCCTTAATCCATGTTGAATTAAATCAGAGGACTATCAATAGATCACACTGCAAATTTTTGCTATAAATTCTGTGTTACGATCGAGCCCTCCGCAATCACCTGATGAAGGAGCGTCACTCCGAAAGGTAATGTGCTTCCAATTAAACCTGTTGGACTATAACCTGGTGTTGTGTGATTTTTAACTAAGTCAGAGGAGACTTTGTTATGGATTATGCATGCAGGCACCACTGTAATTGGGAAGGAAAATAGAACAACAACTTTTATTGCAAGGTATGTTCACAAGGGAATGGAGAGCAAGGCAGGGCACAATTTGAAAGTACACAGTTTAGTTGAGGAGAATTCCTTCTCGTAGAAGTTTGCTAAATTTTGGAATTGTCGACCCTAGAAAGAAGTGGTAGTTGGGATATGGAATATATTCTAAGTTGAGTTTGACTGTGTAGTAGATGGTTCTTTTAAAGACAAATGCTGAGGAAGGAGTCATGTGACCTGCTAGTCCAATCAGGATAGAGTGGGGAATCTGCACTAAACATTTGGGGACTTGCCCAGCAGTTGAATTGGGGAACTAGGCATGTTAGTACCATGTAATAAGCGTTATTACTTTTGTTAAATTGTGTTTTATAAGTTAACCAGCAATCTTAAGCTCTAAGGTCATGAGAGATATTTGAACCACAGGGAATCAATGGTTATGGGGGACAGTCATGAGAATAAAATTCCGGACATGACCAAATCAGCTATGATCTTATTGAATGTGCAGCTGGCTCAACATGTTAAATGGACCACTCAGCTCCCATTTTTCACGTTCTTATGAATTGATAGGAGCAAATGAATAAAAGTGAAAAAGACGAAGGTCGAGCAGAACCATCAGGGAAAGTGTAGGGTGGAAGAGCAATGAAAGAAAAAAGGAGAGAAAGTAAATTGTGGAATAGGTATTCAGGTGATTAGATGACTTAATTTGGAATAAGGGTGCATGGACTATTAAGCAAGCAGGAGTACGAACATTTAAAACAGCAGGCAGAACAGGAAAAGGGAAACAGCTGGAGGAAGATGGTATGAAAAGGTAGAGTCACATAATAGAAGGAAAGGAGGAATTTGCCACTTTTAAAACTGAGTTGTGGCATAATCGGGAACAGGACAATATATTTAAAGAAAACTATAGTGATTATTTCTGAAAATAGCAATTGGACATAACCGGTTTAGCTTTACAGAATTTAAACAAAATAAAATGATTTTGATGGCAGAGCTGCAAACTTTAAGATAAAGCTGAGGTAAAATGGAGCAGTGAAGAAGAAGTTGCATTCCAGTGAAGTATCCAGTGGAGTTTCTATGTTAGCGGGTGGACATGTTAGCGGGAGGACATCCAAAAGCAAGAAAAGGAGGAATGGTTGTGTTTGAAGAATTTTAAAAACTTTTTTTTTAATTTTAAAACTGGGAGATTTCTGGAAGGAAGAACAGTTGTAATGATATACAGGTGTGTACATTTCAAAAATGTTAGTATTTGCAGGAACTGGGTGACTACTAGAATAGATTAGCAGCAGAGTTTGTTTTGAAGAAAAACTAAAAACTTAAAAAATATTAAATGCAAAAGGGTAAAATTTTACAAGGGGAATAGACAGGGCTGGGAGGCAACATAAATCCATGCAGCCATGGAGCCAAAGAAGTTTGGCCCCCGTTCAAGATGCTCCAGAGTACAAAGTCAAGATATGATAGCCAACTGTGATTAGCAAATTGCTACCTACTGGCAACAGCTAAACGTGCACATCTTGATATAGGAATGTTCATATTGTTGACATAACAGTTTTTAATCTTATTTTATAAAACTTAATCAGTAGAATGTACAACTTTCAAACTGAAAATTGGATATAATTAGTTAATAAAGATTGTACTTTAAGATGGTTTGTTTTAATTTCTTTTGCAAGTCTTTACCAGTATGTTGTAGCTGCATATTTTCATCATTAAAACAAAAACATATTTAGCAAATCCATGATAATTTCTTATTTAAAGCTTGTACATAACCTCAGAATATTAAATTACATTTCTGAACTGAAAACACAATTAAACAAGTTTTTTTAATATGAACATGGCACAACAAACTGAATTGAGATTTCATATTTAAACTTTGCATTTTACTGTAATTCAAATGGACATTACAAGAATTACCATCAAGCTATAACTAAGTGTAGAAATACTGTTGAGGATAACAATGTCACAGGTATACAATGCAAGTATGACAATTGTTTTGTAATGTAACAGTTTATATTGAAATAGTTTTTGATATTCTCACCATTGCCTTGAACTCCCTCTTTAAAATCTACCTTTTCAACATTTTTGGTCACCTTTCCTAATTTGTTCCCTATCGCTTGCTGTCTGTTATTATCTTTCATGAACCACCTTGCAATTTTTTTAGTATGATGCTTTAAGTTAATATGCAAGAAGACAGTTATTATCACATTGTAATAATTGTAGCAGGTATTATTTGGGCTCACATAATGTACAGAAACTGGAGTTCAACATTTTACTCATAAATGAATGCAATAAAAATACACATAGTAACATTATACACTGTATTCTGGCTAATTGCTCCTGCTTTTCTTTTCCCTCCTGCTTGTGCTCACTTCTAGGTTCAGACACCCCAGCAGTCCTCAAGTGCTAGATCAAAGATATTCTTCAGAAATGAGCTTCGCCCAATGAGAATCAAGGAATGGTGAAAGATATCACAAGTACAAACCCAAACTGGTCCTCCTGTCACTCTACCTTAGGAGATGCTAATTGATCCTCAATCTCTTTAGTGTACTCAATCTACACTTAAACTTTTCTGTTCGTCTTGACACGGCTGATTTGGGAGCTTATGTCCTATCATTCCACCACATGATGCAATGCACACCAGTATACCATGCTTTCAACAGAACAGAATATCTCATTCAGCAGAGGATGTACTGTCAAGTCATAGGCTGAGATCATAATTTCTTAGTTAGATTATCACAAACTCTGAAATGCAGACTGGTGCTTATAATAACAAATTGAGACAGTACTGCATATGTTAGACAATGCAGCACGCTGGTTCTTGCAATGGCCAGTTGTTTTGACAATATCAGGGTGTCACCACTAGTGTAAGATAAACAACTGACTGTTACCGGACAATACAGCAAATTCAAGTCCAGTTGAATTGTTAACTTAACTTAAAATTTTAAAAAGCATCTTAACAAAGACTGAAAAATAAAGTCTCACTAATTGAAAAAATTGACCACATTTTCCAATTGAGTTGAATAAGACGTAAAGCAGACTGAAAATGTTGCAAAACAAAATTGTGTTCCGATGCTGGATTGCTTCCTTTATTTAAACTGAAATAAATGCCTGTAAGAGATGTGTGAAACAGATTCAGAGATTATACATATTTAGTTTCAAAATCCTTCATCTCATCATAATATATACTTCTTAATATGAAGAGAACAAATAATGTCACAAGACAAACTGTACAAATTATTCTTAGATTAAAAATATCTACAATTTATCATTGCTTTATGGCTGTTCCAAGATTATTATTTATTGCTTCTGCATCAGTGTCATGGTCAAGTAGTATAAAAGTGCAACTGCAAACATTACAACTAATTTTAAAACAACTAACACATCAATTTGATTCTCTTGTTTAAGTTGGTACCATGGATTAAAACAAAAATGCAGAATGTCTGTCAAAAATCAAAAAATAAAATAAATTACAACTTTGAATATAGATCATGCATCAGAAAACAATCCAGAAAAGGTTAAATAGAATTTACAGTCTAGAAAAAAGCCATTCAGTTGAATAGCTCTATGACATTGTTTATACTGATACAAGCCTTCTCCAAGCTCACTTCATCTCACCCTATCAAAATACCATTTGACTCCTTTATCCTCATGTACTCATTTAAATTTTCAATAAATGCATGTATGGCATTCCCATGACTATCACAGTGAAATCATATTTCCAGAATTCCTGATTGAATTTATTAGTGATAATAAAATATTTATAGCCCCGAATTTTGATTCCCTCAAAAAATGTATAAGTACCTTTTCCACATTTTCTCCGTTGAGCAGATTTTTAAAGTTAAAATATCAGGTCAATTTTAAATTTCCTTTTTTGAATATGTATTTAAGAAAAAGAAAACACAAGGGAATGCTAATTCACAAACAAAAGATGATCATTTGTTTCATTCTGCAATCTATCGACACAATAGCACACAGACATCATTGGTTAAATTTGTATTTATCATTGCAAACACAAAGAATGAAATCTGAAATCTGGGGGTTAAGGAATTAATTTTAAAATCTAAATCCACTATACAAATTGCAAAAACAAATCACTTCAGTCTTCAACCTGCAACATACATGAAAGTATATACAAGAATATACAAGTCTATTAAAATGCTCAACTGCTCTATTGACTGGATGGCAGCAGATTACCATAGCTGAGTTTTCTATTCCACAAATAAAAGATCTTGGAAGCAAATTGTCCACTACTTTTGTAGTTCACACTTCCGACTCAAATTCTTTGGTGATACAGACTGGAAATAGACCAAGAGCCAGTTTTGTCTAAATTACTTATACAGAGATATTACACAACTTGAAATTGAAAATAGGAATCACCTATGAACAATCAAAGAAAAAAGAGCAAACCACAAGGTGTGAGAAATCTGCAGAGAACTCAAATATATCAGGGTTCTTAGCAGAGGCAGTAATGCAAAGACTCGAAAAAACAGATCTGGCTTCTTAGCAGAGGCAGTAATGCAGAGACTTGAACAAACAGCTCTGCCAACAATCCAACCCAAAAATTGGGTCCGCTACGTGGATGACATCTTTGTCATCACCAAACAAAACAAAAAAGAAGAAACCTTCAAGACCCTTACTGGCATAAAATTCACTAAAGAGGAGGAAAACAACAATAAACTGCCATTCCTAGATGTCACAGTACAGCGAACAGCCAATGGGGAACTTCAAACCAGCATCTACAGGAAAACAATACATACAGACCAAATATTGAACGACAGAAGCAATCATCCCAACATCCACAAACGAAGCTGCATCCGAACATTATTCCAATGAGCCACCACACACTGCAGCACAGTGGAACTACGCAGAGCAGAGGAGAATCACCTATACAGTGTGTTCAAAAAGAACGGGTACCCAATGAACACAGTCCGCAGATTTCTCAGCAACAATTCCAAACAAGCAGACAAAACACATCCAGAAACCCTAGCCACTCACCCCTACGTCAGAGATATCTCAGAAATGACTGCCAGACTACTCAGACCCCTTGGTATCCTGGTAGCCCACCAACACACTAAAACAGCAACTAATGAACTTGAGAGACCCTATACAGACAACAAGCAACACTAATGTTATTTACAAAATACCTTGCAAAGACTGTAACAAACACTACCATTGGACAAACAGGCAGAAGACTAGCAACCAGGATACATGAACATTAACTAGCCACAAAACGACATGACCCTCTCTCACTAGTATCCTTACATCCAGAGGAGGAAGGACACCATTTCAACTGGGACAACACATCCATTCTAGGACAAGCCAAACAGAGACAGGCATGAGAATTCCTCAAAGCATGGCATTCCAACCAGAACTCTATCAACAAACACATCAAGTTGGACCCCATCTACTACTCCATGAGAAAAAGAACAGGAAGTGACATCACCACAGGAAATGACATCACCAACCCAAAGAAACCCAAACATATAAATAGAAAGCAGGAATTAGCAACAGTGCTTTGCCCAGAGGCCCACAGAAGATGTTACCTAGTAGGGTGACAAAACATCTGGAAATGAACCTTCCAGCTCAGTGAGGAAACCTACATCCAGAACCTCAACCTGAGCTACAAATCTCGCTAATCAACCGTAGAGTTTTAGGAGCAGGAACAGACTATTTAGCCTAGCAAACCCGTTCCTTCCTTCAATTAGATCGTTGGTAATCATCTACTTCAATACAGTTTTCCTGCATTATCTCCATGTCCAATGAGTCTTTTAATTTTCCTTTGCTGTGCACATCCTATTTGATGCATTGCAAAATCTCATCAAGATTGTCACATGGCCATACATTTTTAAGGTAGCATTGTTGCTTAGCTCTGTGCAACATTTGAGGGAACTTTGCTCTGACTTCAGAGAAACTGCCTTATATAGATCTGTGTGCGACTGCATAGCATGATGTCCGCATTAGAAATCTAGACAATCCTATATTTTGAGGTTCTTTTCTTTTTTTGTTTAACTCCTCCAATTAGGAGTCAGGGGCAGATGATTTAACAGGGTCCGATGTTGGTTTTATTTGTGACTTTTTCTTTAATGTTGCATCCTATTTTTATGATTTCATAAAGAGTCTTAAACAATCACTGTATCTCTGACAAATTTCAATTTCATCTGCACTGATTGCATTTCTTTATATAAGAAAGGTAAGTGTGATCAATCAGTTATCAGAAGCAGTCTGATGTAAATGCAACCTATTTACAAACTAAACAGTGCAGCTGTTTGGGACATTTGCCATTACGATGCACAAACCCAGTTGGGTATTTTATCTTTAGTTCAACCTTTGTTGTTCAATGTTTGGCCAAGACCCGAAATAAAGTCATTTGGACAGAACATATGTTGTGCAACTCCACTCTGGACTGATTGTAGTAGTTAATACTGCATATTTCCGTTGAATACAAATTACGTGGCACATAAATTCTAGATCTGGGATTCCAAATGTTGCAGTGTTAAGATTGAAGGAACTTGTAAATTATGCATGAAGCACGGTAATTCACAAAAAAAAGTCTTAATGATCAGCTGACAGAAAAACTTGGGAGTGTCACAAAATCCAATGTCATTAAGTCAAGTACTCTATTCCTCATACATTCCAAATGACAAAGTAAGGAATCAATCACCCGTGTTTGTCAAGATTGTGGAAATATGATACAAAATGCATGAATTTATTCTTATGGCAGATTTATCCAAGATGCTTATATGTTTATTTCACTTCTTTCAGTGACAACTTGACATGTTAATGATAATTTATTGTTTCAGATGGATGCCAATACCTTTACTGATAAATTGTTGATGAAGCTGCAGCTTCTAAAAAAGAATCTACAGAAATTCAAGATTCATGTTATTTTGCATAGAAGCCACAATGCCTCCCAAAAAATGAAATCTGCTTAGATCATAGTTTGATACTGTGGCTTCTTTGGCATATTTTCAATTGACTTCATTACAATGCTCCAATTAGTAATGCAAACTGTAAAATGTAAAAGACAAAAAGAAAATACAAAAAAAATGGAGAAAAGGAACAGATTAGGGTGTGAACAAACATTAATTTTTATTCTGTAATAGGATATCATAGGATAATAGATGTAAGTTAGCATTGGTGCTGTTATTACAGAGACAGACAGCCAAACCAAATCAGCCTGCCTCTGTATTCACAACACAATAAAATTAAGACCTTCAAAGACCCTCAAAATTGGTTCCTAATTAGACTTTTTCAATAACCAATCCCTTTGGACATGGTGAATAATCAATTCTCCCAGGTTGTAGCCTAAACAAAAACAAAATTAGCAACACAATAGCTTTAGTAGAGCAAAATTAAACAATAAAATAAGCTAATTAATGCATGCTACAACCCAAAAACCTTTGTTACTCGACAAGACCATAAGAAATAGGAACACTGGTAGGCCATTCCACCCCTTGAGCCTGCTCTGCCATTCAACAGCATCATGGCTGATCCAAATCCATTTCCTGTCCTTTTCCATGAGCTCTGATTCTCCACTGATCATAAACTTATCTGTCTCAGCTGTAAAAATACACAAGAGCTCTGGCCCCACATCACTCTGTGGCAAGAAATTCCAAAGACTCACAACCTTCTAAGTGAAGAAATTCCTCCTCATCTCAGTCTTAAATTGGAATCCCTTTATTCTGAAACAATGCCCTCTGGTCCTAGACTGCTCTATGATGGAAAACATCCTCTCAGAATTACCCTGTCAAACCCCTTCAGAATCCTATATATTTCAATGGGATCAACTCACATTCTTTTAAAATCCCAACCTGTTTAGCCCTTGCTCAAAAGACTATCCCTCCATACCAGGTATCAGCCTGGTGAACCTTATCTGAATTGCCTCCAATGAAATGATATCTTTCCTGAAATAGGGGACCAGAACTGCTCACAGGACCATATATGGTCTCACTCAAACCACCTTCAATGAAATGATATATTTCCTTAAATGAGTGGACCAAAACTGCACACATTACTCCACTTGTGATCTCACCAGAATCTTGTACCATTGCAGTAAGACTTCCCCACTCTTGTACTCCAATGCCTCGGAAATAGAACCAACATGACCTTAGCCTTCTTGATTACCTGCTGCAGCTATGTGCTAACATTCTGTGTTTCCTGCACAAGTATCCCAAACTACTTTGGTTGCAACTTTCTGTAATTTCTCTTCATTTAATAATATTCCATCTTTCATTCTCCCTCTCAAATAAAGAACTTCTCATTTTCCCACATTATACTCCATTGCCAACTTTTTGCCCACTTACTTAATCAATATCTCTCTGTAAACTACTTCTATACCTCTCACAACCTGACTTTCTACCTAGTGTTGTGTTGTCTGCAAATTCGGCTACAGTACATTCACTTCCTTCTTCCTTCTGCAAACAGTTGTGGTCCCAAAACTGATCCCTACGGAACCCCACTGGGTCATGGTTTGCCAACCTGAAAAAGAAATCCTTGTATCACTTGATATTTCTGGCCCATGAGGTAATTCTCTATCCATGTCAATATACTACTTCAAACATCGTGGACTCATTATTGAGACCCATTCATGCAAAAGACAGACAGACAAACAAACAGACAGAATTATGGGATAAATGAAAGAAAATAACAAAACTGATCAGATTTATTTATGTGTTTTCTCATGTGTTATTCCACAGACATACATAACTTATTGGTTGACTTTCTAAAGATGTTGATTAGGGTCACTTTTTTAGTTCACTCATAAAAATCAATAAGACTTATGACTTAGTTTTCTATTTTCTAGGCTTCCCCAAGCTGC
Organism: Chiloscyllium plagiosum; assembly: GCF_037043375.1. NCBI lineage: Eukaryota > Metazoa > Chordata > Chondrichthyes > Orectolobiformes > Hemiscylliidae > Chiloscyllium > Chiloscyllium plagiosum. The sequence goes on along the minus strand of NW_028270155.1, from coordinate 49,666,054 downwards.
TAAAATTAGGCAATTAGGCCAGTAGCTTTCAAACTTTCACGCCTTAGTACCAACTTTACTCACAAAAAACAGTTTTAAAACTCATTTCAAACATTGACCACTCCCTGACAAACTGATCGTCTCCTCCAGGAGGTCCCAGTTACCATTCAACATCTGCCATCTGTTTGAGTATTATATCTTTCCCAGACTTGCTGGAGATAATTCCCAGCTACTGACCTTGTTAATAACAGACATTAGCTATCTGTTTAAACGTAAGGCTGTTCCCTGGTGACAAAGTGTCTGCAGAACCTTTTGATCAGGGACCTATCTCAATTAACTTCTAGTCCTGGCCTACAAATAAGCAAAATCTTGTTTGTTCTGTTTTCCTTTTAACACAAGCTGTTACACCCAGCCCAAAAGTCATCTTTAGTACACCGTTCACAGTTCAGAGCTCCAAATCAAAATTGATAAAAGAATATTATAAAAGTTATGAAAACAAGGAAGGATTCAAACATATTTATCTTACCTGCAATACTAATCCAATTATTATTACATTTGATGAAGGTAAATATTTAATTAAAAACTCATTGTAAATACCTTCTGTCAGTGGCACTATGTTAAGTAGGCAAACATGTCTTCTATTGAGTTTAGATTAAAGTGTATTTAACAGAGGAGAAAAAGGGTGAGAGCACAGGATTGGTAGGGAGAATAGAGAGATCAGTCAAGGTAGTCTTTCAGACAAAGTTTGTTCATTTTTCCAAAAAGCACCAACTGAACGCTGAAGCCAATGAAATCTCCTCTGTTTTGAAAGGCCTATGCTAATTATTCACTCCTGTAAAACAGACTCTATTTTTTAGCACCTATGACAAGAGGGAGTAAAGAGAAATGAGGTCTGATAAGGGCTAGATGGGCAGTATACTTTTACTTTATTTTTATTTCTTATCTTATTGACATTCTTCCAGCTACAGAAGGTGATGGACATACAGCAAAGAATTCATTTCAGATTCAACCGAAGACCAAAGAAGCCAATTCTCAAGAGGCACGTCCTGCCAAATGTACCACACTGGAGTTACAAGATCACACTATGCCCTGTTGTTTTCAGTATTGGTGTCTGTTGCCAAACTGAGGTAGCTACTGTGGTCATTGTGGTGGTGCTTGCAAAGGTGTCACCATTTTCCTGTATCATCAGCCAGTTACTCCCATAATTGATGTTTAAGGCTTTATGCCATGCTTTGCAAGCATCCGAGAAGTAGTGCTTTGAGTGTCTTGATTTTCTGACTCCAGATATCTCACATATACAAAGTCCTGGACTGTGTGACTGTCTTTTACCCTACAAAAATACTTGACCAATCAAGCTACCTTAATTTGTTCAGAGTTAACCAATTTGGGAACTCTGCCTTTGAAGGTGCCATCACATAATTGATTTTGTATTGTATCAGAAAGTAAAAATGGAACTTGTTGAATAGGAAGAGAAAGTGCTGGAGGACTCAGCAGGTCTGATAGCATCTGTGGAGAGGGAAATGGATCCAATGACTTCTTCAGAACTGAATGGCTCTAAAAAATTATGATTTTATGCTGTTGACAAAGAAGTTGAAGTGAATGAAACAGATTGTGAGGGTGCCCAGAGAAAAACGCAAAGGGCATGCTAATGGTAATAAAAGTGTGAATGGTAGAAAAAAGATCAACTCTGGTGAGAGCAAACCGATTCAAATAACACACAAGGGCACCTAATCAAAATGAAAGAGAATGTTCATGCTCTGAAGTTGCTGAACTCAATGCTGAGTCCTGAAGGCTATAAAGTGCTAAAGTGGAAAACAAGGTACTGTTCATCCAGCTTGTGCTGAGCTTCACTGCAACTGGTCTAAGATGGAAATGTTACCATGGGAACAAGATGGTATATTGACGTGGCAAGCAACAGGAAAGTCTGAGTCATGCTTATGGACAGAACAGACATGCTCCACAAAGCAATCACTGGGTTCGTGTTTGGCCTCACCAATGTAAAGGAGACTGCACTATGAGCAGCAAATACAGTATACTAAATTGAAAGAGACACAAGTATCCACAGCTTCACCTGGAATGTACACTTGGGTACTTAGGTAGTAAGGAGGGAGGAGGTAAAAGAACAAGTGTTACCTTTGCCGTGATGCAAGAGAAGATACTACGGGAGGGATGAGGCAGTGTTAGGAATGATGGAAGAATGGCCCAGGGAGGAGCAGTCCCTGAGGAATGCTGACAATGGAGGAAAGAGGAACATGTGTTTGATGATAGCATTCTACTGAAGATAGTAGATATGCCAGAGGATGATCCTTTGTATGTGTAGGCTGGTTAGGTAGAAAGTGAGGACAAGGGAGAACCTATTTTTCTGGGAGGGAGGGGAAGACATGAGGGCAGAACTTCAGGAAATATGTTGGATACGGCTAAGGCTCCTGTCAACCTTGAATTCCTTTTCTTGAGAATTACAAGTCATCCATGCTTCACAGCCATACAAACGATGTGTTGAGAATGCATGCTTTAAAACCAGTTTTGTCTTAAGGGTCTGCTTAATGGTGTAGCATGTTTCATAAGTCTGACAAAAAAGGTAGCAATTTTGCCTACATGTATCAAGTTCTACACTGTGGACCCAAGATAAAGGATTTACAGGGTGAGTGTAACATTGTCCCATGACCAGCACAGCCATTTATAGTCAGGGTCATATACATGTGAGAAACTGTCTTATGACTTTGCACCTGAACTTTGGTGTGGCAAAGAGCACAGCATCAGCAGCAGACTGAGGAGACGGGCGCACTACAGCTGTGGTTAGCACTGCTGCTTCACAATGCCAGGCCCAGGTTCGATTCCAGCCTCGGGCGACTATGTGGAGTTTGCACATTCTCTCCGATTTCCTCCCACAGGCCAAACGTGTGCAGATTAGGTGGTTTGGCCATGCTAAATTGCCCATAAGATCCAGAGAAGTGCAGACTACACAGATTAGCCATTAGAAATCGAGGGTTATAAGGGTCCGGGGGGGGTGGGGCTAGGTTTCGGTGGAATGCTCTTCGCAGCACTGGTGTGGACTCAATAGGCTGAATAACCTCTATCTCCACTGCAGGGATTCTATGGCAGCAAGATCAAACAGAATGAGAGTGGAGAGTTCCCAGAATTTCTGGAATAGTCTTGTATAGGACTGAGGATCTGCAGCAACAAGGTAAAAAGGGAGCAGCGAGAGCAACGAAGTCCAAGAAACAGTGGGCAAAGTTACTTCAACAAAATCGACTTGTGCCTTCGCAAGTGACAAATGGTGAGTACTGACTGGATACTGACATAAGTTTAGGCCACAGGTGCAGCTTAAAAGTTTTATCCAGATAATTAATGTTTTAGAATTTCAAAACTAAATGTTTTCACTTGCTCGAGTTAAGTATTCAGTTTGTTTGCCTAACGTAATAAGGAGTCAGGGTAAAATAAAAACAAGGGTCCTTTTTTTTCAGTTACGAAATATTTGGGGAGCTCTGCCCCACGCTTTGTTTATCCTGCACCATATGTAAATCCTAGACACTCCCAGTGCATTAAATGTGCAGGAGGTTCCTCCAGCTGGAGGATTTCAAAGCTTAGCAGCAGTTGAGGACACTACAAGTCATTCATGAAGCTGACAGGATTGTGGATAGCATGTTTCAGGATATGTTATACAGTCATCAAGTCACAGAGTTATACAGGATAGAAACAGACCCTTCAGTCCAACCAATCCGTGTCGACCATAATTCCAAACTAAAATAGTCCCACCTGCCTGCGCTTCGCCCATATCCCTTCAAACATTTCTTACTCACGTACTTATCAAAATATCTTTTAGAAGTTGTAACTGTAACAACATCCACCACTTCTTCTAGAAGCTCATTCCATGCTCTGTGTAGAAAACAATTATCCCTCATGTCTTATTTAAATCTTTCTCCTTTCACCTTATTTTCCTCCAGCAGCTTAATGAAATGTAAGCAGAGAAAAAAATGGGTGTCTGACAGACCCAAGGAGAACAAGCACTCAGTGAAGATATCCCCCCAAGTGCAACTCACTTACAAACCATTTTTCCATCTGGAAAACAACAATAGTGAAGGTTCCGCTGTTAAGGCCAGCCAAAGCCATATGAGGCAATTTAGGTGGTCCAGCAGCTCAGGGACAGAGAAACAAGTGTGGAAAGGCAACAGCAGCAAGGAATTTGTTAATAAAGGGAGTAAACAGGCATTTCTGCAGTAGTAGTCATAACTCTAGGGGGCTATTTTGTTTTCCAGGTGCTAGCATCAAGGATGTCATGGAATGGCTGCATGGCATTCTGAAAGAAAAGGGTGAATAGCAAAGGTCATAGTCCACGTTGGAACCAATGAAAAGAAGAAAAATGAGATCCTGCAAGCAGGAATGTTATAGAAAGTAGGTTGAAAATTGAAAAGCATTACTTCAAAAGTAGTAGTCTCAAGTATACTTCTAATGCCACATAGCAGAGTTCATAAGGATAGCTGGATAGATGAGGCAGGAAAGAAGGCTTTGGATTCCTGGGCCATTAAGATCATTTCAAGGGAAATGAAACGGGTTACATCTGAAGAGGAATGGGAGGTAAGCTGTTGGGGTGGATTTAAATTACGTTGGTAGGATGATGAGATTCTGACAAGGAGGTCAAAGGGAAGAGAAGCCGAGATGGAATTTGAAGTTAAAACACAAGTGAGTCTGGAAAGCAGAGGACACAAAGGTTCGATTAGAAAGGAGTGAGTTTAGCATAGCTAAATGGAATATATTTTACTGCAAGGAGCCCGAGGAATAAAATGGAGCTGTGGGCAGAAATCGGCACTCAGGAGTATATTCTAACAATGATTTGGAGGTGCGGACTTGGACTTGGGTATGCAAAGTTAAAAATCACAACACCAGGTTATAGTCCAACAGGTTTATCTGGAAGAACTAGCTTTCAGAGCGCTGCTCCTTCATACCACCTCATGACGGAGCAGCACTCTGAAATCTGGAGCTTCCAAATAAACCTGTTGGACTGTAACCTGACGGGTGATTTTTAACTTTAATATTACAACGAAGTCAACAGAAAGATAGGCAGGATTAGCATCTTAATGTACTAGGTTATAGAGTATTGAGGCAAGAGACAAAAGGGGATAGAAGAGGACCAGGGTCACAACATTGATCAAGTAATCAATTGTACTAGTAAGGACGGATGATGTCTTGAATGAATCATTAAGGCAGACCATACGGGTAGAAGCAAAAACCAAAATGCAAACAGGCTGTTGCATGTGTACTACTGGCTCCAAATATTTAGGGCAAGATAGAAGATCAAACATTTAGAGTCATAGAGATGTACAGCATGGAAACAGACCCTTCGGTCCAACCTGTCCATGCCGACCAGATATCCCAACCCAATCTAGTCCCACCTGCCAGCACCCGGCCCATATCCCTCCAAACCCTTCCTATTTATATACCCATCCAAATGCCTCTTAAATGTTGCAATTGTACCAGTTTCCACCACATCCTCTGGCAGTTCATTCCATACATGTACCACCCTCTGCGTGAAGAAGTTGCCCCTTAGGTCTCTTTTATATCTTTCCCTAAACCTATGCCCTCTAGTTCTGGACTCCTCGACCCCAGGGAAAAGACTTTGCCCCTCATAATTCTGTAAACCTCTATAAGGTCACCCCTCAGCCTCCGATGCTCCAGGGAAAACAGCCCCAGCCTGTTTAGACTCTCCCTGTAGCTCAGATCCTCCAACCCTGGCAACATCCTTGTAAATCTTTTCTGAACCCTTTCAAGTTTCACAACATCTTTCCGATAGGAAGGAGACCAGAATTGCACCCAATATTCCAACAGTGGCCTAACCAATGTCCTGTACAGCCGCAACATGACCTCCCAACTCCTGTACTCAATACTCTGACCAATAAAGGAAAGCCTTCTTCAGAAAAGTGTAAGAATAAGAAAACTTATTGCACAGTTTTTAACTTTCCAAATATTAACTGGGGATAAATTTTCTTAAGTTACATCCAGCATAATCTTTTTAACTAATACACAGAAAGCCCAAAAATAGAGGGAGCAGTTCTGGACCTAACATTTGAAAATTAGCCCAAGCAGATGGACAGCATATCAGCATGAAAATGTGTTGCTGGAAAAGTGCAGCAGGTCAGGCAGCATCCAGGGAACAGGAGAATCGACGTTTCGGGCATAAGCCCTTCTTCAGGAATTCCTGAAGAAGGGCTTATGCCCGAAACGTCGATTTTCCTGTTCCCTGGATGCTGCCTGACCTGCTGCGCTTTTCCAGCAACACATTTTCAGCTCTGATCTCCAGCATCTGCAGACCTCACTTTCTCCAGCATATCAGCATGGTTGTATTTTGGAAATAGTGATCATTACTGGGTTAGATTTAGAATAGTTGTAGAAATGAATGGACTGGGAATAAAAGTTCTGAATTGTGGAAAGACAAACTTTAATAAGATATGATTTGGTCAAGTGGACTGGGAGCAATTGCTTATAGAAAGAAACTATTAGAGCAATAGGATGCATACAACGAGCAAATGGGGAAAGGTTGGGATCAAGACCAGAGAAAATTGGATGCGAAGGGATATAAGGGTTAGGATTGATTAAGAAGAAAAAAAGAAACTTGAGAGATGGCTTTTAAAGGCAAAGTGTATAGGGAGAAACCGAGAGTACGGCATTGAGGTAGAAGAGCATTCATGATCATTCTGAATGGCAAAGCAGATTCAAAGGACTGAATGGCCTAAACCTGTTCCTATCTGTAATGATGATGTAATATGGCAGAGCTCCTGGAGAAGAGCAAGGCGGAACTTAAAAAGCATATCAGAAAGCTCAGATAATGATAAAGTATTGGTAGGTAGAATAAAGGAAAAGTGTAAAAAGGGCATATCCACAGAAAGTAATGGTAAAGAGATCCATTGGGAGCCATAGAGGTAAGGTATGTGTAGACTCAGAAGATGTGGGCATCATCTTTTATGAATATCTTGAGAATCTTCACAATGGAAAAGGATGATACAGGTATAGACATCAGGGTGGAAGACTATGAAATATTAGTATAAGTCAACAGAAGGAGCACCAATAGTCAGTTTAACAACCTTAAAAGTGGGTAAATCCACAGGTCTGGTTTAGATGTATCCCAGGCTTTTGAGGGAGGCAATAGGGGAGATATCAGGGGCCTTGGCATTAATCTTCAAATCCTCTCAGGCCACAAGTGAGGTTTCAGCTAACTACGAATGTCCAATTATTTAAGACAAAGGAATAGACCAAGAAATTAGAGGCTAGTCAGTCTAACCTCAGTGGTTGACAGGTTATTGGAAAATGCTAAGGCACAGAACATAACTGCTCTTGTAGTACAATCATAACGTCCCTGCCTCTGGGATAGAAGGTCTGGGTTCACATCTCACCAGCCCCAGAGCTGTGTCACATGTTCAAGCAATTAATTCAAAATTTTTTTTTGTGCTTAGAGGGAAACAAATTAATCAGGCGATCAGTTTTGGAAAACAAAACCAGGAGTGTTTATGAGGGTAATGCATTTGATGTGGTCTACATGGATTTTGGCAAGGTCCCTCATGGCAGTTTGGTAAAGAAAGTAAGAATCTTTGGGATCCATTGGACAGAAAAATTGACTGAGGCAGAAAGCAAAAGATGATGGGTGGGGGTGGCGGTAGTACAATGTTCCGGTGACTGGAAGTCTGTTTTTAGTGAGGTTCCACAAGCTCACTGGCAAGGCCCATACTATGGTGGTGTACATGAAACATTATGATTTAAGTATAGGGGGTATGATTAAGTTTGCAAGTAACACAAAAATATCTGAGGTGGTAAATAGTAAAGAGGATAGCTGTAAACATCAGGAGCAAATCACTTGACTGATTAGATGGGCAGAGTATTGAAAATGACATTCAACTTGGAACAGTGTGAATTAATGCAATTGGGAGGGCTAACATGACAAGGGATTGCACCCTGGTAGGATGCAATGGTAGGACCCTGGAAACTAATGAAGATTAGAGGGACCATGGTGTGCATATACACAGATCCCTTAAGGTTGCATATGGGATAATTGCCTTTATTAGCCAAGCCATAGTATTCAAAACCATTGGAGGCAGTTATGCTGGAAATGTATAAACCGGATGGTAAGGTCACAACTGTAGAACTATGGGCAGTCGTTACATTATAGGACTGCATTACAGAAGATGCAGAGGAGATTTACTATGTTGCTGCCTGGGCTGAGGATCTGAACTATGAGGAAAGATTGGATATGCTGCTGTTGTTTTTCTTGGAGCAGTGAACATTTAGAGGGTACCTGATGGAGGTGTATAAGATAATGAGGGGCTTAGATAGGGTGGATAGAAAGGTACTTTTTCATTAGCAGAGGGAGCACAGATTTAAAATGAAATAGAAGGTTACAGGATCACTGAGAATATTTTTACAAAATGTATGGCCTTGAGTCTGGAATTCTCTGCCAAAAAAAGGATGGTTGAGCCAGAAAGTCTCATAATATTTAAGGAGTATTTAAATATTCATTTGCATTATCATAGTCTCCAGGGCTATGAGCCAAGAGTTGGAAAATGGGATGAGTGTAATCAGATCTTTATTAACCAACATGGACACTGGTTGCCCAAATGTTTTTTTCCACTGTGACTGAATTTTCAAGGAATGAAAATTGTTATGAACCCTCAGTGAAAAATCAGGACATGGATTGGCGAGGGTCGTAAAAGGTGGGTAATGTATTTAAAACAGCACAGCTATTACAACTTTGTTAGAGCTCCACAGCAGGCACCTTAGAACTTGGGACCCCACTTTGGGATGCCCTGTTGAACTTGCTATATAGAATAACCTTTATCAGCAGGGGAGGAAAAATCAGGAACACAGAAATGAGGATGCCTGAATAGGATCTAGAGCACAACCGTGTTGCATTCATTCAATTTATCACTCTGAAAATTTGGCAGTGAAGCCAATAAACTGTACAGCAGTCAATGGAAGGGGCAAATGAGACTGGAAGGCTTTCGTGGACAGCCCATTCTTTCCAAAGCCTTGTATGGTCATGCTCTGCTTACAATATTGACACTTTGTGGAAATTTATGCAATAGAGAGGTATATACTTTCCTACATTTTTTTTTCTTTTCCCTGACTTATAGAGATCACATTCACAGTAGATCTGCATGGAAACTGTACAGTACTATACTGAGGTACATTGCACTGAATTAATGTGCAGTGAAGTCATGCAAAGTGCATATCCTCTTGCAATTTGGAATGTTCCACAGGATATCATCAAGGGGGTCACAGAAATGCTTTGTCTGACATGCTGGCTGTCAGATGAAGTTGGTGCTTTGGCACATGTGATATTAACTGTGTAACTGTAGGGATATGAAGTCCTCTATTTTTGGTACTGACTACTCAAGTAAGTGTCAACCAACTCCTCACTGTAAAACCTTACTGTGCATGATTTTCAGTGCTCTTTCCAAGCCTATAGAAGATGTAAGTGACCTCACAAATATAGTCTGTGATTGCATCCTCCAAGTGTGTTGTTCTGTGGCCCTTTGCACACGAGCAAGTACCTTTCCCTAACCTCTATCAGTGAAATGCTGCTTAGCCACAAATGCCCTCAAAAGGATGCCCCAACTTGATAACCTAAAGCTCCTCATCAACGCCAGTAATTTAACTTCCTCCATAAAATCCACATAAGTACTAAACTACCTCAGTAATCCTCACAGCATCAAAACCTCCCAAAAGGGCCAAAATATCCACACCCAAAAACCCTCAACATAGTATTAATAATAAATGCTTCAAGAAACTCCTCAGTAAACCTCTTACCACAGATGTAAATTTGGGTTGCTAGGAGAGGTTTCACTGATTAAATGGAGGATGCATGTTTTCTGACCTTATAATTTTTCCTTTGATAAAAAGGAGGATATTCTCAAGGTCGCCATGAAGCATAGGTACCATCACAACTGACTGAAAAAGCCATCGATTATTTGACAGTGCACTTCCTGCACCATCAATGCATAGACTACTCAGTACCTCGACTGAAAAGTGGAATATCAGTACAGGAAGGAGGAGGAGTCCATCTTGGTGTTGCAAAATCCATTTCATCACATAGCAAAGTGCCTCCACCTCAGAAACACTTATGGAACCAAAACTGGGCTCTTCAGTCATAGATGTATAGCACGGAAACAGACCCTTGGTCCAACTCGTCCATGTCAACGAGAAATCCTAAACTAATCCTGTCCCCTTTGCCAGCACTTGGCCCATATCCCCCTAAACCCTTCCTATTCATATACCCATCCAGATGCCTTATAAATGTTAGAATTATACCAGCCTCTACACTTCCTCAACAGCTCATTCCATATATGTACCACCCTCTGCGTGGAAAAAGTTGCCCCTTAAGTCTCCTTTAGATCTTTCCCCTTTCACCCTCAACCCATGCCCTCTAGTTCTGGACTCCCCCAAGCCAGAGAAAAAAAAACCTGTCTATTTACTCTATCTATGCTCCTCATGATTTTATAACCTCTAGAAGATCACCCCTCAGCATCCGACACTCCAGGAAAAACAGTTCCAGCCTGTTCAGCCTCTCCCTATAGCTCAAACCCTGGCAACATCCTTGTAAATCTTTTCTGGACCCTTTCAAGTTTCACAACATCTTTCCTATAGGAGGGAGACCAAAATTGCACGTAATATTCCAAAAGTGGCCTAACCAATGTCCTCTACAGCTGCAACATGACCTCGAAATTCCTATACACAATGTTCTGACCAATAAAGGAATTCATCTAAAGACTCATCTAGCCTAACAACCACTATAACCAAGCAAGGCACTCAATAACTTAAGAACACCTTTACCTATATTCATACACATTTCATCTCTTAGCTCAGATCTAGCATCTCAAGACAGACATTTGTATCATATACAATATGAATAAAAGTTCAATTTTGCATTGTGCAACTTGAAAGGTAAAGTTTAAAAATGAAAATATTGTGAACAAAACTTCAAGAACTTTTTGGATGGTGCGTTGGCTCAGTGGTTAGCACTGCTACCTCACATAGCAAGGGACCCAGGTTTGATTCCACCATTGGGTGACTGTCTGCGTAAAGTTTGCATGTTCTCCCTGTGTCTGCATGGGTTTCCACCAGGTATTCCAGTTCCTCCACATAATCCAAACATGTGCAGGTTAGGTGGATAGGCTATGCTAAATTGCCCTGTAATGTCCAGAGATGTGCAGGTTAGGTGGGTTAACTATTATAAATGCAGGGTTACGGGGATAGGTTGGTGGTGGTGGTGGTGGGTGGGATGCTCTTCAGACAGACTCGACGAGCCAAATGGCTTCTTTCCACACAGTATGGATTCTATGATTCTATAAAACTGGTTTAATGAGCATCCTACATGTCTAAGGCATATGATGATTATAGATAAGGAAGATCATACAACATAAATGAATTCATCGATTCAGAGCATTCTGGAATCCCCTCCTGTAACATTCAATTCTTTCTTAAATGGTACATTTCCAGGAAAAGCTGGTAATTACTTCAGACCTTCAAAGCTATTAGGAAATTCTAATATTCCTCTGAAAATCAAGCAAGTAGTGCCAGCTTTAATAAAAATCAACAAAACCAGACATTAATTGATCCTTAAAAATTTATTTGAGAGATGTCGATTCAGCCAGCATTTATTTCTCATCCTTAATTTCCCAGAGGACAATAAAAAAAATCAACCACATTGTTGTGGATCCCATCCCTTTGACATTCAACAACACAACAAAACTGTGAACCACCACACCAGAAGCTTAACCAGTTGTATAATTATTAACAAAGCAAGGATAATACCGTCATTCGTGCCAGATCCATAATGTGTCTCCTCACTCCCCCTCACCCCGTCTTTCGTATTCATGATGTATTTGCATCTACCTAAATAAGTGCTTAATTCATTCTGGGGTATATGAATTTCAGAGATTACTGTCTCTGCTTTAAATATTTACCACTTGTGCTGTTATGGCTGCACAATATACTACTTAGATGGAGCACTGTAGAAATCTATCAAGCTTATTTCAATGCTACCACCCAGCCCCATCAGCATTACCACAAAAATGTGCAACTACATTATGGGAATACTATCACCTCCAACTCAAAGCTTTGTTACTGGAAAACCATCTTTCTTTCTTTATCAGAGCTGACTCAACACCTTAGAATTAACATTCTGGTGGGAGCAATGACTACAAGAACCATAGGACCCCCAGAAAAGGGGATAAGAATACATGAATTTTTGATGACCATTGTGGGCATATGGGCCAAAGAACTTCTTTCCATGCGTAAAACTCAATTACAACAGTTTGAAACCCAATAACAATTTCTCAGAAGAACAAAAGTGTGGTTTTGCCAATTATGAATGTAGAACAATGGTTTAGTCCATCAACTCTGTCTGCCCTTTAAAAGAGCAATTCATTCCCAAAAAAGAACTGCAATTTCATTTTCTTTATCCAAATCGCTTTTGAAGATTACTACTGATTCAGCTAATCAGATATTAAATTCCAAATCTAGTGGACTTACAAAATTTCAGCCTTTTATTTCTGCTTCTTTAACTTAAGTCTGAGTCCTCTCGTAATTTATCGTTTGGCCATTGGGAAGTTTCTATTTTCTACAAGCATATGAATTAAGAGAAGTAGGCAAATCAGCCCCTCAACCTTTTTTTCTGCCTTCAATTAGATCATGCCTACCTCTAATAGCCTTTCACCTCCTTGCTTAAAAAGAATCTATCTACCTCTACCTTAAAAATAACAGAAGACTGCTTCTTCTGCATTTTCGGCAAGAGTACTCCAAAGACACTCAACCCTCAGAAAACATACTTTGCATAATGTTTTAAATGAGCAATCTAATTTTTAAACAGTGAACCCTGATTCTGATTCTGCCATAAAATGAAATATCCTTTCCACATCTAACCTCAAGAGCACTCACGAATGTATATATTTCAATCAAGTTACCTCTTACTCTTCTAATTTTAAGCAAATTCAGGCTGAGTCTGTCCAACCCTTCCCTGTAAGGAAAGCCATCCAGTCCAGGTACTAGTCTGGTAAACCTTCCCTGAACTGTCAATACATTTATAGACTTCCTTAAATAAGATGACCAACAAAGTGCTCAGTTCTCTAAATACTGTCTCACTAGTGCCCTAAATAAGTGAAACATAATCTTCCTAATTGTACACAATTCCACTCACAGTAAATGACATTCTATTGACAATCCTAACTATTTTCTGTGCAGATGTACAAGCCTTTTGCAATTCACACATTAGAATATCCAAATCCCTCTGCATCTCACGCCATTTAGACAATATGCTTTTCGAAGTTTCCTGAAAAGTTCACATTTTGACATTTTATACTCCATTGCCACATCTTTGCCCACTCACTTAATCTATTGATATCCTTTACCACATTTAAAGGTTTCATGTCATCTGCAAATTTCGAAAGAGTTTTTCAAATTATTTTTCTGTTTAAAGGATTTTAGAATTATCATTGCACTTTGAAAGTTTGTTATTATTTTAAGAACATGAGATTCAATTTGCATATGTTGTTCCTTAACTTACATATTCAAAATACTAGATGTAGGATAAAAACAACGACAACATGAGGAACTCACAAATGAGATTAACAGTGCTGAAATCAAGGAAAGGCTCGGGGTTGAACACAGTGTCTAATTAAAGCACTGCTGAAAAACAAAAGTTGAGTTCAGAATTTTATAACAGAACAGCAGAACACAACAACATTAAACACTGAAGAATTCTGGTCGTTGAGACAAGAGATATTCATACTCAAGAAAGTGTCATGACACTGATGCTGAATATTAGAATCACAGAATTGTCACAGTGCAGAAGGTGACTATTTGACCCATCAGGTCCACTTCCCAAATGAGCATTATGCCTTTTCCCTGTACAGTACAAATATTATCTAAATAATATAATGCTTTCTTTAATGCCCTGACTGAAACACCACCCTAATTACTTGTGAAAATGAATTTTCGTAATTCACATTTGTTTTTTCTGCAGATCGCTTTTAAATTTGTGCCCTCTCACTACAAGTCCTATTCTAAGATGAACTGTTCCACCTCACCAACCTTTTCCAACAATCTCATGATTTTAAAAATCTATTAAATTTGTCCTTGGAGAAGACTTCTCCTAAAAGGTTAAGAACATTTGAGGTCCAGGTAGTCACTTAGACGAGTTCAGCTTAATCTCCTTCCTCTTGTATTCTATGCCCCTATTAATAGAGCCAAAAATATTGTATTTGTAATTAACCACTCCCCCACATGTCCTGCCACCTCGAGTGACTTATGCACACATACACACCCAGGTTGTTCTGCTCTTGCACCCTATTTAGAACTGTACTCCTTACTTTATAAAGGTCTTTCAGTTTGCCCAGTCAAAAGATACCACTTCACATTTCTCCAAATTGAACTTTACCTGCCACCCATGTGCCCATTCTTTTGAATGCCTATTGAAAACTGGGGATTATGACAAAGAATGAAGAATGTTCAGCTTTTTAGTTACAAAGCAACTTCAAAATAACCTCTGAAATATGACATACATGGTCCATAAAATTTACATTGTGTACTATCATTTAGCGTTAGCAAAGGGATAGATTTAAATGAATAAAATCTAAGATTTATATCAAGAACCTCTTCAAATGCTAGTGATTAAAATGATATGTGAATTAAACATATATCTAGGTTGGTGGTGGAGAAAACACAAATTATTCAATAAATACTTCAGGCTGTGATGGTATAAACTGTATGGTGTATTTCAATGGATCGAATGGTATCCCTCACTTTCACCTCCCTGGTGACCAAAGATTATACTTGATATGCCACTTGAAAGGAATGCAAGATTAGAGATATTGTCTCAAAAAAGTCATTGATCACAGAAAAATGCTGATGATTTTGTGTGGCTGTAGCCGCTGTCATTTCAATATTGAACAAATCTTGAAATTTTGTAGAGATACCAGTGTCAGTTAAGGTGTACTTTGATCATCAAGGACATCAGGAATAATTACAAATTTTCTGCTGCACGAAAAATGGTTATTGATATATTTTGTCGATGAGTAGTTAATTTTGGTAATCCAGCATTGAGGACAATTTTACCCATATCATAAACATTACTTTAAAATGTCATTCCTTTAATTTAATCAATATTCCATTTATATAAAAATTTTAAACCATACATTGATTCCATAGACAGTATTTACATTTTTTTTTCCAAGGGTCTGTGTCCGTGCTGTATTAATCCATGATTCTATTCAACCTTTTAAAAGTTTCACTTACAATCAATGCAAAAGACCCCAAATAAGAATTCTGGTACAGGACTTCCAAAGTAGGGACCAAGACCCCAACTGGGAATCACAAGCTGACCTTCTGGGGTTGCGAGCTCCGTAGTAATCCAATGGCCAACTCCCCTCTGTCCATTTTCACAGGTCTTCATTTTCACCCATCTTTTACCAGGGGAACATGACAATTTTTAAGCCTCAAAATGGGGTCATCATAGAAAAAAAAGTTTGGGAAGTATTGCTACAGCTCATCACAGAAATCTCAACATCTAAAGGCCCACTTACAAGAGCTATAATTCCACCCACAATACAATTGAAATGAACGTAATTGCAACTTCATAATGCATCAAACAGTCTTCAATCTGATGAGAACTATGTGACCAGGAGATTAGATATTTCAGGAGCATCTTATAGAAATGTTATAACCTGTAGTTAGGAAAAAGATTTAGTACAAACAAGAAAGTGGGGTCAGTCATGATCTTATTCAATGGTGATGCTGGTAAAAAGGGCTGACTCCTGCTTCTATGTATTCAAGCTTGTGATTTAATTCAGTACCTTCTCAAAAGCCTTCACAAATTGCAAGAAAGCTCAAATAGTTTGCAAGTCATTATTAATCAGGTATTATATTCAGAATTTACACCATGTACTTTAGGTTATGTAACTGCCCCACTATGAGTGGGAAAAACAACAGAAGCATACTTTTAGCAGCAACTATGAGAGAGAAGCATTTCAGTAACTTTGTTGCTCCTCAGATACTAGGGGCCTGAAAAGAATACTTCCAATATTTTGTTTTCTAATTTTCCACCAACAGTATTTTCCTTTTAGCTCAACTGACGAGTATGATGGTTCTACAAGAATTAACTAAGATAAAAATAATTAACAAATCACCAGACTTTGGTATTCACAAAGTCAGAATTTTGGCACAGGCAGAAAGCTAACGACTAGTGATGGATGATTTTTCTGTCAATATTATGCATGTGCACGATTATGGTCCTCGTGCTCAAGTTGTTTGGAATGACAGTACGGTTTAGCAACGCATTTTCACGAAGAGTTGTGTGATTAACTCATTCTTTTTTTTTCCTCAAAACATTAACAAATATGAAGAGACATTCGAGCAGGACAGTCCAGGTGGGTTTTTTTAATTCTGTGACAGAAGCTACTAAACTCATACTGCAAATAGTAACCTACAGTGCACAAACAGGGCTCAAGGCCTAAATGAGGCGTGTGCACCTCCAAATCATGGCAACCCCCTGTAATTAGGAACAGTTTATTTGCCGACAGACTTGCTTCCAACTCCAAACACATCCAACACACACACACTGACCCTGACAGAGTTCTAAATGCTCGAGCTGTACCTTACTCTCTTTCGCTGTGTCGTATTTACTGAACCTTTTCATCCTCGACCCGTATCCTGTCCGCGGTCAGTTTCAACACGCTCACCATTAACATCCCAACATACACCGCGAGTCATGCACCCTTTCTACCTGCTCGCTCTCTCTTGCCCTCCCTCCCCCCCCCCCCCGCGCGGGAGAAGAGCTAACTATCACCCGTCCCTGTCCCCCGTCGAGCGCCAACACGGCGCACTCCACAGGCTCTTGCCTCGGGCTGCATGTCCTGTCAAGCAAACTAACCAACATCTTTACTCCCACTTAACCAACACGCGCACACATTTCCGAACAGGCAAATATACTGCCCCGTGGGCCTGACTGACGTCACTCCTCACCAATCCCGAGCCAGAGTTTCTCGTAGGATCAAACCAATCATCCGGATACATTCAATGTCAGCTTGACTGACATTGAATGTATCCAATCGGATCAAGATCATCTAACGATGGTATCCGGTTCGTCCCGCGTAGACCTCTGGGAATTGTAGTCCCATCAATACCATTCAATTTGAGGACGATCCGGGGACTACAAGAACCAGCATGCCTCACGCTCGAAAGTCGCCGCCGTCGGAACGGAACCGGAAATGGACGTATGCTAGCAACTGTCGTTGAGGTAAATGAATCCGTAAATTGCTTGTCAATTGTATTTGGTAAGTTTCATAGCCTTTGTTTACTACCTACAACAGGGGTTGAAGTACCATCACTGAGATTAAACGATTGGTTGACCTGTATGCACAGTTTAAAGAGCATACGCATTTAAATTCAATTTTTCACACTCGTCCCCAGTTTGAGTGTACTGGAAGAGAGTGAGGACTGCAGATATTGAAGATCAGAGTCTAAAAGCGTGGCGCTGGAAAAGCACAGCTGGTCTGGCAGCATCCGAGGAGCAGTGGAGTCGACGTTTCGAGCATAAGTTCTTCATCACGAATGGAGGGCAGCTGAGAGATAAATAAGAGGGAGTTCGTGGTGGGAGGGAGCGGTCGGGCTGTGGGGAAAGGTAGTAACAAATACGATAAGCAGATTAAGGTGGAGGCTGGAGCGGATAGGTAGATCAGACCAAGAGGGCAATGCCAAGTTGGAGTGATTTAACTAGGATAAGTTTGGGGGAGGGGAGATAAGGAAACTGATGAGATCGACGTTGACTCCTTGTGATTGGAGGGTCCCAAGGCTGAGGATGGGGTGTTCTTCCTCCAGGTGTTGGGTGGCTAGGATTTGGTGGTGGAGGAGGCCGAGGACTTGCAAGTCCTTGGAAGAGTGGGAGGGGGAGTTGAAGTGCTGGGCCACAGGGTGGTATGGTTGTTTAGTGCATGTGTCCCAGAGATGTTCTCTGAAACTTTCTGCAAGTTAGCGTCCTGTCTCCCCAATGTAGAGGAGACCACATCGAGAACAATGGACACAGTAGATGAGGTGTTTCGAGGTGCAGGAAAATCTCTGCCTGATGTAGAAGGATCCTTTGGAGCCTTGGATGAAGGTGAGGGGGGGGGGGTGTGGGCACAGGTTTTACACCTTTTGCAGTTGCAAGGGAAGGGGCATGTGGGAGGTGGTGCCGATACAGTCATTTTCTGCAGTAACACCAGCACCATTCCCCACCTTTTCCTCAGTTACGATCACTGCCAGAACCGCCACTGAAAACACCACAAAATGACCCGTCACGTCACTTCTGCCCCCGTGGTTGCCACCACCTCATCCACTTCTCCCCCCACCGGCGTCACTTACCAGAACACTGCCGACGAACACGCAGACACTGCTGAAGTCATACGGACCGTCACTTCCTTTGGTGACAACCCCCACAATACTATGACCACACCCACTCCAGAGACAGTCGTCGTCCCCACTCCCAACTCAAGCCCACACTAGCTCCTTCCACCCCACCAACCTCAGGATACAATGTGTCATCCTCCACCATTTCCATCACCTACAGTCAGACCCCACCACCAGGGAGATATTTCCCTCCCCATCTCTTTCAGCATTCCACAAAGACCATTTTTCTGTGATTCCCTCATTAGGTCCACCCTCTCCACTCCCGGCACCTTCCCTTGCCACTGCAAGAGGTGTGCCCTGTAAAACCTGTGCCCACACCTCTCCCTCTCACCTCATCCAAGGTCCCAAAGGATCCTTCCACATCCGGCAGAGATTTTCCTGCACCTCCAAACACCACCTCAGCTACTGTGCCCATTGCTGCCGATGTGGTCTCCTCTACATTGGGGAGATAAGGTGCCAACTTGCAGAACGTTTCAGAGAACATCGCTGGGACACATTCACTAAATAATCCTACCGCCCTGTGACTGAACACTTCAACTCCCCTTCCCACTCCACCAAGGACATGCAAGTCCTGCACCTCCTCCAC
This sequence comes from Chiloscyllium plagiosum, assembly GCF_037043375.1. Classification (NCBI taxonomy): domain Eukaryota; kingdom Metazoa; phylum Chordata; class Chondrichthyes; order Orectolobiformes; family Hemiscylliidae; genus Chiloscyllium; species Chiloscyllium plagiosum. The sequence continues at coordinate 49,647,066 of NW_028270155.1, read as the reverse complement.
CATCAAATCCTAGCCAACTGACGACTGGAGGAAGAACATGGCATCTTCTGCCTTGAGACCCTCCAACCACATGGAAGCAATGGCAATTTCACTGGTTTCCTCATCTCCCTCCCTTATCTTATCCCAGATCCAACACTGCAACTCGGCACCACCCTCTTGACCTGTCATACCTGTCCATTTTTCCATACACCTATCTGCTCCATGCAACACTCCGACCTATCACCATCACTGTCTATCTTCATCTACCTATCGTATTCCTAGCTATCTACCCCCAACCTACATCCTATTTATCTCTCAGCCCCCTTGGGCCCTCCCCACATTCCCGATAAAGGGCTTATGCTCAAAATGTTGACTCTGTTGCTCCTTGGATGCTTCCTGACCAGCTGTGTGTTTTCAGCACCACACGTTTAGACTCATGGGTGTACTGGACACATTAGACCATCTGGCAAATCTGGCTTTATAGCTTTAACTTTGAAGTTTAATAAACGCAGGGGTCAGTCATTGAACATGTTCCCTCGACCATGTCAATTTTCTTTAACAAAGGAACTCATTATTAGGAATGTATCACACACTCAGATTACAGCGCGATCTTGATCAGATGGGCCAATGGGCTGAGAAGTGGCAGATGGAGTTTAATTCAGATAAATACAAGGTGCTGTATTTTGGAAAAGCAAATCTTAGCAGGGCTTATACACTTAATGGTAAGGTCTTGGGGAGCATTGCTAAACAAAGAGACCTATGGAGTGCTTTGGTACGTGTATGGAATGAACTGCCAGAGGAAGTGGTGGAGGCTAGTACAATTGCAACATTTGGAAGGGTATATGAATAGGAAGGGTTTGGAGGAATATGGGCCGGGTGCTGGCAGTTGGGACTAGATTAGGTTGGGATATCTGGTCAGCATGGACAGGTTGGACTAAAGGGTCTGTTTCTGTGTGTACATCTCTATGACTCTATGACAGAAGGGTTATATATAAATGGCAATTTTGAAAGGTCTGACCACAATCAGCAATAAAAAAGCAATCATATCAAACAAAGAATTGCAGATGCTGGAAATCTGAAACACTAACAACTTGCAAGAGAAGCTCAGCATGTCTGGCAGCATCTGTGAAAAGAAAGTGGATTGAACATTTCAGATCCATTGGCCCATCTTCAGAACTAGTAGTAGCTTTAAAAAAAAAGCAGGGGTGAGGGAGATGTAAAGGAGTAAGTAATGGATGGAAACAGAACCCAGGGGCAGAGTAAGGCAATTAGATAGACAAAAGGATTATGATAAGGCAGGGAGAAAGACAAACTGTGAATAGAGAACATAAGTATACAAAAATGGTTTGGCTGTGCTCAAAGCAGCCAATGTGACAGATATGGAGATGTGTAAACGGCATGGAAGATGTTCAGACCCTAAAGTTATACAACTTAATATTGAGTTCTGAAAGCTGCAGGGTTGCTAAGCAGAAAATGAAATACTGTTTTTCCACCTTGTGCTGAGCCTCAGTGGAGCACTGCAGCAATACAACCTTTCTCCCCAACATCATTTTTTACAGTCCCTCAAACCCAGTGAAATACATATCACTGTTTTTATTTTTTCAATGACTTTTTACAGTTTTGTGGACTCCAATTCCTTTTCAATTCTGGCAGCCAGGAGACTCCTACAAGTCTAACAATCTGAAGATTCTACAAACAAACAAACTGCCCTTCCATAGTTCCTGCTTCTTCAAGATGCACTCCATTTTGTAAAAAAGACAGAACAGGTGAAGACCATTTGAGATGTTTTTGAACTCTATATTGCAGCGTGTCACTGGAACAAACATGACAGTGAAAGTGCATCTTGAGCAAATGGCCTGCTGAATGAGTGTTCTGGTGCACACTTGGTTCTCATCATAATTCTATGGAGTCATTGTTTATTTCTACAGAAAGGGATGAGAAACCCTGTGCAAAGCATAGCCTTCTCCCCTCTGGAGCGGGTGGGGCAATGGGCATTGGAGGTGGGTTTGAATAGGTGCTGTAGATTAGATTGGTGAGAATGGACCAATCATGGGAGCTATCAAGAAACTGTACACCAACATAAAGTTCCTGCTTTTATTTACTTCTTTCATGGGTTCTGGGCATTGTTGACATGGACAACATTTGCTGCATGTTGAACTAAATGGCTTGCTAGGCCATTTCAGAACATAGAGTCAGTCATATCGCTATGGGTCTGGGTTCTCATGTTGGCCAGACCAGGAATGAAAATCAGATGTTCTTCCCTGACAGACATAGTGAATGCAAACCAGCTAATATTCTGGGGGTGGTAGGCCTTCTTGTCAATAAGTAGTCATGGTTGTTCCATGGGTGCTGTGATGACAACATGGGGACAGTTAACAATAATCCAGCTGTACTTTTGTGAATCCAGTGATGATAGTGAAAACATGTGCTGTCTGAACATCATTATTGCTTCACTCCTGAATCTGATGTTGAGTGCAGCCTTGGAAAAGTGCAGGGATGCCTTCTTTGTCTTCTCCATTGGCTTTCTGATATCCAAAGCCTTTGAGCTCTAATCAGATTATTGATTGTTCCTGCAAAAGCTTTCTTTGTTTCATGCACCTATCCTGGTTCATCAACATATGTGGCTGGTATGAGGAAACAGATCCTAAATCCTGTTCGCCTCTGTGATAATTTGGAACAAGTAAATTGTTGGACTGAGAACAAGCCCTTTAACAATCTTGATTGATCTTAACTATATGTGGGTGCCTTTGCAGGTCCACTGTTTCCCCACTCTTATCAAGTTTTCCAATATCATGAATATTGACAGGAAGCTATAATGTGAGATTTTGGCACTATTTGTTTTGGGCACCTGCCTCCATTCAGATCTGATTTCGTGGTAATGCCACTAAATTAGTAATCTGGAGGCCTACCTAATGCTCCAGGCACATGTATTTAACTCCCACAAGAAAAACTAGTAGAATTTATCTTGAATTGATAAATCTGGAATAATTGGTAGTATGGTATAGAATTTGGGTTCTGCTAAAATGAGGCAAGAAGTTGAACCTTTTCATCTTGCACTAATCAGAACTAGGATGCAAGGAGCAGAATTGAAAAAAGGGACACCAATTCATAAAGCATGAGAAGAAAGTACTGTTTGGTTGAGTGATCTTTTTCATGGAGGTGTAGCAGGAACAGTTGACAGTAAATCTTAGTTCTCAGAATACTGCAAAGAGTGGCAGTGTCCATGACCCTTTATTTACCAACCAAAAAAGGTGCAATGTATATATGAATTTCCTCTACTTACAGAATAGTCATGATAAACGGTGATCAGCAAGTTCGAGAGTAACATTTCATGATATAACTCTTAATCCCCAGGTTTCCTGGCAGAATTGCACATTTGTAACGTCCACAATCTTGAACGTGGTCTTATTTTTCAAGCAACACCCTGTAGTTTGGTATTTATTGAGTACATTCAATTTTAAATTCACAGCGGGGACACATAATTGTTGAAGTTATATTTTTGTGTTTTGCTTTTGTGCTTTCTTATCATGGTACTTTGTCCACATGGTGCAGGGTGTATCTTTAATACCAATAATTTTGCAGAACAACATTTATTATTACCTTGTAACTGAAAATCATGTTTTTCAATCCATTGTTGGTTGTCATTTCCATTACCAGAAAAAAGTGTTCTTGTTTTATCACGGGGAATTTTAAGTTATGTTACTAAGTCTCTCAATTTGAACAAGAAAATATAAAAATGTTGCAGTAGAATGTAATGCCAAGCTGAAAGAAAAGGAGTCTAGGTTGATTAAAAAAGTCAATGTATAATTACAAGAAAACAAAACAAAACAATGGATGCTGGAGATCAGAAACACACGAAAACAGAAATTGCTGGAAAAACTCATTGGGTCTGGCAGCATCTCTTGAAAGTTAACGTTTTGAGTCCAGTAATCCTTCTTCAGAACTGATATAAAACTTTTAACGTGTAAGTACAATTACATAAAGAACTTAGTACAAAAACTTTGTACAAAAAAGTAAAATTATTTTGAAAAATTTTGACATCGGCACTTTGAGATGCTGTCTTTAATAGATTCACTGCAGTCATGTATTTCTCAAAAATACCAGACACAAACAAGAAATCTTTTAATACGATTAATGTAGTTACTTTCTTTTTGATTTTTTTTTGGTAATTGTGATAGTGATCCAATGGTAACTGTAAGATACTTTGTTTGCATATATGTAGAATTTAATTTTGTGTTTTCACTTTCTTTTGATTTATACCAATTCTTCCCAGAATCTTCCTGGTGTCATGCATTTTCATGCTTCAGATTTTGTGTGACCCCGGCTAAAAAATTTGGCAGTGTCGGAGATTGAGTTGCAGAGGTGAGGATGCAGTGCCCCTGTATCCCCCTTCGATCTCTCCTTTCATTCACCACCACCCCAACTCTCCCTCCCTTTACCATCTCCCTATCTCTCTCTTCCCCTTCATCACCAGTCCTATCCATCCCTTTGTTCACCATCATCTCATATCTCCCTTCCTTTATCACTGCTCTAATCTCTCCCTGGCATCAAATTATCCCTCCCTTCACCATCTTCACATCTGTCCTTCTCTTCCCAGCCCTCATTTCTCCCTTCTTCACTACCTTCATACTTCCCTCCTTCACTATCAACCCCATACCTTCTTCCCTTCACCACATTCCCCTCCCTACCGTCTCACATCCTCCCTCCCCGCCCCAATACGGTGGTTAATGAAAAAACATGGAATCTTCCCATAAAGGCTGTTGCACAGCAGGAATCTGGCACCATTGAATAATCAATTAAGCCATGCCCTTCAATAAATGCCTCCACTAAGTAAGCATTTCAAAGGTGCCACACAGCTGTCAGGGATCAATCTGATCTCCACAACTGTCATTGCTGCTTCAGAGCTTGGTGACCCCAGAGTTTTGTGTCTCGACCCCATTTGGGAAACCTCAACGAGTAGATTTGAATTTGGACTGTAGAAACAAGAAATGAAATGGTTACAAAAATAGAAGTTGCTGGAAAAGCTCAGCAGGTCTGGCAACATCTGTGAAAAGAAATCAGAGTTAACATTTCAGATCCAGTGACCCTTCCTCACAACTGATGCTGCCAGACCTGCTGAGCTTTTCCAGCAAATTCTGTTTTTTGTTTCCAATTTACAGCATCTGGAGTGAAATAATAATATGATTAGGTCAATTATAAACAAGTTCATATCTGAAATTTTATCAGGGCTACCTCAATTCTGGACATATTGTCCATTATAACTCTTCTTATATTATTAAGAGGAATATAAGAAATACAAATAAGATTGAACTATAACGTTCCTCAGCATCGTGCGCCATTTAATAGAATCTTTTGCTATAAATTCTGTGTCTTGAGAGATCTGCCCTGCTGAGCTCTGCACCAGAACCCAAAGAAGGTGATGCATTCACCCTCCCTTCCTTACCTATTGTGGTAAAAATTGATAGCTTTTAATCCCCAGAATTGCTGTATGTTAGTTTTAAGTGAGTAGGAAAAATGACTAAGGGAAAAGGATTACAAGAATTGTAACCAGCAGGGCATTCCTCTGCAGCAACGGATATGCCTGCGGCCGCAGCGTTCAGCTCTGTGAATACTCCAGGGGACTTGCCTGTGGAGTTGAGCCTGGTCTCAGAATTCGTGAAACTCTGAGAGAAGATCGATGGAGGAGACTGGACCCGTGCTGGAATCAATCTCAGCCATGCTACAGAAGCATAATCATGAAATCCACCGTCTCAGGCAGCATGTCATGCAGGTGGAACAGTGGAGCGCGGCTTCTGAAACTGCGGCAGAATCCTCAGCGGGTCGGGTCCTGACCCTGAAACAACAGGTACAGGCCTTAGTAGAGCAGGTTGACGACCTTGAAAATCGAGGCCGTCAGAAGAACATCTGCTAGTCGGCTGCTGGAATGGGAAGAAGGCCAGTTCGTCAACTTCTTGGAGCAATGGCTCCTGCAGTTTTTGAAGCTGGAAGTCGGAGCGGGCCAGGTGCAGGTCGAGTGAGCCTGCCGGGTCGCAATGCACATGCCCGGATTGGACCAGCACCCCTGCCCGGTCCTAGTGCAACTCTGGTACTATAGAGATAAACAAATGGTGCTGGAAACTTCGGGAGCACTGGGGAAGGACCCACAGGCTCTGATATACAAAGGATCACGAATTATGTTTTTCCAAGACTTTTCTGCGGCTGTGGTCCGCAAGAAGAAGGCCTTTGATAAGGTAAAAGAAAGCTGAGGGACTTCAATATTAAGCACTCCGGAAGATATCCGGCAATATTGTGTTTCAGCCTAAGAGGGTCCGTTTTTAATTTTGACTCACCGGAAAAGGCAAAGGACTTCCTGGACACCTTAAAATAGACTGGCTGGTTCAAATAATACTGACAATAGTGTTCGCTTTGTTTTCTCTGTAGTTTGCCTGGTTCACTTGGTTTTAATATGTAGGGTTCCCATTTTTTCTCTCTCTTCTCCTTTCATCCTCCCCTCCCATTATCCTTTGTTTTTCTATCATTTCCTTTTTGTTTCTCTCTTTAGTACGGGATGGGGGTGGTGGGGGTTGGGGGAGGCAGGGGTTTTAATTTTTTACCAGGATTGCCTAGTGTCAAAGTATGGATGGGATGGATTGAATGGCAACTTCTAATTTTCTTGTTGTAAGATGAGTGTAATTTTTTTAAACTTTGTTTTGCCTGGGTTTGGGATGTGGCTTCAGCTAGAAGAAGCCATGGAGGGGTTAGTGTGTAAAAATAAGCCCCACCTGTGGGCAAGGGGGAAAGTCTCTTATTTATGTTATATATTGGTTCATTGTAGAAGTAGTTATACAGTCATAGAGATGTACAGCATGGAAACAGGCCCTTCGGTCCAACCTGTCCATGCGGAGCAGATATCCCAACCCAATCTAGTCCCACCTGGCAGCACCCGGCCCATATCCCTCCAAACCCTTTCTATTCATATACCCATCCAAATGTCTCTTAAATGTTGCAATTGTACAGCCTCCACCACATCCTCTGGCAGCTCATTCCATACACCTACCACCCTCTGTGTGAAAAAGTTGCCCCTTAGGTCTCTCACCCTAAACCTATGCCCTCTAGTTCTGGACTCCCTGACCCCAGGGAAAAGACTTTGTCGATTTTTCTTATCCATGCCCCTCATAATTTTGTAAACCTCTATAAGGTCTCCCCTCAGCCTCCGACACTTCAGGGAAAACAGCCCCAGCCTGTTCAGCCTCTCCCTGTAGCTCAGATCCTCCAACCCTGGCAACATCCTTGTAAATCTTTTCTGAACCCTTTCAAGTTTCTTAATATTTTTCCAATAGGAAGGAGACCAGAATTGCACGCAATATTCCAACAGTGGCCTAACCAATGTTCTGTACATGACCTCCCAACTCCTGTACTCAATACTCTGACCAATAAAGGAAAGCATACCAAATGCCTTCTTCACTATCCTATCTACCTGCGACTCCACTTTCAAGGAGCTATGAACCTGCACTCCAAGGTCACTTTGTTCAGCAACACTCCATAGGACCTTACCATTAAGTGTATAAGTCCTGCTAAGATTTGCTTTCCCAAAATGCAGCACCTCGCATTTATCTGAATTAAACTCCATCTGCCACTTCTCAGCCCATTGGCCCATCTGGTCCAGATCCTGTTGTAATCTGAGGTAACCCTCTTCACTGTCCACTACGCCTTCAATTTTGGTGTCATCTGCAAACTTACTAACTGTACCTCTTATGCTCACATCCAAATCATTTGTGTAAATGACAAAAAGTAGAGGGCCCAGCACTGATCCTTGTGGCACTCCACTGGTCACAGGCCTCCAGTCTGACAAACAACCCTCCACCACCACCCTCTGTCTTCTATCTTTGAGCCAGTTCTGTATCCAAATGGCTAGTTCTCCCTGTATTCCATGAGATCTAATCTTGCTAATCAGTCTCCCATGGGGAACCTTGTCGAATGCCTTACTGAAATCCATATAGTTCACATCTACTGCTCTGCCCTCGTCAATCTTCTTTGTTACTTCTTCAAAAAACTCAATCAAGTTTGTGAGACATGATTTCCCACACGTTGACTATCCTGAATCAGTCCTTGCCTTTCCAAATACATATACATCCTGTCCCTCAGGATTTCTCCAACAACTTGCCCACCACCGAGGTCAGGCTCACCAGACTATAATTCCCTGGCTTGTCTTTACCGCCCTTCTTAAACAGTGGCACCACATTTGCCAACCTCCAGTCTTCTGGCACCTCACCTGTGACTATCGATGATACAAATATCTCAGCCAGAGGCCCAGCAATCACTTCTCTAGCTTCCCACAGAGTTCTTGGGTACACCTGATCAGATCCTGGGGATTTATCCACCTTTAACCGTTTCAAGACATCCAGCACTTCCTCCTCTGTAATCTGGACATTTTGCAAGATGTCACCATCTATTTCCCTACAGTCTATATCTTCCATATCCTTTTCCACAGTAAATACTGATGCAAAATATTCATTTAGTATCTCCCCCATTTTCTGTGGCTCCACACAAAGGCTGCCTTGCTGATTTCTGAGGGACCCTATTCTCTCCCTAGTTACCCTTTTGTCCTTAATATATTTGTAAAAACCCTTTGGATTCTCCTTAATTCTATTTGCCAAAGCTATCTCATGTCCCCGTTTTGCCCTCCTGATTTCCCTCTTAAGGATACTCCTACTTTCTTTATACTCTTCTACACTATACTATTCACTCAATCTATCCTGTCTATACCTGACATATGCTTCCTTCTTTTTCTTAACCAAACCGTTCAATTTCTTCAGTCATCCAGCATTCCCTATAGTTACCAGCCTTCCCTTTCACCCTGACAGGAATATACTTTCTCTAGATTCTTGTTATCTCATTTCCGAACGCTTCCCATTTTCCAGTCGTCCCTTTACCTGTGAACATCTGCCTCCAATCAGCTTTCGAAAGTTCTTGCCTAATACCGTCAAAATTGGCCTTTTTCTCCAATTTAGAACTTCAACTTTTAGATCTGGTCTACCCTTTTCCATCACCTATTTTAAAACAAATAAAATTATGGTCGCTAGCCCCAAAGTGCTCCCCCACTGACACCTCAGTCACCTGCCCTGCCTTATTTCCCAAGAGTAGGTCAAGTTTTGCACCTTCTCCAGTAGATACATCCACATACTGAATCAGAAAATTGTTTTGTACACACTTCAGAAATTCCTCTCCATCTAAACCTTTAACATTATGGCAGTCCCAGTTGATGTTTGGAAAGTTAAAATCCTCTACCATAACTACCCTATTATTCTTACAGTTAGCTGAGATCTCCTTACAAGTTTGTTTCTCAGTTTCCCTCTGACTACTGGGGGGTCTATAATACAAGGAGAAAGTGAGGTCTGCAGATGCTGGAGATCAAAGTTGAAACTTTATTGCTGGAACAGCACAGCAGGTCAGGCAGCATCCAGGGAACAGGAGATTCGACGTTTCGGGCACAGGCCCTTCTTCAGGAATGAGCAGAGAGTGTTCAGCAGGAGAAGATAAAAGGTAGGGAGGAGGGACTTGGAGGAGGGGAGTTGGAAATGTGATAGGTTATAATACAATCCCACTAAGGTGATCATCCCTTTCTTATTTCTCAGTTCCACCCAAAATAACTTCCCTGAATGTATTTCCGGGAATATCCTCCCTAAGCACAGCTGTAATGCCATCCCTTATCAAAAATGCCACTCCCTCTCCTCTCTTGCCTTCCTTTCTATCCTTCCTGTAGCATTTGTATCCTAGAACATTAAGTTGCCAGTCCTGCCCATCCCTGAGCCATGTTTCCGTAATTGCTATGATATCCCAGTCCCATGTTCCTAACTGTACCCTGAGTTCATCTGCCTTCCCTGTTAGGCTCCTTGCACTGAAATAAATGCAGTTTAATTTATTAGTCCTACCTTGTCTCTGCCTGCCCTGACTGTTTGACTCACTTCTGTTCTCAGCTGTACCTGTCTCAGATCGATCTCTTTCCTCACTATATTCCTGGGTCCCACCCCGCCACCTTGCTAGTTTAAATCCTCCCAAGCAGTTCTAGCAAATTTCCCTGCCATTAGTCCCATTCCAATTTAGGTGCAATCCGTCCTTCTTGTACAGGTCACTTCTACCCTAAAAGATATTCCAATGATCCAAAAATGTGAATCCTTCTCCCGTACACCTGCTCCTCAGCCATGCATTCATCTGCTCTATCCTCCTATTCCCGCCCCCAATAGCTCATAGCACTGGGAGTAATCCAGATATTACTACCCTTGAGGACTTTCTTTTTAAATTTCTGCCTAACTCTCTAAAATCTCCCTTCAGAGTCTCAACCTTTTCCCTTCCAATGTGGACAATGACCTCCTGCTGGCCCCTTTCCCCAGTGAGAACATTCTGAACCCTCTCTGAGACATCCTTGAACCTGGCACCAGGGAAACAACACACCATTCTGCTTTTTCTCTGCTGGCCACAGAAATGTCTGTCTGTACCTCTGACTACAGAATCCCCTAACACAATTGATCTCTTGGAAGCCGACGTACCCCTCATTGCATTAGAGCCAGTCTCAATACCAGAAACTTGGCTGTTCGTGCTACGTTCCCCTGAGAATCCATCATCCCCTAAATTTTCCAAAACAGCATACCTGTTGAAAGGGTATATCCACAAAAGACTCCTGCACTTACCCTTCCTGGAGTTAACCCATCTATGTGACTGTATCTGAGTCATTCCCCCCTTCCTATAACTGCCATCCGTCACATACTGTTGCTGTTGCAAATTCCTCAACACTTCTATCTGTCTCTCCAACGGATCCACTCGATCTGATAAGATTCGCGTCCAACAGCGTTTATGACAGATATAATCCGCAGTAACCCTTAAACTCTCTTTAAACACCCACATCTGACAAGAAGTACATATCACTGCAAAGACCATTTTTGCTCCTTCACAATCTACCCAGAAAATAACACCGTCTTATTCCTCTACAAACACTGCCCCAGATTAAATTAATAGCTATGACTTATATTTTAAGTTTAATCAAGTGACTTATCTCCAAAAACATATCATCAAGAAAGAATCCACTATACTCAGTTGTTAGAAGTTTTGATGTGGTAGTTTTGATAGTTGTATTTTCAAGTTTATATGAACTGTTTACTGTTTTGACTCGGCACGCTATGAATGGGGTTTTTCCTCCTGCAAGGTCACGGACCGTTTTGGACGGCTGCAGCTAACTGTTCATTTAAATGATGCACCTGGAATGTTAAGGGGAGTCATTCACCAATTAAAAGAAGAAATCTACTTTCAAACCTTAGAAAAGAAAGGATCGATGTAGCCTTGCTTCAAGAAACACATCTAACTGATAAGGAGCACTTAAAGTTACAGCAAGGAGGGTTCAGCCGGGTGTTTTTCTCATCCTTAAATTCAAAAAGTAGAGGAGTTGCTATACTCACTCAGAAGAATCTCCCATTTTAACTGTTAGACCAAATTAAGGACGAATATGGGCGGTTTATAATTCTTAAAGCTTTAATACATGGAGAGGTGTATGGGATCTTGAATGTATATTGTCCCCTGGCACACCCCCTCAAATTTTTAACAGATGTGCTTTCCAGGATTGATGTCCCTTGGGGTGCATCATACAATTATGAGGGGAGACTTTAACTGACCTATTGACCCCGAAGTGGACAAGATGTCTAGAGGTCTTGCAAGCATATCCCTGCAATCCAGGCAGCTGGTGGACCTGAACAGGGAGCTGGGGATTGGTGGATGTGTGGAGATGTCTTCACCCTGAGGGTGGGGGGGGGGGGGCGGTGTGAAGTGGCTAGAGTACGTGTAAGCATTACCAACTGACCTGTATAAAGGGGATGTGTTTTCTGTGTTCAGGGTCTCTTTGAATCGACTTCACATGCCTGCGAAGAGTGTCAAAGAAGTCACCTAGCTTGTACAGGCTTTAAAAAACTTTAGCTGTTTGCAGAAGTTGATGTGCACAGACTGCATCTTGTGTGTGAAACCTTGGAAAAAGAACTTAACATATCTATCCTCCATCCATGAGTTCATATCTTGGGTTTTGTTTCCAAATATGGGAACTTAACAAATCTTTTAAGAATCCAGGTATACTATATCTGTGAGCTATCTCCTTTTTTAATCTTAACTACTATTTACATCCTTGAGAAAACTAATGAAAACTAGTAAAACTAATAAACTAAACATTGTTTACTTGGACTTTTGTAAAGCCTTTGACAAGGTTCTGTATGGCAAACTAATTTGTAAAATGAGATCACGTGGAATTCATGATAAGTTTGCCATTTTCATACAAAATTGGTTTAAAGTAGGAGACAGTGTGATGGTGGAGAGTTGTTTTTCTGACTGGATGCTTGTGAGCAGTGGTGTTCCACAGAGATCATTTTATAAATGATTTAGATGAGAATATAGACAGCATGATTAGTAACTTTGATGACACCCCAAGATTGTTGGTATATTGGACAGTGACAAAGATTATCTAAAATTACAAAGATAGCTTGATCAATTGGGTCAATGGGCTGAAGAGTGGCAGGTGGAGTTTAGTTTGGATAAATGCAAGGTATTACATTTTTCTAAAACAAAGGTGAGACTTACACAAACAAAAGTAGGGCCTTGGGTAGTTGTAAAACAGAGAGACCTCAGGGATCAGGATCATAACTCTTTGAAATTTGCATCGCATATAAATAGGGTGGTTAAGAAGGCATTTAGCATGCTTGCCTTCATTGCTCAGACCTTTTGAGTACAGGAGTTGGGACATTATGTTGAGATTATACGGATGTTGGTGAGGCCTCTTCTGGAGTACTGTGCCCAGTTCTGGTCACCCTGTTTGATTAGATTAGGTTAGATTACCTACGTGTGGAAACAGGCCCTTCGGCTCAACAAGTCCACACCGACCCTCCAAAGACTAACCCACCCAGGCACATTCCCCTACCCTACATTTACTAATGCACCTAACACTAGGGGCAATTTAGCATGGCCAATTCACTTGACCTGCACATCTTTGGATTGTGGGAAGAAACCAGAGTACCCGGAGGAAACCCACGCAGACACTGGGAGAATGTGCAAGCTCCACACAGACAGTCACCCGAGGCGGGAATCGAACCCGGGTCCCTGGCGCCGTGAGGCATCTTTTATTGCTTGCATGCAAGCAGACCCAAGCAGCAGGGTCAGAGAGCCCTTGCCTGGAGAGTCTGAAGCAAACATTTTTGCTATAAATTCTGTCTGATGATATTGTTCCACAGTTATCTATTGAAGAAGCAGCGCTTCGAAAACTAGTACTTCCAAATAAACTTGTACTATAACCTGGTATCATGTGATTTATATGGTTAGCCAAGTTGGTGATTTTCTCTGAGTTATCGGGGATTCCTGACCTGTTGAGAGCACAAGTGCCACCTTTCTCGGCTAAGATCCAGTCCAGAGCTATGTGATTCTGCATAGTGGTGGCATGTATAGCAACCATTTCATCATTAATCTCACCAAGGGCCTGAGAAGTCTCATTGGATATCTGTTCTAGGATAGCTGCCATATTGATAGATTCTCTAGCTAACTTGGCTGTACTGTATGGGGGAAGCAAGTTAGCAAAGAATAGTTCTGATTCTGTAATTGCCTTCTGTAGTAGTTTGTGAACTGTGGACTGAATTTCAGAGAAGTTATAAAAGTGATGCACGAATGGCTCTACAAAAGCACGGTAACAAGAACCTGCCCATAAGGGGGGCAACCAGTCATGTGTCCACAAACAAAATACATGCCATTGTATGGGACAAACGGAGTAATATAGTTAGAAAACCAGACATGGTCAAACGTTCCTGATGACATGAGGATGGAAGTAAGTTTAGGTGGAGGCCAAGGGTAAGGCATGACTTTAAAATATTGAGTACAATTGCTGTGACCTGCAGATCAACCCCTAGGATCAGATCTAATGAGGCAAATAGAGCCTGCTGGTTTTCCCACCGTTTGATGTATTGGTGATGGTGGCAAATGGTGTGTATGAAAGGTATCAAACTTGAGTTGATACCAATTCTTAAAGACTGAATGCCAATTATTTTGGGCATGATTAATGTCTACCCAATATATCCCTCTCTCCACCAACACCCTCGAAGTTTTCAGGGAGAGTTGGGCACCACGGGGTATGGAGTGTTTTATTTCCCCCTTCAGTTCTATTTTAATTTACTCCCCTGCCACCCCCTTCACCTTTTTTGATCACGCAGCATTGCCCTTTGATGAGAAAGGCACGGCTTGTCACTGGCCACTCGTGTGTTTCCTTTCTCCCTGGTGGTGGAATATAAATAAAGATTTCTCCACTCATTTCTTCACTGTGTCCTAATTTGCGCACACACGATATGGGTGCTGGGAAAAAAAAAGCACTAACATTGTTAGGTGGTAGTGTGGCGTTATATATGTATATGTAAAGCCATGAGATTAGAAAAAAAAATCCCTCTCTCTGCAGAAGATATGACAGCCCTGCAAACCCCAGTCATCAGAGATTCATTCTGGCAAGTGACCCATTCTGCCACTTCAGATACATTGAAAGCAATGGGTCTGAGGGGAATGCTGCCTTTTGAATATATGGAAACATGTGAGTAAACCCAGCAAGTGGAGCTGGTAAGTATGACTAGCATACATATAGGACATATACAAAAAGGTATTGATGCCTTACAATCAGTCCTTTCCCCACAAGGTGAATCAGTGTGGTTATAAGTCCCAAAAATAACAGCACCTTTATGGTAAATCAGAGATCATGGTTCTTTTAATGAGAGATATAGTGGAAGTGTGACAGTCTGTGTGCACTGCTCATTTTGCCTAGCCCTTCTGGGGATGATCTCAGTGCTGGCTTAACGTGTGATGATGGATCCATGTGGGCTTTCCTTCTATCTTCACCGCCATGTGGGTCACCAATCGTATTTGGAATGGCCCTTCCCACCTGGACTCCAAACAGTTGTTTCGGCAGAATGAGTTCACAAACACAGTTCACAGGTTGGTATATGTGACAGCCTTCTTTTGTGACTTCTTGTTGGGCTTCAATAATCTGTGAAAACTTTAAAAGATTTGGTTAATGTTATGTAGTAGTTTAACAAAGTTTCATCCATGCTATAGATGTCATTGGCTTACTGGTAAGAGGAGCATTTATTGGCAGTTTCAATCAGTCTACCCATTATCATCTAGTGAGAGGACAGTCCCGTTACCCTGTTAGGACTTGATGTCATTAACAGAAGTGTGAAAGGTAGTGCTTCTGGGCATTTTACGCCAGTTTTTGCACTTAGCTTTGCTATTTTGTTCTTTAATATTCCATTGCACTACTCCAGTTGACTGGGGTGTAGTAGAGGCGTGACGGGTGGTGATTGCTCTGTAGTCCTTTTGAGCAGTTCCTTAACCACCTATCCGGTAAAATGTGGACCATTGTCACTTGATATTTGTTCTGGCACTGCAAAACAGGGTGCTAAGTCTCACCGTGTGATCTTAGCTACCATTGTAGTGTCATTTTTCCAGATAGGGTAAGCTTCCACTCGCTGGAAAATACATCTAGAATAGCTAACACGTAATTAAAGCCCATGCATTTAAGCATTTGAATAAAGTCCATTTGCAAGTTTGGGACTGTGAAGCAGGCTTGACTCGCAGAGTTTTCCTCATATTATATTTTTGAAATACCACGCACTTATCGTTTCAGGTATCATTGCGAAACCATGCCAGGATTGCTGTATAGTACTATCATCCCCCCCCCCCCCCCCCTTTGCCCACATACCTAAAATGGTCACACGTGCAAACAAGCAGGGTAACAAGGCAGAGGGTGCCACCACGTGGCAATCATGAGAGACACATAAGCCGTCTGGCCATTGGAGACATCCTGCAACTTGCCATGCAGATTGTTCAGTAGTGCTAGGTTCTGACTGAAGGGTGTAAATATCTGCAAGGGAAAGGGTGGAACTATCAGGGGCTGCTGGGCAAGGCATAGGTGTACCACAATGCCAGAATGTCCTGCGGCTGCTACATTGGCTCCAAGATCAGAGTGAGAATTTCCTAAGGAGATATTGTCAGTGGAATTAATGTGAGCCAAGCATTTAACAATAGCCAGAGCCGTTGGAAGTTGTACGGTCTTCAAGAGGTTCTAAATAAGTGGCCCATGTTTAACGGGAGGTCCCCAAGAGGTGAAGGATCCCTCAGCTTTCCAAAGTTTACCAAAGCCATGCACCACCCCGAAGGCATAGCGGGAAACCATAAAAATGGTGGCCATCTGACATCTAGCGAGGATACATGCATGAGTGAGGGCAAAGAGGTCTGCCTCTTGAGCCTAACATGTACAGGGAGGGAAGATTCGACAATCTGTGTACAGGTAGCATAGCCAGATTGCAAACCCACTGTGGGAGAAGTCATGCAGAAGCTGTCCATGTAATATGATGTCCGGATCGAAGAGCAGGTAATCCTGCAAAGTTGACCTCTGACGGATAGTTGCTTGGATGGCCACTTTAGTCATGCAAGTCCCCATCATCTTCAGTGGGCAGAAGAGTTGCTGGTTTTAAAATGGTGCAGCACTTACTAATGATAGAGGTATCCGACTAGTGCGCGGGTAGTTTGGGCTACAGTGAGATGTTGAGTTGCTAAGGAGGTAAGTAGTGAGTCCACAACATGTGGAACATGTAGAGTGACCTTCTGGCCCAGAGTGATGGATTGGGATGACATGACCCATGATAGGGTGCCGCCACTGCTCCCAGGCAGGCAGGAA
Organism: Chiloscyllium plagiosum; assembly: GCF_037043375.1. NCBI lineage: Eukaryota > Metazoa > Chordata > Chondrichthyes > Orectolobiformes > Hemiscylliidae > Chiloscyllium > Chiloscyllium plagiosum. The sequence goes on along the minus strand of NW_028270155.1, from coordinate 49,630,373 downwards.
GTCCTCTGGATATCAGATCCAGCTGAGTGCTATAATAGTCAACGGTGTGGTATCTGTTGCAATGTAACTGAGTCAGGACTGCCTGAGAGAATCCTTTCGACTTGAAGGCAAACAGATGGAAGGTCTTGGTAAACTCTATGTAGGTGTGCTGGTGAGGGTGGATTTAAGACAGTCAAATGCTGACTCCACTGCCAAAGTCCATATAATTGGTCCAGGGCAGAATGGTCGAATAAGTCTTGTAGAGTTCGGCTCAGCTCAGCATGCCCAGGAGTCCACTGTTGGCAGTAACCTGTCATTTCTAAAAAGTGTACTGGGTCTCTTTTGGTGGTGGGTTTGGGAATCTTGAGGATGGCTTCAATGCACTGACATTGCCCGTAGTGTTAGGTGAAGGGGTAAATGTAGGGGAATGGTCTGGGTGGGTTGTGCTTCGGCAGGTCGGTGTGGACTTGTTGGGCCAAAGGGCCTGTTTCCACACTGTAAGTAATCTAATCTAATCTAAAGGACAGCAGTCGTTTGTTTCTGTCCAATACATGGCCAAGGTAGGTGACTATGGTTTTACAGAATTGTAGGTTTTCTTTAGATGTTTTATAACCCTTGTCAGCCAATGACATCAGGAGGGTGAGGTTGGCAATTTCAGAAGCCTGGTGATTAAGAGGGACAAGGAAGAGGTTATCCACATACTGGATAAGGGTAGAGCCACAGGTAAAACTGATATCACCAAGGTCCTGCTTCAGGACACGTGAAAGGATGATGGGACTCTCCATTTCAGCCATGGGGAAAGCATGTCCAAGTGTATTCCTTGCCTTGATTGGTGAAGGTGAAGAGGTATTGCGAGTCCTGGTGGATTGGAGTAAAGAATATTGTCCCATAGAGGTGCACAACCATATAGTATTTCGAGTCAGGTGGAATACATCTGAGAATCGTGGCTGGTTTTGGGACCACTGGGAAAGCAGGGATGACAGAGGAATTCATTGCCCTAAATGTTTGGACGAAATGCTGGGTTTCTTCACTAGCAAGTTGAGTGTATTGCACAATCTGACTGTAAGGATAATGACATCTTGCTGGAGGAGGTCAGTAATGGGGCCGATCCCTACCTCAGCTTCCCGACTGAGTGGATATTAGGGCCTTCGAGGGTGTGGCTTGGCGGGGTCGATTTTAACCTTAAAGAGCTCAACCAATAAGATGCGCCCTACCTCGTTGGGGCAGGTTGCCCGTAGGATACTGGGGAACTGGGCCAGAGATTAGAAGAAAGGTGGTGCTGGGAGCACTTTAGATGATGTGGCATTCAAATCTGAGTGTCATACTGTGCTTATTAGCGGGTACAAGTGTCAATTGAAGCAAATGTTCAATGAGAGTATCTACTATGCTGTCATCAGTCTGCAGTCTGCAGGGTGGCTGTGATTGTAACGTGTAAATCATGGGGCCCCGATCCTTTACCTCGAATCAGAGTGCGACGTTAAGAGTATAGTGGAGCGGTGTTGAAAGAGACTGGATGTACAGAGACTGGGCATTGGGAGGCAGAAAGACGCAGAAGGCAATACCTTCCTTTCAGACATAAAAAAAGGGAAAAGTCATAAAGAAAGATTCTTGTCAGTGGTCCTTGCCTCATATTCCCGGTTACCACCTGAACTATCATAATACGCAGTACAGTGGAAGTGGCAGTGCCATGTGGAAGTGTCCAGAATGTTTAACTGCAAGTGAGACCAGATCTGAGGGAGATCCAACAGTCATAGGCGTGCCTGGAGAATCGACGGAGGGAAGGTCTTATTAATCACATACCACCAGACAATGGGGCATGAACCACTAGTAACTTACTGTAGAAAGAAATAGGCATTACTGTAACGTTGCAATGGAACCTGCAACTCCATGCCCGTTGATGTGCAAACAATGGATCATTCTAGTTTGTAGAGCAGATCTCGTCCCAGGAGATTGCAAGGAACATTATCTGCAATCAAAAATTGGTGTTCCCCAGTCCAGCCCTGTATGCTTACACATCACATCCTCTGACATGGGTAGGTCAATGGCTGTCCTGGAGCCCTACAGTCGTAACTGTACGACACAGAGAAGGGCAATCCATGATTTTCAGAGTAGAATATCTACCAAGAAAGTCAGAGGTTTTCCCTTAACAGTGACAGAAACAAATGGCTCCTTGGTTTGTAATGATTCACATTGAATGAGTTGAAAGGGTGACAATATATCTTTTATCTGGGAATGGCACCTTTTATGGTTGCTATTGTAGCTAGTGAGGATGGGGAAAAGGGTTGGTGATAGTAACAGGGACAACATTCCCCTCTGAGCCATTTGGGCAATACCTTGCCCAGTGGCCAGGTTGGCCACATACAAAGCAATTTCCATCCCGTGGGCTGGGTCTACCCACCCTCGTTCCCGACCTCAATGATTCCTTGGGTGGTCATGGGACTGTTTAGTGGCCCCAGCAAGAAGGTTGCAATCAGACCACTCCTTATCCTTTTGTTGCTGATGCTCGAACTGGTGCCGACAGCATTGCAAAATACTTGAGATTTCATTCAAATTAGCTATAGCTTCCCATCCAACAGGGTGCAAAACATTTGCTTCATACATGATTGCAGCCTGTTTACAATAATACTTACCAGGGCAGGTGTCCCCACTTCTCACTCAGTAACCAAATATTGCTCAAAGGCTACGCGCAGCCGCTGAACATAGTCACCCACATCTTCATTTGTCTGTTGCATAGTTCCATGAGTCTTTCCCTAATATACACTTTTTGGGTAGCTCTCACCCAAAACTTTCTTCAGATCTTCCCACAATTGTGTTAAACGTTCCTCATTACAGGGACCCTACAGCCAGTTACTTTTACCCTTAACCTGTCTCCAAAAAAGCGTCTATCATCAATTCAATATCTTCACAATTTGGGTTGTAATATTTACGCAAGCTTTCTAACTTTTGTAGGAACTCTTCAATGTTTATTTTTGGTTGGGCACACTTTCGACAATTCTTGAAGTTCCCCCTGAGATTGCTAACCCTTTGGCTTGAAGCACGGGTCTTGGGACCGCGCCTTGTCAGTAAACGAACCAGCTGTGACATAAAAAAGGTAGAGACTTTTATTCCTTTGGTTTGTTTGCCAGTAAGATTTGGGGTTTGTGACCTGTGGTCAAGTACGAGGCAAGCCAATCAGTAGAGACGTTAGTAAAGAAGTAAGTACGGTGAGTGAAGTTACAGAGAAAAGGGTTTAGAGTCCCCTTAATCACATACCACTACCAGACAATAGGGCATGAGCTGCTAGTAACTTGCTGCAGGAGGGCATAGGTATTGCCTTAATGTTGCAATGGAGGGCAGCCAGAAGTGTCGGTACACGTCGGTACCAATGACATAGGTAGAGAAAGGGATGAGGACCTGAAGAAAGAATATAGGGTGTTAGGATAGAAGCTAGAAGGCAGGACAAGCAGAGTAGTAACCTCAGGATGGATACCGTGCCACGTGCTGGTGAGGCTAGGAATAGAGAGCAAGTGCAGGTGAACACATTGCTACAGGGCTGGTGTAGGGTGGAGGGCTTGAGATATGTGGATTGTTGTGATACCTTCTGGGGAAGGTGAAACCTGTACAAGAAGGACAGGTTGCACTTGAACTGGAGGGGCACCAATATCTTGGATGGGAGGTTTGCTAGAGCTCTTCGGGAGGATTTAAAAGTAGATTGGCAGTTGGGTGGGAACCGGAGCTATGAATCAGATGATGGAGTGTGTAGTGAACAGCAAGATACAGTGAGCAAAGAGTCTGTGAGGAGAGATAGGCACTTGATAGAGCAAAGGTGCAGTCAGTGTGATGAGTTGAAGAGTGTCTACTTTTGTGCAAGAAGTATCAAGAATAAGGACGATCAACTTAGAGCATGGTTCAGTACTTGAAATTTTGATGTTGTGGCCATCACGGAAACTTAGATATTGCAAGGGCAGGAATGATTGTTGAATGTTCCAGGATTTAGGTGTTTCATATACTTGTATTCAACTTCCGCCACCAGGAAGAAAGGAAACACCCAAGTGACCAGTGACAAGCAATACCCTTCTCATCAAAGGGCAATGCTGCGTGATCAAAAAAGTGAAGGGTAGTGATTAAATCAAAATAGATTTGGAAGGGGAAATAAAGCACTGCACTCCGTGTTGCCTACCTCTCCCTGAACAGCTCGAGGGGTTTAGATGTTTCAAAAGGAATAGGGGAGGGGAGATAAAAGAGGTGGAGGGGTGGCATTGCTAATTAGGGATAGTATCACAGCTGCAGAAAGGGAGGTCGTGGAGGAGGGTTTGTCTACAGTGTCAGTATGCATGGAAGTCTGAAACAGGAAAGGAGTAGTCACTTTATTGGTAGTTTTCTACATACCCCACAATAGCAACAGAGGCCTGGAATAGAAAATTGGGATGCAGATTTTGGAAAGGTGCAAAAGTTGTTGTCATGGGTGACTTTAATTTTCCTAATATTGATTGGAACCTCCTTAGTTCAAACAGTTTGGATGGAGCAGTTTTTGTCAGGTGTGTCCAGGAAGGGTACCTGACTCAATATGTCGGTAGGCTGACTAGAGGGGAGGCCATATTGGGTTTGGTGCTTGGCAACGAACCATGCCTAGTGTCAGATCTCTTGGTGGGAGAGCATTTTGGTGGTAGTGATCACAACTTCCTGACCTTTACTATGCTTATGGAAAGGGATAGCAGCAGACAGTATGGGAAAGTATTTAATTGGGGGAGCCTTAATTGGGAAATGCACAATAGAAATGTGGAGGTTGTTAAGGGAGCACTTGCTGATAGTGTGACAAACCTGTCCTGCACTGAGGCAAGGAAGGGATGGTAGGTTGAAAGAACCTTGGGTGACCGGGGTGTGGAACATCAAGTCAAGAGGAAGAAGGAAGCTTACTTAAGGTTGAGGAAGCAAGGATCAGACAGGGCTCTAGAGGGTTAAAACATAACCAGGAAGGAACTGAAGAATGGACTTGGGAGAGATAGAAGGAGGTATGAAAAAGCTTTTGCAGGTAGGATTAAGGAAAACCCTAAGACATTCTACACTTGCATGTGAAGCAAGAGGTTGGCCGGAGTAAGGACAGGGCTGATCAGGGATAGCGGAAGCAACTTGCACCTGGTGTCGGAGGTGATAGGGGAGGTCCTTAATGAATACTTTGTTTTAGATTTCACTACTGAGAGGGGCCTTGACATTTCTGAGGACTGATGTGTTTGAACAGGTTGATGTTAAAAAGGAGGATGTGCTGAAAATTTTGAAAATCCACCACCCTCTGTCGTCTACCTTTAAGCCAGTTCTGTATCCAAATGGCTAGCTCTCCCTGTGTTCCGTGAGATCGAACCTTGCTAATCAGTCTCCCATGGGGAACCTTGTCGAAAGCCTTACTGAAGTCCATGTAGATCACCTCCTCAATCCTCTTTGTTACTTCTTCAAAAAACTCAATCACGTTTGTGAGACATGATTTCCCGCGCACAAAGCCATGTTGACTATACCTAATCAGTCCTTGCCTTTCCAAGTAATGTGTACATCCTGTCCCTCAGGATTCCCTCCGACAACATGCCCACCACTGACGTCAGGCTCACTAGTCTATAGTTCCCTGGCTTGTCCTTACCACCTTTCTTAAACAGTGGCACCACGTTTCCAACTTCCAGTCTTCCAGCACCTCACCTGTGACTATCGATGATACAAATATCTCAGCAAGAGGCTCAGCAATCTAGCTCCCCACGAGTTCTAGGGTACAACTAATCAGGTCCTGGGGATTTATCCTCTTTTATGCATTTCAAGACATCCAGCATTTCTTCCTCTTTAATATGGACATTTTTCAAGATTTCTATTTCCCTACATTCTATATCTTGCATGTCCTTTTCCACAGTAAATACTGATGCAAAATACTCGTTTAGTATCTCCCCCCATCTCCTGCATCTGCACACAAAGGCCGCCTCGCTGACCTTTGAGGGGCCCTATTCTATCTTTAGTTATCCTTTTGTCCTTAATGTATTTGTAAAAACCCTTTTGATTCACCTTAATTCTATTTCATGTTCCCTTTTTGCCCTCCTGATTTCACTCTTAAGTATATTCCTGCTGCCTTTATACTCTTCTAAGGATTCACTCGATCTATCCTGTCTATACCTGACATATGCTTCCTTCTTTTTCTTAACCAAACCCTCAATTTCTTTAGTCATCCAGCATTCCCTATACCTATCAGCTTTCCCTTTCACCCTAATAGGAATATACTTTCTCTGGACTCTCGTTATCTCATTTTTGGAGGCTTCCCATTTTCCAGCTGTCCCTTAAACTGCAAACATCTGCGCCCAATCAGCTTTTGAAAGTTCTTGCCTAATACCGTCAAAATTGGCCTTTCTCCAATTTAGAACTTCAGCTTTTAGATCTGGTCTATCCTTTTCCATCACTATTTAATAATAATAGAATAATGGTCAAACCCTCTTCTAACCAGAAGAAAAAGACTCTGTAAGTTAAGGCTTTTATTTTTTCTTTTTCTTTCTTTTTCATATATTTAAATGCATTGTTTGATTTTAGTTAGTTGATATGATGAAGGGCTTTTGCCCGAAACGTCAATTTCCTGCTCCTCGGATGCTGCCTGACCTGCTGTGCATTTCTAGTACCATTCTAATCTAGTTGATATAAAGCTAAGCTTACAATGGCAGGGGACCTCAGACCCGTGGCATGTGCCTCTTGCTTGATATGGGAGCTCAGGAACGTGGTTGACATTCCTGACTTTTACACTTGCAAGAAGTGTGTCCAGTTGCAGATCTTGTTTGACCGCATGACTGCTCTGGAGCTGCGGATGGACTCACTGTGGAGCATCCGCGATGCTGAGGATGTCATGGATAGCACATTGAGTGAACTGTTCACACCGCAGGTTAGAATTGCTGAGGGAGACAATGAGTGGGTGACCAAAAGGCATAAAAAGAGTATGAAGGCAGTGCAGGTGTCCCCTGCGGTCAACTCCCTCCAAAACAGGTATATCGTTTTGGATACTGTTGGGGGTGATGACTTACCAGGAGAGGGCAGCAGTTGTCAAGATCATGGCACTGTGGCGGGCACTGCTGTTCAGAAGGGCAGGAAAAAGACTCGTAGGGCCATAGTCATAGGGGATTCTATTGTGAGGGGAGTAGATAGGCGGTTCTGTAGCCAAAAACAGGACTCCCGGATGGTATGTTGCCTCCCAGGTGCTCGGGTCAGGGATGTCACCGATTAACTGCAGAGCATTCTAAAGGGGAGGGTGAATAGCCAGTTGTCTTTGTGCATTTCACCACCAACGATATAAGTAAAAAACAAGATGAGGCCCTGAAAGAAGAATTCAGGGAGCTAGGAGAGAAGTTAAAGAGGAGAACCTCAAAGGTAGTGATCTCGGGATTACTACCAGTGCCACGTGCTAGCCAGGGTAGAAATGAAAAAATAGGCAGGATGAACACGTGGCTTGATGGATGGTATAGGAGGGAGGGATTCGGATTTGTTGGACATTGGGACCAGTTCTGGGGAAGGTAGGACTATTACAAAATGGACAGTCTACATCTGAACCATACTGGAACCAATGTCCTTGGGGGAGTTTTTGCTACTGCTGTTGGGGAGGTTTTAAACTAATGTGGCAGGCGGCTGGGAACCAGAAGAGAAGACGAGTAGACAGCGAGGTGGAAACTGGAGATGGTAAGAATCATGAAGATAGCATTAATAAGGGCAAGAGTAGGCAGAGAGCAGATGAGCGCAAAAGAACTGGTGGCCTGAAGTGCATCTACTTTAATGCAAGGAGTGTAGTGTGTAAGGCAGATGGACTTAAGGCTTGGATTGGTGCCTGGGAGTGTGATGTTATTGCAATCACAGAGACTTGTTTGAAGGGAGGGCATGATTGGCAACTAAATGTTCCAGGATATAGACACAGGGAGGGAAGTAAAAGTGGGGGTGGAGTTGCATTACTGGTCAGGGACGATATCACAGCTGTGCTAAAGGAGGACACTATGGAGGGCTTGGGTAGTGAGGCATTATGGGTGGAGCTGAGAAATAAGAAGAGTGCAGTTACATTGTTCGGGCTGTATTACGGGCCTCCCAACAGTGAGCATGAGGTAGAAGAACAAACAGGTAAACAGATTATGGAAAGACGTAGAGGCAATAGGGTAGTGGTAGGGGAGATTTTAATTTTCCCAACATTGACTGGGATACACTTCGCGTCAGGGGTCTGGATGGGGTCAAATTTGTAAGACGCGTCCAGAGAGTTTTCTAGAGCAGTATGTCAATAGTCCGACGAGGGAAGGGGCCATATTGGACTTGGTATTGGGGAATGAGCCAGGCCAAGTGGTAGAAGATGTAGTGGGGGATTTCTTTGGGAACAGTGACCACAATTCTGTAAGTTTTAGAATACGCGTGGACAAAGAAGAGAGTGGTCCTAAGGGAAGAGTACTAAACTGGGCCAAGGCCAATTATATCAAAATTAGGCAGGAACTGGGAAGTGTGGATTGGACACAGCTATTTGAAGGGAAGTCCAATTTTGATATGTGGGAGGCTTTCAAAGATAGTGCAGAATAGGCATGTCCCATTGAAGGCAAAGGATAGGAAAGGCGAGATTCATGAACCATGGATGACAGGAGAAATCGTACAACTAGCCAAGAGGAAAAGGGAAGTGTAAATGAGGTCCAGGCAGCTAAGAACAGAATGGGCCCTGGAGGAATATCGGAAGAGTAGGACAAGTCTTGAACAAGGAATCAAGTGGGCCAAAAGGGGTCATGAAGTAGCTTTAGTGAACAGAATTAAGGAGAATCCCAAAGCACTTTATTTTTATATAAGAAGCAAGAAAGTAACTAGAGAAAGGATTGGTCTACTAAAGGACAATAGAGGAAGGCTGTGTGTCGAACCTGAGAGAATGGGTGAGATTCTGAATTATTACTTTGCCTCAGTGTTCATGTCGAGATTAGAGGTAGAATTTGAGTAGTCTGGATTACATTGACATAAGTAGGCAAGATGTGTTGGGTAGGCTAGAGGTTATTAAGGTGGACAAATCTCCAGGACCGGATGGGATCTATCCCAGGTTGCTTAGGGAGGTGAGAGAGGAAATAGCTGGGGCCCTGACAGATATCTTTGTGGCATTCTTAAACAGGTGAGGTGCCGGAGGACTGGAAAGATACTCCTGTTGTCCCCCTGTACAAGAAGGGTAGTGGGGATATTCTGGGTAACTACAGACCAGTGAGCCTGACGTCAGTGGTGGGAACGTTGCTGGAGAAGGTACTGGGGGATAGGATCTGTTTATATTTAGAAAAGAATGGGCTTATCAGTGATAGGCAACATGGTTTTGTGGAATGGAGATCATGCCTTACCAACTTAATAGAGTTCTTTTGAGGAAGTGACCAAGTTGATAGATGAAAGAAGGGCTGTTGATATCATATACATGAACTTTAGTAAGGTGTTTGGTAAGGTTCCCCAGGGTAAACTAATAGAGAAAGTGAAGTCACGTGGTGTGCAGGGTGTTCTAGCTAGGTGGATAAAGAAGTGGTTGAGCAACAGGAGACAGAGAGTAGTAGCTGAAGGGAGTTTCTCGAAATGAAGAAAGGTGACCAGTGGTGTTCCACAGGGATCAGCGCTGGGGCCACTGTTTGTGATTTACATAAATGATCTGGAAGAGGGCACTGTTGGTATGATCAGCAAGTTTGCAGATGACACGAAGATTGGTGGAGTAGCAGAAAGCATAAGGGACTGTCAAAGAATACAGGAGGACATAGACTGGAGAGTTGGGTGGAATAGTGACAGATGGAGATCGGTCCAGACAAATGTGAGGTGATGCATTTAGGCAAATCTAATTCTGGAGCGAATTATACAATGAATGAAAGAGCCTTGGGAAAAGTTGATGAGCAGAGAGATCTGGGAGTGCAGGTCCATTGTACCCTGAAGGTTGCTGCACAGGTGGATAGAGTGGTCAAGAGGCATATGGTTTGGATTAGATTACTTACAGTGTGGAAACAGGCCCTTCGGCCCAACAAGTCCACACCGCCCCGCTGAAGCGCAACCCACCCATACACCTACATGTACCCCTTACCTAACACTACGGGCAATTTAGCATGGCCAATTCACCTGACCTGCACATCTTTGGACTGTGGGAGGAAACCGGAGCACCCGGAGGAAACCCTCGCAGACACGAGGAGAACGTGCAAACTCCACACAGACAGTCGCCTGAGGCGGGAATTGAACCCGGGTCTCTGGCGCTGTGAGGCAGCAGTGCTAACCACTGTGCCACCGTGCTTACCTTCATCGGACGGGTATTGAGTATAAGAGCTGGCAGGTCGTGTTAAAATTGTACAAGACATTGGTTCGGCCACATTTAAAATACTGTGTACAGTTCTGGTCGCCACATTACCAAAAGGATGTGGACGCTTTGGAGAGAGTGCAGAGAAGGTTTAGGAGGATGTTGCCTGGTATGGAAGGCACTCGCTGTGAAGAGCGGTTGAGTGGGTTAGGTTTGTTTTTATTAGGAAAAAGGAGACTGAGGGGAGACCTGATTGAGGTTTACAGATTCATGTAGGGTATAGACAGGGTAGATAGAGGTAAGTTTTTTCCCAGGGTGAAGGATTCAATAACGAGAGGTCAAACTTTCAAGGTGAGAGGTGAAAAGTTTGAGGGGAATACACACGGCAAGTACTTTACACAGAGGGTGGTGGGTGTCTGGAACGCGCTGCCAGCAGCGGTGGTAGAAGCAGGCACGGTAGATTCATTTAAGATGCATCTGGACAGATGCATGAGTAGGTGGGTAGCAGAGGGATACAGATGCTTATGAAGTGGGCGACAGGTTTAGACAGTAGATTTGGATCGGCTCAGGTTGGAGGGCCGAAGGGCCTGTTCCTAGGCTGTTAAATTTTATTTGTTTTTTTTTGTTCTTTGTTCTTGGTCTCTGGCTCCAAATTGCTCCCCCACTGACACCTCAGTCACCTGCCCTGCCTTATTTCTCAAGAGTAGGTCAAGTTTTGCACCTTCTCTCGTGAATCAAAAAATTTTCTTGTACGTGCTTAACAAATTTCTCTCCATCTAAATCCTTAACACTATGGCAGTCCCAGTCTATGTTTGGAATGTTAAAATCCCCTTTCATAACCACCCTGCTATTCTTACAGATAACTGAGATCTCCTTACAAATTTGTTTCTCAATTTCCCTCTGACAATTAGGGGGTCTATAATACTATTCCAGTAAGGTGATCATCCCTTTCTTATTTCTCAGTTCCAACCAATAACTTCCCTGGATGTATTTCTGGGAATATCCTCTGTCAGCATAGCTGTAATGCTATCCCTTATCAAAAACACCACTCCCCCCCTCCTCTCTTGCCTCCCTTTCTGTCGTTCCTGTAGCATTTGTATCCTGGAACAATAAGCTGCCAGTCCTGTCCATCCCTGAGCCATATTTCTGTAATTGCTATGATATCCCAGTCAAATGTTCCTAACCATGCCCTGAGTTCATCTGCCTTCCCTGTGAGGCCCCTTGCATTGAAATAAATGCAGTTTAATTTATCAGTCCTACCTTGTTCTCTGCTTTATCCCTGCCTGCCCTGACTGGCTCACTTCTTTTCTCAGATTGATCTTCTTCCTCACTATCTCCCTGGATCCCACCTTACTAGTTTAAATCCTCCTGAGCAGCTCTAGCAAATCTCCCTGCCAGTGTATTAGTTCCCTTCCAATTTAGATGCAAACCGTCCTTCTTGTAATTATTTTTAAACTGTATCATGAGATTACATAGAACATAGAACATAGAAGATTACAGCGCAGTACAGGCCCTTCGGCCCTCAATGTTGCGCCGATCCAAGCCCACCTAACCTACACTAGCCCACTATCCTCCATATGCCTATCCAATGCCCGCTTAAATGCCCATAATGAGGGAGAGTCCACCACTGCTACTGGCAGGGCATTCCATGAACTCACGACTCGCTGAGTAAAGAACCTACCCCTAACATCTGTCCTATACCTACCCCACCCCCCCCCCCCCCCTTAATTTAAAGCTATGCCCCCTTGTAATAGCTGACTCCATACGTGGAAAAAGATTCTCACTGTCTACCCTATCTAAACCCCTAATCATCTTATACACCTCTATCAAGTCACCCCTAAACCTTCTTTTCTCCAATGAAAACAACCCCAAGTGCCTCAGCCTTTCCTCATACGATCTTCCTACCATACCAGGCAACATCCTGGTAAACCTCCTCTGCACCCGTTCCAGTGCCTCCACATCCTTCCTATAGTATGGCGACCAAAACTGCACACAATACTCCAGATGCGGCCGCACCAGAGTCTTATACAACTGCAACATGACCTCAGTACTCCGGAACTCAATTCCTCTACCAATAAAAGCCAGTACGCCATATGCCTTCTTCACCGCACTATTTACTTGGGTGGCAACTTTCAAAGATTTGTGTACATGGACACCAAGATCCCTCTGCTCATCCACACTACCATGTATCCGACCGTTAGCCCAGTACCCCATCTTTTTATTACTCTTACCAAAGTGAATCACCTCACACTTAGCTACATTGAACTCCATTTGCCACCTTTCTGCCCAGTTCTGCAGCTTATCTATATCCCGCTGTAACCTGCCACATCCTTCCTCACTGTCTACAACTCCTCCGACTTTCGTATCATCTGCAAACTTGCTCACCCAACCTTCTAACCCCTCCTCCAGGTCATTTATAAAAATGACAAACAGCAATGGTCCCAAAACAGATCCTTGCGGAACACCGCTAGTGACGGCACTCCAAGATGAACCTTTGCCATCAACTACTACCCTCTGTCTTCTTCCAGCCAGCCAACTCCTAATCCAAACCTCCAACTCACCCTCAATGCCATACCTCCGTATTTTTTGCAGTAGTCTACCATGGGGAACCTTATCAAACGCCTTACTAAAATCCATATACACCACATCTACTGCTTTCCCCTCGTCCACCTCCTTAGTCACCTTCTCAAAGAATTCAACAAGGTTTGTGAGGCACGACCTGCCCTTCACAAAACCATGCTGACTATCCTTGATCACATTATTCCTATCCAGATGTTCATAAATCCTATCCCTTACAATTCTCTCTAAGATTTTGCCCACAACAGAAGTGAGACTCACCGGCCTATAGTTACCAGGGTTATCCCTACTCCCCTTCTTGAACAAGGGAACCACATTTGCTAGCCTCCAATCTTCTGGCACTACTCCTGTAGACAACAAGGACATAAAAATCAAGGCCAATGGCTCTGCAATCTCCTCCCTTGCTTCCCAGAGAATCCTAGGATAAATGCCATTCAAGCTATCAAGCTATCAAAAGGTAAAATTTGAACTGCAACCAGAAAGTTTTTGTTGAGCCTTAAGTATATGGAGTAGCTTCCAGAAAGAATGACAAAGGAACCTTAAGAACCTTTTAAGAAACAGCTAAATGCTAAAATGGACGATGTCTGGCATATTTTTAGATATATCAATTAAGATCCAGCAAAGGCATTCTTTACTGTTGTAATATGTCGTATTGAGGTGGTAAGCTGGTATATTTTTGAAAGGTCTGCTAATACTCAGCTCACTTTCTGATCCTTTGTAGCTCCATCTATGTTAATTGTTCTACTTAACAGTGTTGATCTGGAAAGTATCAAGAAACTAAAATGTTTCTGTTACCACAAAAATCCATTGCCACTAATAATATTATGTCACCCACCAGCTCTACTAAATAAGATTATGTGATAAATTAACTGCTTCAGTTGTTAAAATGTGTTATTGTTGTGAGCTATGTGAACTAATGTTTGAACATAGCTTTGCTTGGAAACAATGCTTGTATATTATTGTAATCTCTAATTACAGTTGCCAATTACTGCGTAGATTTCAACAGTGGGTACATATTTTTGACTTTGCAGGGGCTTCAGCATGAGGTAAAACATCTTGTAAAGGAAGAAACACCTGGGTTGGCAAATATTTAACAAATTTACTTGAGAGTAAGTGTCCAGATGTACAACAGGTGGTAAAGGCTTTAAAGCTGGAGTTAGTTATTTCATAAAGCAGAACAAAGTGGCTGTGAGCTTTGTATCATAACTTATCTGCGTCGCAGATGAAAGGTTTTAGACAATGTAAGGATTAAACTAAATTTTTTTTATCACCACTCTTAATATTCACAATATGTTTTGATTACTTTAACAACCTTAGCTTCAAAACACTGAATTGCAGGAAAAGCCATAAAAGTCAGATGACCCCAGCTGCTTAGTGATAAAATCCTAAAATGTTAAGGTACAAGGTGTGGATTTAAAAACCACTCAAATGTAATTTGTTCTCTTTCTTTCACAGACAATGTCGGGCCTATCTGATGAGACAGCAGGAGACCTCCCTGTGAAGGATGTCGGCATGAACCTGGCTGGAATTGGTGGTTTGCAAGGTTGGAGGCACCTGCTTGTCATTACTACAACATACTTTGATCAGTGGATCCATTAGTTTTACTTCATAATCTTTTCCTTTTATGGTATCATTGATCCAAATGGTCAGGGCTTACTGATTAAAGCCACTACTGCACATCAGCTGGTACTAATTGTGCCCTTCACATGCCTTATGCAAGTAGTGATTGAGTCTTGTTTCATGATTCGCTGTCTCCATAACATCCTGTTACCATAAACAGAAGTCATTTTGACCACTATTTTAAAACTTACATTTCCTTTCTTCCCTTTTCTGTTCAGGAATTTTTATATGAAAAATGTTAAGATGACGTTCACTTAAAATGATTCCACATGGGATCAAGTTATTTTTGAATTCTTATTCACAATGAGTTGCCTAAAGCAACAGTGGAGTCAGTATGTTAAGTCAATGTATTTTTGAAACCTGTTGTTTGGTCTTATATGTTATCTATGTTAAGCATATGATACCAACTAAATTGTGTAGCTTGCTTGTGATTGTTTATGACATGAACATTAATAATGTCAGACAAGAATTACTAAATGGATATTGAGCTGCATTGAGGGAAGGAAGTGTGAAAGAACATGTAGTTTAACTACAGAATTTCAACTTTTGGGGAGGTTCATAATTAAACCGCAGCTTGAAGAGAGACTTTGTTTCCATAACGTGTATGCGAAAAGAGGAAAGAAGTTGTCATATTTGATGCGGATGGGAAATCAGGCTGTGTACATTTTTAAGCTAGATGCAGAAGGATTGTATGGTTGAAGATTAATGAAATGTGCCTAAAGTACACGTGGATAAAGAGAAATCTTCACCATATTTACATACTTCCCTTTATCAAAACTTCAAATCTCTTGAGCAAATCTGTTGAGGCTAATAACCAAGTCCCAATTTTCATGGCCACTCAAGTGTTCATAAAAGGATAACCTGAATGGGAATTTGTTTGGACTTCTGGAAAGAACTTCCTGGAACACTGAGAAAAATTGCTAGAGAAACTCAGTAGGTCTAGCAGTATCTAGCAGGTCAAAGTATGTTGTAGTAATGAATTGATGTTAATTGGCAGTTTTGAAGAAGGGTCACTGGACCCAAAATGTTCACTCTGCTTTCTCTCCATAAATGCTGCCAGACCTGCTGAGTTTCTCCAGCACTTTCTGTTTTTGTGAGCTGGAGAGAACTGTTGACTTTGCTTGATTGACATCTTTATGGTGATAAAATGAGTTATCTTTTTAATTATCTATTTTACTAGTGTCTCATAAGACATATCAGAATTAGGCTGTTCAGCCCATCACATCTGCTCCACCATGGCTGATATGGTTCTCAACCCAATTCTCCTGCCTTCTCCCATAACCTTTGACCCTTACTAATCAAGAACCTATCTCTGTCTTCAATACACTCAATGACTTGGCTTCCACAGTCTTCTGCACAATGAATTCCACAGAGTCACCATCCTCTGGCTGAAGAAATTCCTCTTCATTTTACACCCGCTGGCTCTCCCTTGTCTAACTTGCTCATTATCTCCTCAAAGAATTCTAACAGATTTGTCAGACAAGACCTCCCTTTGACGAAGTCATGCTGTCTCTGCCCTATTTTGCCATGCACTACCAAGTACTCCACAAATTATTTGAAATGGACTGTAATATCTTACTAATGACTGAGGTCAAGATAATGGGCCAATAGTTTCCTGTCTTCTATCCCCTCTCTTCTTAAACCTAGAATTACATTAGCCACTTTCCAGTCCTCTGCAACCCTCCCAGTCTCCAGTGATTCTGGAAAGATCACCACAATGCCTCTACAATCAATTCAGATATCTCCTTCAAAACTCTCTGGTGTAGTTCATCCATCTAGGTCATTTATCCTCCTCAGACTTTTCAGCTTCCCCAGCACCTTCTCCTTAGTGATGGCCACTATACTCACCTCTGCCCCCTAATTCTCTTGAAGTTCTAATATGTTGCAGGTGTCTTCTACTGTGACAACTGATCAAAAGTACCTATTCAGTTCCTCCATAATTTCTTTCTTCCCCCTTTACTACTTCTGCAGCCTGATTTTCTAGTGGTCCAGTATCCATTCTTGCCTCTCTTTTACTTAGATATCTAAAAAAGAACCTCTTGCAATCTTCTTTTATATCACGAGCTAGCTTACTATCATATTTCATCTTATTGTTTTTTTTAGTTTATCCTCTGTTGGTTTTTCAAAGCTTCTCAATCCTCTGGCTTTCCACTAATCTTTACCACATTGTATGCTTTTTCATTTGCTTTTATGCTATCCCTCACATTCCTTGTCACCCATGGTTGCCACATCCTCCCCTTTATATGCTGCTTCTTCCTTTGGATGAATTTCTGCTGTGCGTCCCAAATTACCCCCAGATATTCCTGCCATTGCTACTCCACCGTCTTCCCTACGAGGCTCCACTTCTAATCAACTCTGGCCAGCTATGTCTTCATGGCTTTGTTGTTACCTTTACTCAATATTGTTACAGCTGATTTCCATTTCTCCCTCTGAAACTGTAGGGTGAATTCTATCATATTATGGTTACTACCCCCTCAGTGTTCCCTCACTTAAGCTCCCTATTCAAGGCTGCCTCATTACGTATCACCAAATCCAGAATTTCCTGTTCCCTAGTGGGCTCTACCACAAGCTGGTCCAAAAAAAACCATCTTGTAGATCTTTTCCTTTTTTTGACATCCACTAGCAACCTGATTTCCCCAGTCCACCTGCTTATTGAAGTCCTCCATGATTATTGTAATAGTCCCTTTCTATCTTCCAATTTGTTTTTCCCCCACATCCTGAGTACTGCGAGGATTCCTACACACAACTCTAAACATGGTCTTTTCCCCTTTGCAGTGTTTGTTTCAATGTTTGTTTGCAAAAGATTAATTAGTGTGAAGTGTTTTAAGTCTCTTATTGACTCTTTAATAGCCTGTTCCATTGATGTTAATATAGTTGTAAGAAAATAAGTTGTTTTTTGAAAGGAGAATTGCAAATGGGTTTTGTTTTTAAACAATTCCACTTGTGTCATTTGGGTAGTTCTTATGGTTTCTGGTGCACTGGGGAAATGTGCAGATCAGTCACTTCTGCTCATGCCATTTCAACATGTTGATTCAAACATCATCTGGCCATCAGACATTGTGAAGACAGGCTCTGCTCTTTCGAGCATCTGTGCAGAAATCTGGCAGGTGCCGTGAACTAGAAGTTACATACAGCAACCAATTGAACCAATTCTCCTTCCCTGTCACTCTGTTCATTGACCTGTTAGCCTACAAACACTGAACAAATAATTTCTACTAAAAAGCCAAATGCTGCTGTCTTTAGCAATCGACCTTGCCACAAGCAGCCATTGTTCCATTTGCAGACTTTTTCATTTGCTCTCATGCCACTTTCTCTTTTTCTGATATATCTTGCTTTCATTGTTTTTCCATGCAGCAAATACATTTTGTGGGCCACAAAAAAAACTTTAACACCTCACTACCTCTTTTTTTTCAATAGGCATGTGGACTTCTGACTTTGGCACTCACTCACCTACTGTAGCATTGGAGGCAGATGGTATGATGTTGGTTTGCTCATCTAACCATCATGTAATATTTTATGGAAGCCCAGCAAGGGATTGGAGGTTTGAGACTGTAAAATCCAGTGAACATTAACTATAGGATTAATTAATTAATTCTATACGTATGTATATCATGATGTGGAGGTGCCTGTGTTGGACTGGGTTGGACAAGGTCAAAAGTCGCACAACACCAGGTTATAGTCCAACAGGTTTATTTGAAAACACTAGCTTTCAGAGCATTGCTCCTTCCCAGAGTGTTAGTGAGAGACACAGAATTTATAAGGAAAAGATCAAAGGGTCATAAAACTCATGCGAACAAATTGAATATATCTAATATGGCTCTTAAATCTTTAATCAGTTGGAATGGAGGTGCAGGTTGCGATTGATGAATATGCAAATCCCAGAATTTCTTTCAAGTCACTGCCCTGAGGTAATTTAAGGTGTTATCAATATAAAGGAGGTGCACTGATGATGTTACCGAGTATGGTGATGAAACAAACTTACCAGCTCAGTGAGCAAGTTAACAACCTCATCCACAACCTGAGCTACAAATCTTCTCAAATACTCTGAAGGGACACTCATCCTAATTCTTAGAGTAAAGGAACAATTTCTAGGACTAGGTATGGCATTAACTTAGTGGGAAAAGGAAGGAAAATACTGGAGAGGAATTGAAATCCGGGTTGTCTGACCTTTTTGCATGGAGTGGCCACAAGTCAATTTTTTTCTTATTCAAGCATTCAGTGATTAAATTTCAGAAAGCTGAGCTATGAGACAACAATAAACACGAATTTCAGATAAAGCAATTTCAGAGCAATGTGCGATAATTTAAATAAATAAATAAATAAATAATAACGGCCAACAAAAAAGAGCCCAGCAGCAGAGCTACCTGATCAATTTTTTTTTTTTTTTGCCTTTTTGGTTAAGAAGCCGATCCAAAGTTCTGGACACCAGGGAGGTGGATGAGGCAGTAGGCTGAGCTGAGTGGTTGGATTTAACTAATGCTGACTTTTGTTCGTTTCTGGTGGGCAAACATCGAGTTAGCCTGAGTGAAATTCACATGAAAGTGGGGATCATAAGTGGGTTGCCTTTCAGCCTGGTTTCATCATGCCATTGAATGTCAAGGGGCAATGGGACAGATTTTCTTTTGCTGGTGATGGTCACTGCTAGTACTTTTGGTGTGAATATTACTGTCCACTTGTCATCCCAAACCTGGATATTGTCCAGCTCTTGCTGCATTTGAACATTGACAGCTCCAGTATTAAGGGATCACAAATGGTGCTGAACCTTGAGCCATTCATCAGCAAATACCCCACTTCTGACCTTATGATGGAGGGAAGGTTATTAATGAAGCAGCTGAAGATGGTTGGGCCCAGGACATCACCCTGAGGAACTATTATGATAAATATTGTGCCAATTGATTGGAAAACGTTTTTGTATTTTTCCTTGTATTATTCTATTAAATTGGAATAACAGAATATATCACCACAGAAAAAGCAGAACTCAAGTCAGGAACGCACTGTCTTGGGAAACTCAGTCAGAACATATTGCGGTTAATATTGAAATTGAGCATTAACAATAGATAATTGTCCTACTGTACAACATTTAGTAACCATATAATTATAGTATGTGACTGAATGTATTGCTTTGTAATCACAGAATCATCTGGTGCACAGAATACTAGAGCTCGTCAAGCCGTGTCTCGTATTTGCCGTGAAGAGCTGGAAGATCGCTTTCTTCGGCTACATGATGAAAACCTTTTACTCAAACAACATGCACGAAAACAAGAAGATAAAATTAAAAGGTTTGAATTCCTGTTAATTTCATTCTGTAATAGTCAAATGTTGTTTTCTCTGTTATCTGCTATTTAACAAATACTTAGATGTCTTATTGTTGTTGGTTAATGTGTTTAATTTTTAAGAAGTTAATTGAAGACATTCATCATCTAAAAACTTTTTTCTTTTGTTGTCATGCATCTCGCCCTCTCCCATTTTTGTTTCCTCAAAAACAAATACACAGGTTATGTTCTGTGAGAGCTGGTAATCAATGAACATCTCTTTCATGTTGAGATTTTCTGCATGCTTCCTTAGTGATTGCTGACAAGTTATTTGATCATAGCTGATACATTCTGGTCCTCACCTAATATGCATATTTGTCAGTAAAAATCACTGCTTGCAAATGCAAAGGAACTCTAGTTGATTTTTATTTTTTTTCCCCCCTCCCTAATCCAGGAGCACCAGGACTTTGACAATCCTCAAATTGCAACTCCAGTTGAGCTCAGCATACTGTGCTCATAATGTAAATTGAACATTGAACCTTTCTGGCTTTGAGTTCAATTGCCTATGAAAACATGTAGTGGTAACCAAACTGGCTATACCTCCAATGTACTTAAAACAAGCAAAGTCATTAATTGTGTGCTGTGTATGAACAAAAGAGTACTACATGCGTCACCAAAATGACCAGAATTCAGGAAGAACATTGGGACTCTCCTGAGCCAGCCTTATTCAATAAAATGAAACTCCCATATCTGGACACTCCAACTGTACATCAGAACCACTTGGAAACATTTAAACAGAACAGTTATTGACAGAAAATAAAAATGTTGAAAAATCTAAAAAAAAAGTTTACACGTGATGAAACCTCGCCACATTTGCCTTTTTTTAATTAAAGGAACATTTTGAAGGCCACAATCTAACTGAAAATTGGACTTGCTTCGACTTGTGACATTTCTAGTTTAATTCAAAATAATTGGCTTGATCAAATATAGTCCATTTCCTGAGGATACATTTGTGTCATTTGATAGTCAGGCTTCTGGAATATTTACAGTTCCCAGCAATACAAAATTTTTATTCAAAACAGACAACCGATGTGCTTTTATAAAATCAAATAAGGACAGTCTGCTTAATGCACACCTGTATAAATTTTACTTTGAGTTTTGTAAACTAGAGAAAAGAATGCTTTTGGCACAGTAGTGGCCACAAGATCCAGGTTTAATAGCTGTGCAGAGGTGTGTCAAAACATATCCAAATACAGTGAATAAAAATAACCATTCAAGAAAGCTCATTAGGGATGAAATTAAAAAGCAGAACCATGACTGACCTAGCCACAAGCAGACAGATATAAAATAAGAGAGGTAAATGCATGGCTGAAAGGTAGATGTGGGAGAAATGGCTTTCAGTCCATGATGTACAACTAAGACCATTGGGGAAAGAGGAGACTGTACCACGGGGGTGATCACTGTTAAAACCAGTGTCCTTCTGAGCGAATGCTTCATCTGATGGGGAATCTAGAGCCAGGAGGCATAGCATTAAAATAAGGGGCTTCTTATTTAGGACAAAGATTAGGAGGATTTTTTACCCTGAAGGTGGCTAGTCTTTGGACTTATCATGCACAGAGAGCAGTGGAGGTGGTGTTGGATTACAGGGAGATCTTTAAAGTAGGATACATGTTATTTGAGAGGAAATTCAGAAAGCTAATGAAAAAGGACAGAACAATATAGAGTGTAATACATGAAAATATGATGCTACCCACTTTAGTACAGAAAATAGAAAGGGTGAATATTATTCAAACAGAGAAACTGCAGAATTTTTGGTCCAAAAGAATCTACATGGCCTTATCCATTAATCATAGAAAAGCTAACTGAGCATGATCTTAGAAAGGCAAATGGTACACTGGCCTTTATGGCAAATGAGATGGAATACAAAGATCGGGAAGTCTTGCTACAACTGTACACCTGAAGTATTATGTACAGTTTAGGTCTCTTTACTAAAGGAGAGATATGTTTGCATTGGTGGTTAGTTCAGGAAAGGTTCAGTAGGATGACTAATAGGTTAAACTGGTTATGCTTTTATTCATCAGAGTTTAGGAGAACGAGAGGTCCTCTTATTGAAACGTTTAAAATTCAGAAGGCTTGTGAAAAAAGAAAGCTTCCCCTTGTAAGGTATCTGGCACTCAGAGACACAGTTTAAAAATAAATGTTTCCCTCTAAAGATGAAGATGAGTAGGAACTTCTTTTTTCAGAGAATGATTAGTCTTTGGAAATCTCTTCCACAGAGAGCAGTGGTGGGTTGAGTCACTGCATATGTTCAATTCTGAGAAAAGGAAAGAAAGAAGAGGAAATGCCACGATCATATCAGCTGCTACCTTACCGAATGGCAGAAAAAGCTTGAGTGATTAAATGGCTAACTCCTGCAACTATTTCTTAAGTTCTTCTGTTCTCATTAAACTGTGAGATGCAGAAATCTTTCCTCATCCAAATTTGAGAAATTAAGTTCATTTATAGACCGGGTTGAAGCTGGTTGGGTGTCTCATAAATAGTGATTCTAAATAGAGGCAAGTATGATAGTATGGGTACTTAAAATGCCAGGGAATAATAGGCTATGGACCAAGTGCAGGTAAATGGGATTAGTGTAGTTTGGTGGTTGATGGTCAGTATAAACATGGTGGGCCGGACAGCCTGTTTCAAAGCTGCATGACTCTTTGATTTATCAAATAAAAACAAATCATTTGAATTTTGAAGCAAATTGCCTCTAATTATCAAATCATTGCTACTTGTGTTCTTTTAAAAATGTTAATCTCTAATTAGTTACAAAGAGAAAGTCTCTAATTTTTACCTGATTATTACCTTTTATGCCAACATTAAATAGCATTACCAGCTTAATCAGTAACATCTGTGAGGCACAGAGTAAGGTTTTGAATAGAAATAGAGGGCAAATAAAGTGACTTTCCCAAACTGATTACCATATGCAAAACAGAGGCGATAATCAACATTTTCAAAATGTTCTTAACAGCTGTGTATGTGTGCGAATTAGAAGCAATGGGGCTGGATTTTATGGCCCTCCATCTGCATATTTGAAGGTGGGGGCTTGAAAATAAAACAGATGGCCTAGTCACCACCTTCCTGCTCAGCCAGTAATGTCTCCCATATTATGTTGAATGGCGAAGGTGTCAGTAGCCTGGCTCACCCATACTCAGTCCTATCGAATTCCTCAAATGGAAATTAAGAGCCTCATTCTACCTTCGCTACAATATTATATGTGGCAAGGAAGGTAAAGGCAAGACAAATGGCCTGGCAGCTTTTACTGTATGGGCAGGGAGACAATGTACATCCTGTGGGCTGAGCAATAGGGATCCCTACACTCATTGAAGACAGCCGCCCCTCCAAGTTAGGACACTTCCCCTGCTGGGGTCTGTTAAGCTGGCCCATCCTAAATCCCCAGACTTGTCTGAAATCCGCAATCTATGTAGTCCCAGCAGTGGTCACTACTTAATTCTGGTGCAGCTGGGACTATGTCTGGAACTGTTCACTAATCAGATTGGCTAACAGTTCTCTATGGTGCGATTTCCACCTAAATAGTGGTAAAAGTCCCACTCTATCTAAATTAGAATTACCACCAGCTTAATATCACTGCTGGTAGCTGGGCTGGCTGACCAGGGACTGGGAGAATGAGGAATATATGTACCTCCATACAATCCATCCCATAGTAACACCAATAAAGACACACAAAGATGTGTTAAGAACCAGTCAGAAATGTCTAAATTCAGTGTTAATAGTGACACTTCAGAAAATAATAATCCAGTGCTGCTCGACAGGGGATCCTCTACCAATTTTGCCAGAATTATCCTTTGCCTCTCCAAACACTGTTGAGCACCGCTATAATTTTTTTTAGTGATCTTGAGTTTGACTTTCACAGTCCTGCCTAACCAAGGATATATCATGCACAGTTGTACCAGATTAAAGAGCCAGATAAGCCAAAATTCAGCAGTTCCACTGCAGTACTGTTAAGCTCAGAGTGTCCATTCCAGTTCCTGAAGAGTCTTCCTCAGCATTAGTAAATCCCTGGGCTAACATTTGCAATGCAATGTTAATGTCCAAGACATACCCAGAAGTATAGTTAAACTTCACCCTTTTTACCACAATGGGGCAGTATTTACTGAGGTGTTTCCCAATCTCTCTCAATAATTTTGAGAAAACAGCAGTGGAAACCGTGGCAAAATAATGTGAACACCAGTTGTGCGCTTTCTCATAGTTTCCACCAATCCTCTGCCAAATATATGGCTAGAGATTAGGGAACAATCCACGCAGAAGTTAATGCTCCAAATCTCTGTCTTCAACTGGTTAATCTTGCACACCACAGCCTAAGTAGACCAACTGAGTAATGGCTTGACATCAGAAGGAAGTGCTTATCACCAATACACATGGTGGACAACAGGACTTCACTCTAAATTTAATGGATGACAACCATCCAATTCAGGACAGCAGTCTGCTCCAGAGAGCTGCTAGCCTAATCAAAGGTCTGGAAATCCAGCAGCTTCAACACCATTGCCAGAAGCATTGGCCAGTGCTGAGGCAAGTAAAAGGAATGAACTTTTTGTAAGAACAAAATATAGGGCCAGGTTCTGGCAGGGGCGGGGGAATTCCTCCTGGGAAATCTAGAACTGTGGTGTTACCTGCCCTATCTGCAGCTTTCCACAGGCTATCTCTGCAACACCATCTTCATTTAGCTCATATCCTCCTCACAAGCTGGAGATTGCCCCAGTGTTGGCAAAACACCCAACGAAAAAATAGATGGACTCTAATTGAGCTTTTATTTATGAACATTGATCATCTTGGGGTAGAGCAGTCTGTCCTCTTCTGGTCTCCCTGTCAGCAATTGCCCTGATGGTGGAACAGAGTCTGGGAGTTGTTTCAACATATCTTCAACTCCTCCTCCTTGGGGTCAGTCAAATTCAACCTCATCTTGCTGTTTGTACTCGGCTTAAACAATGGAAGGAGATAAAATATATACAAGACTGCTGTTAAAAGCATATTATTTCATATTTAAATCACTGCTCTGATGTCATTTCATTTGAACTCTAAGCATCTTAATACTCTGTCATGAACAATATTGCAGAGGTAAATTAGATGTAAAGGCATATCATGCTTAATGTCAACAATAACATTGTTTTAACAAAGTTGTTGTGTCTTTACTAAATGTCCTTACAATTAAAAACATTATTTGTTGGGGTGTTTAACAGCTGTGAACCACGTTGAGTGTGCAAGGGGTTAAACGCTAATAAAAAGTTCAATAAGTTTTGCTTAATCCTGTAAACTACTATTTCCAAGACCCAAGAATTTATGCTGAAGTTCTTTGCATCTCCAAATTTCCTGACTATCTTCAGGAAAAAAAAGTCTTTCAACAAAGAGGATGTGTTTAATTATTTTTGTTTCAAACATAGTTGATGTTTAGAGGTAATGCAACATATGTTTTCCTTCCATCTCCTCTGATGTATATAAATATATTTGGTTTCACTGTTTCCCACTTAAATTCAGCACTTGACATATACCACATCATAGCAAATCACCTACCTTAAACAAATAAACGGATACATTGCTTTATACATGTGACAAGCTCAGTGCAAAAATCAAAGCTTGCTATTAACCAGGCACAAAATCCTGGTGTTAGAGATGTGTGACCAATTTTGTAAGGTCTGCAACTTGTCCTATTCATCAAAGCCACCTTTCCTTTCTTTGTGTGCCAAGTGTTTTACATTCACTGATATGTATGTTTTCTGTTACTCTATTATTACATCACTCGCATGTGCCCTTTGATAGACTTTTGTTCCCAGTTAGTATTTCACATCAAAACTGGATGGAATCAAAGGTACAGTTGATCAAATGCCAACATTAAATTCTGAGAGTATTTGGAAAAAAAAGATGAAAACCAGGATGGCCTGTCTTGAGTTTAAAATCAAACTGTGTCTGAAAGTCATTATTTGTTCAAATCCATTTCTTCAATTGTTTCATTTAAGGTTGCAAAGCAAATCTAAAGTTAGGAGCTTATAATTAATAATGTGTTCCATATTGAATTGGTTTTATAAGGACCACCTAAACTTTACAGCTTGCGAGCTTTTAAAATTTCAAATTCTTTACACTGTATGTGGTACAGTAAAAGGAGCAAACACAATGTTAAGGTATGAGATTAAAACCTTACATTCCTCCTACACCCACTCCTTGGAACTATTCTTAGGAACTTATGGTGTGCTCCATATATGACTTCCTTTGATTTGTTATTCATCAAACATATGGAGTAAGTATGTGTTGCCTGTGCAGCAAGCTAGAATGATAAGCCTTAGGAAACTGCTATTTGTCAGTGTTACACAACAGATTGCTCTTCTGTGGTTTTGATTAACTTCAAAGAATTCTTCACAGGCAGTAATAGTTATTTCAAAATCTGAAATGTATTATTCACGTTCCAAGCTAGAGTCTTTAGCAGTGTTTATGCCCTTTTCAACAAAATAGTTTCGCTGACTTTTCATATTCTTTTCCTGTTCCGTCAGGATGGCTACTAAGCTAATTAGGCTTGTTAATGATAAGAAGAGGTCTGAGATGGAGAGTGGCGGCACCAAGCGGATAGGCAGGGACATTGAAATGGAAGAGATGATTGAGGAACTGCAGGAAAGAGTTTGTGAATTGGAGAAGCAGAATGATGGGCTGAAGAATCGACTGGTAGCGACTAAACAGCAGATACAACTGCAAGGCCGTAGAAACACACCATACAGTTATGTACAATCACGCGTAAATACTGGCCTCAGAAAAGTTCATGAAGTTGCCTTTACACAAGGAAATCTTAAAAAAGGTACCAGACAGCTGGAAGTATGTACGTTTTCAGATTTCCAACTGTACCATATCCTGTAGTGCTTTGAATTATTTTTACCTAAAGATTTCATTCATAACATTTTTAAATCAAAGATGCACATTAAACTTACAATAACCCACAGTTAATAATTACGTATATTTTTGTTTATAATTAAGAATGAATTGTAGCCCATTTATTAATATGTCTCTAGTGCTAGTCATTGTTTATATGTTCAGATTATAAGGATTAATTTCAATGTTTAATCAAAACTGTGATTCTTTGAAATGTTTTTCTTACTGTTCAATTATATTATTTTAATAAGATCTAATGCTTATTTATTTTACCTTTTCTATCCAACTCTACTGTGATTGCTGTTGAACATTTAAGTGGTTGACGTTTCATGTTTCCCACCATTTACTTCCTCTATGGCTACCTAATAAATTCCTGGACATTACAGAGGGACTGACTAGGGATGAATGACCAATATTTATACCACAATTGCTTAAACTATATATTCCTGATAGTTCACAGTCAAAAATTTTTGTCTCCTGTCAGGGAATTGCACAAAAAGAATCATTCTCTGATGGTCTCTCTTGTCCGTCAAAATAAATTTCTTTTTCTGTGCCGACCGAGAGCAGATTTTCCAAGGCATAGCAATCATAGAACGATTGCATGCTGTCCCTTGATTGTTACGAAAGAGGAGAGTTCTCCATTTCTGACAGGTAATTACAATCAGCTTCCTTCAGAAATGTGGACAAGCGCTTCCATTCTGACTGTTCTTTTGTAGGGCAGAACTGTTGGGGGAAGACACCCCCCCCCCCTCCAACGCGCGCGCGCGCACGCACACACACACACCTGCATTTTCACAGAAGGGAACTGCCCCGCTCTGGAATTTAAATTTCCAGAATCACAGACGCCCGTTTTGACACTGCTGTACATGGTAAGTGTATAAGGTAAATGTGAGGTTAGAGTGCAGGAAGGATAGGGGTTTCATATGCCAGGTAGGTAGCTAGCCAGATGGGTGGGGTCCCAGCTGGATACATGGTAGGATTCCAAGTGGATAGGGTACACATTGACAAGGAGACAGGTGAATGATGCAGTATCTCAGGTAAATCAGATTGGGTGGGAAAAATCAGATCTGATGGAGGCTGAGGAGGGTTAGTGTTGAGTTGGTTCATAAGTTCAAAAGATATAGAAGCAGAATTAGGCCATTCGACCCATCGAGTCTGCTCCGCCATTCGATCATGGCTGATATGCTCCTCACCCCCGTTTTCCTGCCTTCTCTCCATATCCCTCCAACCTATTACCAATTAAAAATCCGTCAAAATCCTCCTTAAATGTACTTGCTGACCCAGTGTCCACTGAACTTTGGTGTAGTGAATTCCATAGATTCACGACCCTTTTGGGAGAAGTGGTTTCTCCTCAACTGTGTTTTAAATTTGCTACCCCTTATCGTAAAACTATAACCTCTCATCCTAGAATTCTCCACAAGAGGAACTATCCACTCCACACCTCTACTTTATCCACACCTTTTATCATAGAGTCATAGAGACGTACAACATTGAAACAGACCCTTTGGTCCAATCAGATATCCTAAATTAATCTAGTCCCATTTGCCAGCAGTTGGCCCATATTCCTCCAAACACTTCCTTTTCATAAAACCATCCAGATGCCTTTTTAAATGTAATTGTACCAGCCTCCACCATGTCATCTGACAGCTCATTCTATCCATGCACCACTCTTTTAAGTCTTTCCCCTCTCACCCTAAACCTATGCCCTCTAGTTCTGGAGTTCCCCAACACAGGGAAAAGATCTTGTCTGTTTACCCTATCCATGCTCCTCATGATTTTATAAACCTCTATAAGGTCACCCCTCAGCCTCTGATGTTCCAGGGAAAACAGCCCCAGCCTGTTCAGCCTCTCCCTGTAGCTGAAATTCTCCAACCTTGGCAACATCCTTGTAAATCTTTTCTGAACCTTTTCAAGTTTCACAGCATCCTTCCTATAGGAAGGAGACCAGAATTTCACACAATATTCCAAAAGTTTCCTAACCAATGTCCTGTACAGCCACAGCATGACCTCCCAACTTCTATAGTCAGTGCTCTGACCAATAAAGGTAAGCATACTAAGTGCCTTCTTCACTATCCTATCTTCCTAAGACTCCACTTTCAAGGAACTATGAACTTGCACTTCAAGGTCTCTTTGTTCAGCAATACTCCCCAGGACCTTACCATTCAGTGTATAAGTCCTGCCCTTTCCAAAATGCAGCATCTCGCATTTATCTAAATTAAGCACATCTTGAATACCTCAATTTATCTCCCCTCCTTCTTCTAAATTCCAGAGGGAATTGGCCTAACCTGTTTAATCTCTCTTCATACGACAAACCCCTCATCTCTAATGAACCTCCTCTGAACTGCCTCCAATACCACTATATATTTCCTCAAATAAGGGGACCAAAACTGTGCACAAGATGCCAGGTGCAGTCTCACCAATACCTTGTATAGTTGCAACAATACTTCCTTACCTTTATATTCTATTCCTTTAGCTATAAAAGCCAACATTCCATTCACTTTCTTTATTATCTTCTGTACCTGCATGCTAGTTTTCTATGTCTCACAAACGAGTATACCTAGATCCCTCTGCACCAGTGCACCCTGCAGTTTCTTCCCCATTAAGATAATAGGTTATCTTCCTTTTTTTTTGACCCAAATGCATGACCACACACTTATCCACGATAGGATGGGTGTTGGGGTTTTGAATGGCAGTGAAGGAAGAAGTGTCAGATCCCATGGATGGCAGAAGCTAATTGGCTTCAGAGCATGGAAGTGGGGTGTTAAGGGAAGTGTGAAGCAGGTCTGAATCAGGTGAAGAGGTGATCTCGTCCAAATTGGAGGAAGGTGGTTCAGATCTGGTGCGGCTGAAGGGGTTTTGGATCTGAAACAGGGGTAGAAGCAATTGGGTCCAGAGCAAGTGAAGTGGTTTGGGTCACATGGGTGTCAAGTGGGGTCTAAATGGTAGAGGGAGGTTTTGAAGTAAGTATGGGTCACTTGAATAGTTACTCAGTAGTTAGATAATGTATTTTGTATTCAAACTGCAGCACTGCTGCCTCACAGCGCCCAGGAGCAGGGTTCAGTTCCCACCTCAGGCGACTGTCTGTGTGGAGCTTGCACATTCTCCCCGCGTCTGCGTGGGTTTCCTCCAGGTACTCCGGTTTCCTCCCACAATTCAAAGATGTGCAGGTCAGGTGAATTGGTCATGCTAAATTGTTCAGTGTTAGGTGCGTTAGGGGTAAATATTGGGCAGGGGAATGGTTTTGGGTGGGTTGCTCTTTAGAAGGTCAGTGTGGGGCCAAATGGGCTGTTTCCATACTGTAAGGAATCTAATCTATTCTAAGTTTTTTTCTGAGTAACTACATACATGTTGCCATTGGAATCTTCCATAATCTCAAATTTAAATTGAGTGTTTCAGAAGGTTCCAGACCGAGGAATTGCCCAATGGAATCTTCAGTTTCCCAGACAAGTCCTTTGGTGTCTTCTACAATGGGTATTCCATATGGTCTCCATGCACAACTCCCACCAATGCTGGAATAATGATTGTCTGACCATTGGAAGATTTGCCTCAAAAGTCTTTAGTGAAATATCTAATTTTTATTTAATGTGCCAATTACACCCTGAGTCTATTGCAATACATTCAGATGCATTTTCATTCATAGAATTTCTTCATGGCAATAATTTTAATGGGAACCTGCAAAATCTTGGACAATTACAAAAAAAAGCTAGACATTCCTACTTTGATTATGTCACTGAAATATTTTGTGACCTATCAGTGTAATAACTGGTAGAAGAGGTCAAGCGAATCACGATGCAACAATCTTGATGGTTAATGGATTTACAGAATAATAACAAAACTGAACTTGTAACTGATAATATGCAATAAAAATGCACTGGACCCCAAAATACAATAATCCTTTGTTATCTGTATTATTTAATCCAAGATAAGCTATAATTTTAACAATTTGAACAATCGTGGTTATCAGCATTCATCTGAGATCATTTAGTTTAGGTTTTTTGAATCTATCTGGATGGGTAAATTAATAGGAATGGTTTTGAGGGATATGGGCCAAATTGACAAATGGGACAAGGTCAGATTGGGATGTCTGGTCAATGTGGACGAATTAGACCAAACAGTTGGTTTCTGCTCTGTATGATTCTGTGACTTTATTTAATTCCTTTGGAATTTGTTTGGGAAACTCCACAAGCAACTTAGTTTTTTTTTGAAAGTCACGTTGTGCACTTGGAGAAGCAAGGTAGTTACACAAAATAAAACTGCATTTGTTTCTGAGGAAGGATCACTGACCTGAAACATTAACTCTGATTTCTGCCTGACCTGCTGAGCTTTTCCAGCCATTTCTATTTTTGTCCACGTGTTCTGTCATGGAGTAATATAATCAACAAAGATAGATTAGATAACATTACAGTGTGGAAACAGGCCCTTCGGCCCAACAAGTCCACACTGCCCCACCGAAGCGCAACCCACCCATACCCCTACATTTACCCCTTACCTAATACTACGGACAATTTAGCATGGCCAATTCACCTGGCCTGCACATCTTTGTGATTGTGGGAGGAAACCGGAGCACCCGGAGGAAACCCACGCAGACACAGGAAGAACGTGCAAACTCCACACAGTCAGTCGCCTGAGGCGGGAATTGAACCCGAGTCTTTGGTGCTGTGAGGCAGCAGTGTTAACCACTGTGCCACTGTGCCGCCCATAAAGATAGTGGCATGGACGGGCAAATTTCTGAAGTTCTCAGGAATTTCATAATAAGGTGTTAACCTCTCCAATATAGCTTTTAGCACTTCATTGGATTGCAATGAAAAGTAAACGTCCACTGTTGTTTTGCTAATGTATTGTGTTAACGTTATGCAAGTTCTTCCAAATCTGCAAATAGCAGTTTTGCTGTCCCTTTATTATTGTCTGTTGTAAACACTTTAATTTTTGCCAGGAAGCAAAAAGGAATTTAGTTACTCGTGTAGTTTACAGAATTTTAAAAAAATGACTTGCTACAATCAGAATTTAAGATATTAGGTGGATAAAGAAAATAATTATTATTTTTCACAATCACCTTTTTGATACTCATTCAAGATATAATTGCTGTCTAATGTTAGCATGCCAAATCAGGTGGACTAAACTGCAACACAATGCACCAGCTGGACGGGAAGTACAATACATTTTAATGTTGCTTCAGAGCCAGCAGCATTCCACAAGCATGAAGGTCAAAATCTGTAGATGAAAAATAATGAAATCACGTTTACATGGGTAAACCAACAAGACACTAAGATTGTAGGCTCAAAATGAGTAGTTTCTTTTTAAAAAAAGGTGTTGAAAGAAAACTGGTTTTAGTATTTACTAAAGTCAATGGTCTAAAAATAGTTCATTATTGTGGAATGCTTCAGCAATTGTTTAGTGGAGCTTGTATATTAGGTATCCATGAGCTCAATTTGAATTCCCAGCTGTGAATGCTGTGAAGGTAATGATTAAATCAGCACTCAATCTGTATATTTAAGGAGGACTTGCCAATTTGGCCGAGTGCACTTAAACTTATTCTAATTGGAAACAAATAAGTGGGTGGGTCTTGACAGGAGTGAGTTTTGGGAATTAGAAACCTCTGCCCGTTGATAACATAGCATCATCAATAGGAATAATAAATTACTGAATATACCTCTTCTACGCATTGCCCTGCCTCTAAATGGAGGGCCTACAAGTGTGTTTTTTATTACCCTGGGTCATTCTGAATGGTATTGGCCATTTAACCCTGAAATCAGACGTATTCACTTATCCTGCTTATTCCATAAAATCAGCACTAACTGTTTTAGCTAAATGTTTTGCAAAGAATCAACAGTAAGGAAATATTATTTGAAAAGGGAGCAAAGCTTTTCATCTTGAATTCATCTGGGCTAACGCATAAAAATTTTGAATGATCACAACTTACAGTATATGAGAAAGGAAAGTACGGCTTTGCCCTGTAGAAAACAGTGACAAGTATTGGCTCCCCAACTCTCGAGCAATTCCAAAAAGGTACAAGGATTTCTTATTCAAAATGACTCCAAGGCAGACAGTACCTTTTGTTAAACACTACTTTGAAACTTTTTCCTCAACTGTTTAGTACGTATTATCACTCCAGTTTCTTCAGCTGTTTAGCAATTGCCAGAATTGCAGTTAACTACTGAGCCTGGCTGACAGGTTCAAGCCACAAGCTGAAAGCCACATGTGCAAATAACAGTGTTGATTCCCAACCTTGTTTTTTTGTTTTCTATATGCTCTGTTCAAATTTAACTTCCTGAATAAAATAGAAAATAAAACACCTCAGATGTTGGAAATCAGAAACAAACCCAGAAAATGCTGGAGAAACTCAGCAGATCTGGCAGCATTGGTGGAGAGAAAAACAGTTATCATTTCAAGTCTGAACTGACTCTAAGAGTCATAGAGATGTACAGCATAGAAACAGACCCTTTGGTCCAATTCGTCCATACCAACCAGATATCCTAACCTAATCTAGTCCCATATGCCAGTATTTGGCCCATATCTCTCTAAACCCTTCCTATTCATACACCCATCCAGATGCCTTTTAAATGCTGCAGTTGTACTAGCCTCCACGACTTCCTCTGGCAGCTCAATCCATACATGCACAACCCTCTGCGTGAAAGCATTGCCCCTTGGGCCCCTTTTATATCTTTTCCCCTCTCACCTTAAACCTATGCCCTCTAGTTCTGGATTCCCCCCCACCCCACCCCAGGGAAAATACTTTTTCGATTTGTCCAATCCATGCCCTTTATGATTTTGTAAACCTCTCTTCGGAACTAAACCTGAAGTTTTAACTGCTTCTGTTTCCTACATTTTTGCTTCCCCGCCAGGACTTTTTCACACGAGTTTGCTCTAACTCTAATTAGATCCTACAATTTCCAGAGAGAAGTTTGAATCCTGGTTATTTGTTGAAAATTTTAGACAATAAAATTGTTTTGAGCATGATTTTGAGCAAATAAATTTTACTGCACAAGAATTAAGTAAAGCAAGCATGAATTAAACATTGCCTTAGGGAATTATTTATTCTTTACATCAAAAAGCACAATAATGCACAACACACATTTTAGACTGAAATACTCAACTGCACCTCTACTATGACTCCCCCGACAGTCTTGGCCACTTACAAGGTTTCTGAAGATTCTCGACTTTCCTAGGCCCAATGCCACATTTTTCCACAACTGCCTTCTAAAATCTCAGGACTTTTCAGCTGAAATGTGTGTTTCACTCACAATTCCTGCAGAATAATTTCAACAGAAAATTAGAACAAATGTTGGTTTCTGCTAATTTTGTTCTCCAGGTCCACTGCTATTCCACAGCTTTTGGCAAATTCTTATTCTTTGCATTCTGGACCCAAGGCTGAGTCCCACCAACTTGTTTGCTTCCATCAGTCTGCCTCAAACTTTCTGACTTCATCAAGCTAAGCTTCTTATTTTCTGGAGAAAAACACACACAGAAACCCCATATAAAAGAACACGTTTTTGTAAATTGTCTTCATGGCAGTCTGACATACCCAGGAAATTCCAAACAGAAATTTCAAATTATTGCCTTTTAACTTCAGAACAACCCTTTGATTCTGTGACCCTCTGTGACTAATTGATATCTCTAATAGAATTGCCATTTTACCATTAATTTGACATTTTTATTTCTAATGCATGCATTATGGGATCAGATATTTGTCATACTATTAGTTCCCATCATACTTGTTTCTCCATTGTTGCCACGTGATCTTAGTTTTGCAGTTTTCTACTTCCCATTTCTGCTGATTCTATCAACCTTCAGCTGATATGCTGAATTTATTGGTGTGCAGTATGCAATCTTTGAAGAAACAATTTCAATACTTTAATCCATTTTACGTTTTAGTCACTCTTCACCTCAATGTCTTTTCAGAACTTGTGTGAAATATTTGTTTTAGAACTGTACACTGCAATTGAACTGTTTCCAAATATGTGGAAAAATTGTCAAAAAGTGACAATATATTACAGTACTTTTTCTTTTTTTGCTGAGTGTTTGACCTTTCATCAAGAACTAAATTGCTACAGACCAATTTCAGCATTGTTTTCCATTTAAAACTGAGCATCTCAACTCCAACAAAGCACTTTACTATTTTTTGCTATTCATGTTATCAACTTGCGATTGTTTGATTGAAACAAGTGTAAGCTAACTGACTAATGTTTTGCTTACTTTTTTTGTTTAGTATACATGGTATCATTTTAATCTTTACATATGATTTGTTTAGGAATTAGAGCTCAAGATCCAGAGTTGACAACAAGATCTACCCACCCTATGTTTCCTCGATACGGACATAGCTTGCTTGAAGATGCCAGGGCTGAAGTGCGAAATCTGTAAGATATTCTTACTTTACTACATCCCTCCATTGTCATCCGAATGGGTGGAACTGCTTTCACTTGGTTCCTTGTTCATCTATCTCATTAAGTTCAGAATATCACTTGCAATGGCTTCTCTTCCTTCTCCCACACCATTTCCTTTGTGTCCCGAGTGAAGTAAATTGAATTGGCCAAAGACTGGTGTTTAAGATGTGAGAGACCAACATTCCTACTACTATTTTCTTAGTTTGCACAGCTTCCCAAATCAGATGTCAATGCTGCAAACGATTCAGCAACATGATCGCCATGTGGAGACCATCAGAGTGTGTGTCATGTGGAGCACACAGCTTGGAAAAAATATTTTTAGGGACCTCTGCATTTGGCCAAGATGGATCATCAGCTGAACATTTCTGGCTGAAGATTGTTGCAAATGCTTCAGATTTATCTTTTCTCCTTAAGTGCTGGGCTGCCCTATCATTACATATTGGGATATTTGTGAAGTCTTCTCCAGTGAGTTGTTTAATTATCTACCACAATTAACAACTGCTGATCATAGAATCATAGAATTGCTACAGAGTGGAAGCAGGCCAGTCGGCCCATCAGGTCCACAATGACCCTCCAAAGAGCATCCCACCCAGATCCATACCCCCTAGCATTCCCTGTTACCCTGCATGATCCACATGGCCTGTAGGAGGAAACCAGAGCACTCGCAGGAAATCCACGTAGACATGGGAGAATGTGCAAACCCCACATAGTCTCCGAAGGGTGGAAGCGCTGCCAGCTGAGCCACCATGCTACCCCATGCCATTTTGCTTATGGTAGGACTGCAGACCTTAGATCTGATCCATTGGTTGTGGAAGCACACGTACCTATCCATCTCTTGATGCTAATGTTGTTTGGCACACGGGTGATCCTGTTTTATAGCTTAACATGTTGACACTTCATTTTTAGGTGTGTGTTGTGTTGTTCCTGGTGTTCCTTCCTGTAATCTACATTGAAACATGGTTGATCCTCTGACTTGATGGTAATGGTGGAACATAGGACATTCCATGATTTTTTGCATTGTGATTTTGTGCTGATGGCCCACAGCACCTCATAAACACTTAATGTTGAGATTCTAAATCTGTTCAAAATCTATCAAATTTAGTATGATTGGGTGCCATAGAATATGGTAGAGGGTATCTTCAATCTAGTGAATAAGAGAGTTCTAAGAGAGATTTTGTTTTTTTTTCTGAAGTCTAGCTTTTCCTTTGGCAGTTAACTAAACATCATACTTTAGGTGAAGAGAAGTTGTGTTTATTGCAGCCTTTCTTCAGGGGTTTACATGCTCTGAGAGGAGCTGTAACAATTTAATTAGTCGATAGTTTACTCAGTTTTTTTTAAGCTTGAGTCAATTGTTTTTGGGACATAAAAGACACCTCTCAGTGCTGCGTTGTCTGCACTGAGTGCTGCTTTGGTTTTATAGAACATGAAATGGGAGTTTGCTGAATACAAAGTTTGGTAAAGGAAAGACAGTGTTGCTCCTTTATTTTTCCTTCTGTTGTCAGTATACATTAGTTGGCTTTTACTTCAGGACAAGGGAAAAAGCTGATGGGTGCGCACTGGTCATCTATTACAATGAAGATAGCAAAAAAAATGGTTTTTAAAGTTATGGGATGACAGATCAGAGTGGAATGTGTGTCCTGCAGTATGTGTGAAGACATGGATACACCATTTGTCTCAGATGAACACGTTGGCAGGAAATGTCACCCGCTGCATGAGCTTACGCTTCAGGTTTCGTAACTTGAGTGGTGGCTGGTGTCACTGTTGTGCTTCTATTTGGCAGAGGACTGCATGGATAAAATGTCAGGAAGTAGGTCAGTAACATTCAGGCAGCAAGGGAATGGATGACCACCTGGCAGTCTAAGAAAACCAAGCCAGCAGAAGTTACATGAGTCCAACATGCTTGCCAATCAGTATTTGATTTTGGATTTGGCAAGGGTGATGGTTCCTCAGGGGCATTGCATCCAGAACCAAGTCTGTAGCCTCATAGGCAGTTCAACTGTACAGGGAAAGTAGAAAGAAGAATGGAAGAGCAATAGTGATTGGAAATTTCACTAGCAGGTGATCAGACCAGTGTTTCTGTGACCATCAACCTGATTCTGAGATGTTGCCTCCTTGGTGCAAAGGTAAAAAATATTATTGAGTGGTTACAGGACATTCTATGGGGAAGGGTGATACTTTAATATAAATAATTTTGTGGGAATAATGATGAGGTCTTGATTGCAGCGAGGTAGGAGATTGAATGGCAGGATTATGAAAGCAATTCTGAAGAAGAGTGTACTGGACTCAAAATGTTAACTGCTTTTCTCAATCCACAGATGCTGCCAATTCCACTGTGTTACTCCAGTATTCTCTGTGTTTGTTTCAGGTTTCCACCATCCATTGTATTTTCCCTTTATTCTTAAAAGCAGTAGCCTCAGGTCCCACTTACCAGTGAGCATAGAAATAGAGAATTGAGTGACTGAACACATGGCTGGAAAGCTGGTGGAGGAGGACAGTCATCAGATTTCTGGGGCATTTGGATTGATTGTGGGGAAGATGGGATTTGTACAAGTTCAATGGTCTACACCAGAGCCAAGATAAATATTCTTGCAGGGAGCTTTGCCAGTGCAAGGATTTAAACTAGATTAGCAGAAGGATGGGAACTTGTGGATAAATTCAGAGCATTAAACTGGAGGTAGAAACTTACTACATAACTCTGCAAATATAAGAAGCAGAGGTTAACAAATGTATAACACTGAAAATTGGCAATATTTAAAGGTGTATATGTAAATTCAAGGGATATAGTGAGGAGACAGAAGACTCATTGCAGCATGATATGGCTTAACAGAAACTTGACTTATAGATAGGCAATGATGGCAGCTCAACATCCCTGGATACAGCATTTTCAAGCAGGATAGAGAAGGTGATTAAAAAGAGTAGGAGTGTAGCATTATTGCTTAAAGCATCAATCACAACTGTGAGAAGGGATGTTACACTGAAATAAATTTCAAATGAGGCCATATAGGTTGAACACTGAAACAAATAAGAGCAGTAATCAAACTTCTAGGCATGTACTATTGATCCTCCAAAAAGAGACGGGGTGGATGCAAATATGTGGGCAAATTTCTGAGTGCGCAAAGGATAGAGCAATAATAGTTGGGGACTTCAACCACCAAATATCATTTGCGATGCGAATACTATGAAAGGCATGGAAGGCACAAAGCTCTTGAACTGCAATCAAGAGAATGTTTCCTCACCAGCATGTATCAAATCCAGTGAGAGAAAGCACAATTCCTGATTTACATCTGGAAATGAGGCTGGGCAGCTGCATGGATTAGCAGCAGGTGACCATTTTCGAAATAGTGATCATGATACAGTTAGATTTTACATCTTTATTAAAAGGATTAAAGATAGAATGGGGGAATAAAATTTCTTAAATCGGAGGAGGGCAAACTTTACAAAGCTGAAAGATGGTGGCTAAGGAGGACTAATTACACTACTTGAAAGGAAGTCTGTGACAAGTCATGGAGGCATACAAAGTTAGACTTTATAAGCACAGTGTAGCCATGATATTAAGAATACCAATGCCAAATCTAGGTTTCTTGGTTATCCAGAAGTATACAGGCTAAGATAAAGCAGAAAAGTAGAGCTAATGACAGTTTCAAAAAAGTAATAATTTTTATACTCTAAACTTCTTAAAGTATAATAGTGAAATGAAAAAGGAAATTAGGAAAACAGAGCAAATTTGAGGAAATGTTGGCCAGCACAATCCCAAACTGTTTTATCACTTCATTAACAGCAAGAGGATGACTAAGGAAATGGTTGAATTTTTCAGAGCTGTAAATGGCACTTATGCTTTGATGCAAAAATATTGTGGGTGAGTTCTTCATGAGTATCTTGTCTCTTTATTCACAATGGGGAAGAATAATGCAGACATTCTAGAAAAGAGGAAGAATGTTAAATATTAGATTAAAGAACATAATGAAATGGGAAGTTGCAGAGGGAAAATCTTGAAGCTACATAAATCTCCAAATCTGGGTGAATCCTAGAAAGCAAGGGAAGAATTCTGGAAATAAGTGACCAGTACAAGAAGGACTGCACCTAAATTGGAAGGGGACTAATATACTGGCAGGGAGATTTGCTAGAGCTGCTAAGGAGAATTTAAATTAGTAAGGGTGGGGGTGTGGGGGGAACCCAGGGAGATAGTGAGGAAAGAGATCAATCTGAGACTGGTACAGTTGAGAACAGAAGCAAGTAAAACAGTCAGGGCAGGCAGGGATAAAGCAGAGAACAAGGTAGGACTGGTAAATTAAACTGCATTTATTTCAATGCAAGGGGCCCAACAGGGAAGGCAGATGAACTCAGGGCATTGTTAGGAACGTGTGACTGAGATATCATAGCAATTACAGAAACATAGCTCAGGGATGGACAGGACTGGCAGTTTAATGTTCCAGGATACAAATGCTACAGGAACGACAGAAAGGGAAGCAAGAGAGGAGGGCGAGTGGCGTTTTTGATAAGGGATAGCATTACAGCTGTATTGGGGGAGGATATTCCTGGAAACACATTCAGGGAAGTTATTTGGGTGGAACTGAGAAATAAGAAAGGGATGATCACCTTATTGGGATTGTATTATAGACCCCCTATTTTTCAGAGGGAAATTGAGAAACAAATTTGTAAGGAGATCTCAGTTATCTGTTAGAATAATAGGGTAGTTATGGTAGGGGTTTTTAACTTTCCAAACATAGACTGGGACTGCCATAGTGTTAAGGGTTTAGATGGAGCGGAATTTGTTAAGCATGTACAAGACAATTTTCTGATTCAGTATGTGGATGTACCTACAAGAGAAGGTGCAAAACTTGACCTACTCTTGGGAAATAAGGCAAGGTAGGTGACTGAGGTGTCAGTGGGGGAGCACTTTGGGGCCAGCCACCATAATTCTATTTGTTTTAAAATAGTGATGGAAAAGGATAGAGCAAATCTAAAAGTTGAAGTTTTAAATTGGAGAAAGGCCAATTTTGACGGCATTAGGCAAGAACTTTCAAAAGCTGATTGGGCGCAGATGTTCGCAGGTAAAGGGACGGCTAGAAAATGGAAGCCTCCAGAAATGAGATAACGAGAATCCAGAGAAAGTATATTCCTGTCAGGGTGAAAGAAAAGGCTGGTAGGTATAGGGAATGCTGGATGACTAAAGAAATTGAGGATTTGGTTAAGAAAGAGAAGGAAGCATATCTCGGGTATAGACAGGATAGATCGAGTGAATCCTCAGAAGAGTATAAAGGCTGTAGAAATATACTTAAGAGTGAAATCAGGAGGGCAAAAAGGGGACATGAGATAGCTTTGGCAAATAGAATTAAGGAGAATCCAAAGGGTTTTTACAAATACATTAAAGACAAAAGGGTAACTAAGGAGAGAATAGGGCCTCTCAGGAGCAACTACTCAGGAGCTTGGAAAAAATGCAGTGGATCCTCCCATAATGAACACATTAGCATGTTAGCAGTTTGCCAATCTGCTGGAACACTCCAGAAATCCAGTATTCTGGAATATTTCAGTCAATGCCTCCAATTATCTCATAGTCACTTCCCACTTCAAAACTCTTGATTGCAGGCCATCAGGTCCTGACCACTTGTCTGTGTTTAGACCCATTAGTTTGTCAAAAACTTTGTTCTTCATGATAGAGACATTTATAAGAGCTTCCCTCCAATTATTATCTTGTTTAACTTTTATTTTAGGATGTTTTCAGGATGGAAAGCATGTAAAATATTGATTTAAGTTACAGCCACGTCTCTGCCCCCTATTACCAACTCTGCATCCTACAGGGGTCCCAGACTTCCTTTAGCAACTTTTGTTTTTGTATATCCAAAGCATCACTTGCTGATAGTTTTTATATGTTTTACCAATTTACTTTCACAATCAATTGACTGTCAAAAAACAAGTCTAGTTCACTAATATCCTTTAGGGAAGGAAACTGTCATCCTTACCTAGTCTGGCCTACGTGTGACTCCAGGCCCACAGAAATGTGGTTGACTCTAAACTGCCCTCTGGTCAATTAGGGTGGGCAGTGAATGCTGCCGAGCCAGTGATGCCCTCATCCTATGAATGAATTAAAAAAACAAAATTCTCCCTCTTTATTACCTTCATGTCATCTACTACTGGTTCCTAAAAAAATTCCCAATCCTCTGATCATTAGTTTGGATCATCTATGTGGACTTTAGTTTTTGAATCAATATCGATGAAAACCCTATGATCAAGTATCTGTATTGTATAGCCTGATTACTATGCCTCCGTGAGTGAAGGACGAGAGACCGCCAGAGTATTGGTTTGTATTTGCATCAGAAAGTTTAAAATCCATGTATGAATTAAAACTACAAGCTGGTCAGGTGTTTCTAAAGTAAACTTTCTAAGTTTCTTCACTACTGCGTTGACCATGAAAGGATGATGAAAAAAAACTTTATGCTGTTTTGTCCAGAGTTTAAAGGACAGGCAAAGGAAAAACCATTGGCACTCAGTTATGATGTTCTTTTACAACTTGTTCAGTGTGTTTGCTTTTGTTTAAGTTGAGCTTTTATAGCTTTGTTAATGCAATACTCGATAATGTAAGTTAGACATCAATTAGATCATAAGACCATAAGATTTAGGAGCAGAATTAAACCCATTTGATCATCACTGATATGTTTCTTAACTCCATTGTACTGCCTTCTCCCCATAATCCTTAATTCCCTTATCAATCATGAACTTATCGCTATGTTAAGTACAGCCTATGATGGTCATTCACTGTGGTAATGAGTTTCACACATTAACTACCTTCAGTCTGAAGAAATTCCTCCTCATCTTAGTTCTATAAGGTCGTCCCTTCACTCTGTGGCTATGCTCTCGGTTCCTGGTCCCTCCAGCTAGTTGAAAGATCTTTTCCACATCCACTCTATTCAGGCCTGTCAGTTTTCTGTAAACTTCAATCAGATACTCCTTCATCCTTCTAAACTAAATCAAGTACAGACTCAGAGTCATCAATCGTTCCTCATATGACAAGCCCTTCATCCCCAGGATCGTACTTGTAAACCTCCTCTGACAATATATCCTTCTTCAGATAAGGGACCCAACACTGCTGACAATATTCCAAGCACGGTCTGACCACAGTCTTATCCAACCTCAGCAATATATTTCTCCTCTTGTATTCTAGTCCTCTTGAAATGAAGCTGAAAAATGTGTTGCTGGAAAAGCGCAGCAGGTCAGGCAGCATTGAAGGAACAGGAGAATCGACGTTTCGGGCATAAGCCCTTCTTCAGGAAATCTTGAAATGAATGCAAGCATTACATTTGTCTTCCTAACCGCCAACTGAACCTGCGTGTTAACAGTATGAGAATCCTGAACAGCAGCTCCCAAGTCCCTTTGTGCTTTGGATTTTGAAGCATTTTCCTGTTTAAAAATAGTCTATGCATCTCTTCTTCCACCAAAGTGCATGACCGCACACTTTGCCAGATTGTATTCCATCTGCGACTTCTTTGCCCACTCGCCTAGCATGACCACATCCTTCTGCAGTCTTCCCACTTCCTCAACACTACATGTGTTTGCATCAGAAAGTTTAAAATCCATGTATGAATTAAAACTACAAGCTGGTCAAGGTGTTTCTAAAGTAAACTTTCTAAGTTTCTTCACTGTACTGTGTTGACCATGAAAGGATGATGAAAAAAACCTTATGCTGTTTTGTCCAGAGTTTAAAGGACAGGCAAAGGAAAAACCATTGGCACTCAGTTATGATATTTAAGTCTTTCTTTTACAACTTGTTCAGTGTGTTTGCTCCACATATCTTTATGCAATCTGCAAACCTAGCAACAACACCCTCAATTCCTTCGTCCAGATTGTTAATGTGTAATGTGAATAGATGTGACCCAACACTGACCCCTGCAGAACTCCTCCAGTCACCAACAACATTTTGGCAGAAGTCTTGACGATTTTCACATGAGAACTAGATATCACCACTAGATATGTAATTTTAAAAGAAAGTAGAAGGCCTCCAATTATCCTGAGTATCAACTGTGATTTTGTGATCGTTCAAAAACATGAGCATTATAATTAATGACCAATAACCCTGAGATATTGCCCCCAATATTTATTTCAGTGTCCTTTTATATCATTTTTCAAATTGTTTACTTCTGAATAACATACTTGGCATCTTTCATTTTATTTTGAAAATGTTAACACAATTGCAGTATAGTCATAAGACATATGATAAGGTAACCAATCAGAATCAGTTGTCTACTGATTGCTTAATGAATTAATTAATTCGTGGTTCACTGGTATGATATTTAGGGAGAATTGCATTGAATCCCAGAAGGTGCAGATGGAAGAGATGGAACAGTCTATTGAGATATTGAGAGAACAGATTAGGAAGAAGGATAAAGAATATGAGGAGTCCCTTCTGCATCTCAGAGAGGATCAGGCATCGGGACAGAGGTAAGAAGAAACTGCTTTTTCTCAGTTTTTAAGACAGTTAAACTTTAATTCTGTAATTCTGTCAGTCGGACATTGGCTCAGATTTTGTCATGAACAGCCAGATGATAGTGCTCACTGCTAACTTTGTACAAAGCTGATCATAAAGATCTAACAATTCCTTTCCATTGGATTTCCCCTATCTAAATATTAATTGAGTACTAAGCGAAGGTATCTTGCAACTGTCATCTCATCTTAGGGCAATCAGCATAAAGAAATTGTTACAGACAACAAACCAAGCAGTAAAATCCTTAATCTATTCAAGTAAGAGAGCAAAATAAATGGCTGGGTAATTTCCATAGGATTAAAGTAGAAATGAAGAAGGGTTTGGTATTACCTTTATTGGTCAGTGTACTGAGTATAGGAGTTGGGCGGTCGTGTTGTGGCTGTACAGTACATTGGTTAGGCCACCTTTGGAATACTGCATTCAATTCTGGTCTCCTTACCAACGGAAAAATAATGTGAAACTTGAAAGGGTTCAGAAAAGATTTACAAGGATGTTGCCAAGGTTGGAGGGTTGGCCTGTTGGAGCGGCTGAATAGGCTGGGGCTATTTTCCCTGGAGTGTCAGGGGCTGAGGGGTGACCTTACAGAGATTTATAAAATCATGAGGAGCATGGATAGAGTGAATAGTCAAGATCTTCTCCCCAGAGAAGGGGAGTCCAAAACTAGAGGGCGTAAGTTTAAGGTGAGAGAGGAAAGATTTAGAAGAGTCCCGAGGGGCAGGTTTTTCACACACTGGGTGGTGCACGTATGGAATAAACTGCCAGAGGAAGTGGTCAAGGATAATACAATTACAACATTTAGAAGGCATCTGGATGGGCATATGAATAAGAAGACTTTAGAGGGATATGGGCCAAGTGCTAGCAAATGGGACTAAATCAATTTAGGGTATCTGCTTGGCATGAACAAGTTGGACCGAAGGGTCTGTTTCATGCTGTACATCTTTATATGACTCCAAACTTAAATAGTATAAACTGGAAAAAAAAATCATTTAAAAGACATTTTTAACAAGTATGGAAAGTTGTGATTCCATAAAAACCATGTAATTTTTTGGGACATGAGAGGCTATTCAGTACTAATTATGAACTTAGCGGGTTTTTAAATGCTCAGTTACATCTTATTCAGCAGCAAGACTAATATTCTGAAAGTACATGTTCTGGTTAGTTCAGGGTTTTTGAACTGATTGCAATCTACTGGGTGTTCAACAATGCATACTACAGAAAAAGGTAGGATGACTGACAGAAACTTCTGAACTTCTGCATTTAACACCACAAATGCAAACTGATAG
This sequence comes from Chiloscyllium plagiosum, assembly GCF_037043375.1. Taxonomy (NCBI): domain Eukaryota; kingdom Metazoa; phylum Chordata; class Chondrichthyes; order Orectolobiformes; family Hemiscylliidae; genus Chiloscyllium; species Chiloscyllium plagiosum. The sequence goes on along the minus strand of NW_028270155.1, from coordinate 49,585,647 downwards.
TCTCTGCATATGACTACTGTAAGCTCTAAGTCACCCAGAACCAGGTGAAATGCAACTAATGCTAATAAAGTGGTAAGATCAAAAGTTACTTCAATATCCAATATATATGATACATAGAACATAGAAGAATACAGCGCAGTACAGGCCCTTCAGCCCTCGATGTTGCGCCGATCCAAGCCCACCTAACCTACACTAGCCCACTATCCTCCATATGCCTATCCAATGCCCGCTGAAATGCCCATAATGAGGGAAAGTCCACCACTGCTACTGGCAGGGCATTCCATGAACTCACGACTCGCTGAGTAAAGAACCTACCCCTAACATCTGTCCTATACCTACCCCCCCCTTAATTTAAAGCTATGCCCCCTTGTAATAGCTGACTCCATACGTGGAAAAAGATTCTCACTGTTGACCCTATCTAAACCCCTAATCATCTTGTACACCTCTATCAAGTCACCCCTAAATCTTCTTTTCTCCAATGAAAACAACCCCAAGTGCCTCAGCCTTTCCTCATACGATCTTTCTACCATACCAGGCAACATCCTGGTAAACCTCCTCTGCACCCGTTCCAGTGCCTCCACATCCTTCCTATAGTAAGGCGACCAAAACTGCACACAATACTCCAGATGCGGCCGCACCAGAGTCTTATACAACAGCATTAAGGAATCATAACTATGGTTTCAGCTATTATTCTTTTACAAGAGTGAAAACAATGTAACATACTCTTTTGCAAGCCTCAGTAATAATCACAAAATAACTGAATTATTGCTAGCAACCTATTTGGTTCATGTTCTCTGGGAAGAAATCTATTGAACTATCCAGTCTCGTCTATAGGTGACTCCAATCGGGAATCTTAATTGACTTTTCAAATGGCCCAGCAAACGACTCATTTCAAAAATGCCAGTGTGCTAGCAATGCTTACTTCACAAGTATGAATTATGAAAAAAAATTGTTCACGTTTCTCTTCATTTGTATACAAAGATTCTTAAACCTTATTTAAGGCTTCCGATACCACAAGCTGGAATAGATTATCAATTTGAATTAATAAGTTAAATAGCATTTTAAACATGGAAATATGTAACAAATATAGAAAAAGTGAATCTAATACACGACTTCAGAGTACAGTCTGACTTTAGGACAAGTTATGTGGCAAATGTTAACTTTGCGATTGAGCAGGAGTTTGTGATCCAAAAAGTGATTACGACTGGAATAGACTTTCAGTGGTACAGGAGGTACACTACACTGGAATCATCTAAGAGATGCTTAAGTGCCATGATGAGGAGGACTGTGTATTTTTTGAGAGATTTCAGGCTTTGTCAAATTATTTTAATTGTGTTAATATACAAATAAACAAAAAATGCCTAAATTCAAGTATCCCAATGTCAGGACACTGGATTCCTACACAGAAATGATCCAGTGTTATTGCACCAAATTCAAATGATCAAATTGTTCCTGATTCAGTTCACCAGTCTCGTCCCTTCAATTTTCAGTCACCATGGACAATAAACTAGACAGGTAAAATGCTGACTAATCTTAATGGTGCAGGGCCATCATTTCAAAAATATCCTTGATATCCATGTAAGTCAGGCATAAACTGGCATTCTTCTAAATTCACTCTTGCAGCTGTCATAAACCAAGCACAGCAATATTGAATATATAGCCCTATGTTTATATATACATGTAACATCTACATGCATTTAACTTATGTGTATTTATTTCTTGCATATTCATAGTATCTCCTATGACATCCTCCAATCCCACAGCCTTCTGAGTTTCTGTCCTTCACTATTTTGATCTTCCTGTGGATCCCCAATTTTACTTAGTCTGTCATCCTGGCCATATTCTCAACATCTCAAGATGTCACAGTAGAGTGAACAGCCAATAGAGAACTTCAAACCAGCATCCACAGGAAAACAACACATACGGACCAATATTGAACTTCAGAAACAATCATCCCAACACCACAAACTGCATTAGAACATTATTTCAATAAGCCACCACACTCTGTAGCACAGAGGAACTACAAAGAGCAGAGGAAAATCACCTATACAGCGTATTCAAAAAGAACAGGTACCCAATGAACACAGTCCACTGTTTTCTCAGCAACAAACCCAAACAAACAGACAAAACGTGTCCAGAAACCGTAGCCACTCTCCCCTACATCAAGGACATGTCGGAAATGACTGCCAGACTACTCAAACCTCTTGGCATCATGGTAGCCCACAAACCCACCAACACACTAAAACAGCAGCTAATAAACTTGAAAGTATAGCAGTCAACAAGCAAAACTAATGTCATTTACAAAATACCTTGCAATAACTGTAACAAACACTACATTGGACAAACAGGCAGAAAACTAGCCACCAGGATACATGAACATCAACTAGCCACAAAAAGACATGACAAAGACGAAGGTGAGGACTGCAGATGCTGGAGATTAGAGTCAAGATTAGAGTGATACTGGAAATGCACAGCAGATCAGGCAGCATCAGAGGAGCAGGAAAATCGATGTTTTAGGCAGGAGCCCTTCATCAGAATGAGCTGCTCATTCCTGATGAAGGGCTCCTGCCCGAAACATTGATGTTCCTGCTCCTCAGATGCTGCCTGACCTGCTGTGCATTTCCAGCACCATTCTAATCTTGACAAAAAGACATGACCCCCTCTCACTAGTATCCTTACATACAGATGAGGAAGGACACTGCTTCGACTGGGGCAACACATCCATCCTAGGACAAGCCAAATAGAAACACTCACGAGAATTCCTAAAAGCATGGCATTCCAACCAGAACTCTATCAACAAACACATCGACTTGGATTCCATTTACCACCCTCTGAGAAAAAGAACAGGAAATGACATCACCATGGGAAATGACATCACCAACCAAAGAAACCGAAACACAAATGAAAGTGGGTTGCTAACAACTGTGCTTCACCAGAGGGTCACTGATGATGTTACCTAGTATGGTGATGAAACATTTAAAACTTAACCTTCCACCTCAGTAAGCAAACTTACATCCAGAACCTCAACCTGAGCTACAAAGCTTCTCAAAACTCACTAGTATTCTCAACTGGCTACAAGCTAAATTCTGGAATTTTCTCCCAAAATTCCTCTGCCTGTCCACAACTCATTCCTTTAAGATGCTCCTCAAAACCAAACTCTGACATCTTACTGAATATTTCTTCATGTGCTTGGTGCAAACTTTTGATTGGTAGTGCACTTGTGAGGGACTCTGAGACATTTCACTATTGTAAAGCACTGCAATAAATGCAATTTTTGTTTGTTGCTGTACCTTGTATAATTTATTTCATATGCTTCAAATGTATTTTCTGCACTTGCTCAATTCTAAATTTGGCATCCAAAGTCCATCATTTAAGTATCATAGAGTCATAGAGATGTACAGCATGGAAACAGACCCTTCGGTCCAAACCATCCATGCCGACCAGATAACCTAACCCAATCTAGTCCCACCTGCCAGCACCCGGCCCATATCCCTCCAAACCCTTCCTATTCATATACCCATCCAAATGCCTCTTAAATGTTGCAATTGTACCAGCCTCCACCACTTCCTCTGGCAGCTCATTCCATACCCATACCACCCTCTGTGTGAAAAAGCTGCCCCTCAGGTCTCTTTTATATCTTTCCCCTCTCACCCTAAACCTATGTCCTCTAGTTATGGCCTCCCAACCCCAGGGAAAAGACTTTGCATATTTACCCTATCCATGCCCCTCATAATTTTGTAAACCTCTATAAGGTCACCCCTCAGCCACCGACGCTCCAGGGAAAACAGCCCCAGCCTGTTCAGCCTCTCCCTACAGCTCAAATTCTCCAACCCTGGCAACACCCTTGTAAATGTGCTCGCCAAAGTTGATAACTGAAGTGCTCATTCCTAAGAAATGATAATTTGTCATTTCTGTAAATTTTTAACATGATATCGAAGGGTAAAATCTTCAAAGTCCTTTTGAATTTAGTAAGTTTGCTTTGTATGCTTACCTGTCTACTTTAGTTTGCCTTTAGTTATACAAACTTTAAAGTCACTATGAAGCAGTGTTGTAAGGTAATTGCTGTTTCAGTTAATCAAATTGGTCGATGTTGGTGAGGCAGATGGTTAGGATGTCAGATATGCCATGGAGTGGTGTTTTGGCAGATGCAAGTGGTTAGTTTCAGTTTAAGATTTCTTCAGGAGTTAGAGTAGGTTTATAATCTTCGAATATTTCTTGGGTAATTAATACACTTAAATGAGCTTGGAACTCTTTGAATAATCTGATTTAGAGGGGCATTTTGGAGGGTTCCACAGATAGCGGAATTGCTCAATGGAATGTTTAGTTTCCCAGGCAATTCCATCAGAGTCAGCTATGTCAAAATTTCTTCATGATCCTGTCACACAACTCCAGTCTACACTGCTGTAACAACTATCTTCCCACCGGAATTTCTGGGCAACTATGTTTTACCAGATAACCACAGCAATTAAGTTGGGATTTGCAGATCGTTTTTATTTGTTTACTACATGTAAACAATCTAGAAATCTGTACAGGAATACTGTTTTGTTCTGGTGCCATATAAGCTCTCAGTGAAAAACATTCTGCAGTCATGTGTTCCGCACGTTTTTCATTTCCTCCTCTTAGGCAAGTTTTAGAACACATTTATGGCCTTGTGGTTCTTGTGCTAGCAACTTACTTAACCAGAAATTTATTTTTGTCTCTGACATATATATTAGATATGTTTATTCAGATATATATATTCTTTTGCAAATGCATTGATCCTGTAAGTATAAGTGCACAAAGTAGATGCATTCTTTCTTTCTATGTCAGTCCACAATACAAATCTCTGAGTTCAGTTCCAGAAATTTGCTAAACTGAATTTCAAAGAATACAGTGGTTACTGCTTCTTACACAACTAGATATATATAAATTTGTCACCTGTGAGGTTTCTTTGCATTTTAATGTTTGGAACAAAATATTGTCAATTCTCATTTTATGAATACTAAGTTTTTAATGTAGCTATTTACAAATTAGTTATGTGCAATAAATAGTTCCAGCAAAATATCACCACCAATCCCATAAGTGGCATCAGTCATTCATAGATGACTGTCAATAAAACACTAACCATGGAGAAATAATTATATTTTCTGTTAATGAGGTTGCCAGAATTGCTTCTGGTCAGCATTTGTGCATCTATACCTGAACAGTGGATTTTGTATGAACACAACAATTAAGAGCAAAAGAAGACCACTTAGTCTGGTGCTGTCCTTTTGCAGAGCAAGAGTGGGGAATGGTCAGGTTGGATTCAGCAGTGGAGTAAGTGGAGATCGGGGGTAGAATGGGGCAGGTATGTTCTGGTTAGAGTCTGAGGGAGTGTAGTTGGTGTGTGTAAAGTAAGTGGAGGGTCTGATCAATTGTTACTCTGGAGTTAGACTGTGTACCTAATAGTCTAAGATTTCACGTGTGACTATTTACTTAATTATATCAGGACCCTCTGAATTTCCCAATTTAAGAGGAGACTTTCTGAGAATTCCAGGGATAGAGAAATTTTCCAGCAAAATATTAAATTTCCTAGGCAATTCCTTCGGAGTCTGTAATAATGGAGCTTCCACAAGGTTCTCATGTGCGCCTCTGATCTATGCTGGAATAATGACTGTTTGCCTTTGGAAAATCCGGAAAAACCTGAGGCATTGTTGCATTTCAGATTATTAACAGTGAAACCTTGCATTTTCAGGTGGTTTGCAGGTGTGTTTTCCTTTTTGTTTAATATATATTTCTGTTGCAGTTTTGAAATCATTTTTTTCAAAGAATATATATAAAATATGTAATGAATTTGGTAAGAGAAAAAACTTGAAAAACTTGGAAGCATGTTCCAGTATTTCCCTATCCCATATATTTATCATAGAACGCTCACAGTGTGAGGAAACAGGTCATTTGGCCCAACAAGACCACACCAACCCTCCAAAGAGTAACTCACCCAGACCGTAATATTCTACATTTACCTCTGACTAATTAGATTTTTTTTTAGATTAGATTACATTACAGTGTGGAAACAGGCCCTTCGGCCCAACAAGTCCACACTGACCCGCCGAAGCGAAACCCACCCATACCCCTACATTTACCCCTTACCTAACACTACGGGCAATTTAGCATGGCCAATTCACCTGACCCTGCACATCTTTTTTGGACTGTGGGAGGAAACCGGAGCACCCGGAGGAAACCCACGCAGGCACGGGGAGAACGTGCAAACTCCACACAGTCAGTCGCCTGAGGCGGGAATTGAACCCGGGTCTCAGGCGCTGTGAGGCAGCAGTGCTAACCACTGTGCCACCGTGCCGCCCACGAGCCACTGTGCCGCACCTAACCCACACATCCCTGAATACTATGGGCAATTTTAGCATGGCCAATTCAACTGACCTGCACATCTTTGGATTCTGGGAGGAAACCGGAGCACCCAGAGGAAACTCACGCAGACACAGAGAAAATATGCAAACTCCACCCGAGGCTGGAATTGAACCTGGGTCCCTGGTACTGTGCTGCCCAAATGTTGTATTTAAAAACCCAAAACAAGTTGTGTTATTTTTTGTTTGAATTATTCAAAGACAATTGTAATTTCAAACAAAACTGGATAGCATGACTATCTGATCAGAATGGTCAACTTTTTTTTGATTGATTTGTGAGGAATATTGAAAACATATTGAAGAAGCACAGTTCAAATTTCCAATAATAACCTGACCAAACCAGTTAATATATTGCACAGAAACTGAATAGTATTTGGTAGAGTATATTTTATACAATATTCTTATAACGCACAACAAATCTGCCTCAAGGCAAATACAAGTATTCTGCCCATTATATGCTGTCTAAAATTCATTTTTCATTTCTGTGTTACACAACGAAAGAAACATTTCATAAAATATTTAACATTTTTGGAGATAACAGCTCTATTCTATTAGGTTCCATATTTTGGGTAATAGGATTTTCTTCTCTAGGTGAGATTGTCTGCTTTGGGGCATGATGCACCTTTTGTGATTTTTTTTTTAAATTAATGCCAAGGAGAAGAAATCACATAGAGGCATGTCATAAGCCTGATGTAGAGCAAAACTTTTCCTTCCTGTACTCCTAACAGAAGTCAACTTCAACCACAAACATTGCCTACTACTTCAGCAGGACATTTCCACGGTAACCAGCATTTTTCTTATGGGTTCTCTGATTAAGGTAGTAAATTTACAGATAGTTTTATCCTGTGTCTATTCAGTAGCAAGAACCAGTCTGGAACTGCATTTCACATGGGACCCTTACAGCTGTCAAAAAAAATGTTTGTCTTATCAGCCTGAATTGAATCCAAGCCATGTCCTGGACGTGAAATGAAAATGTGCTAAACTCTACTCACTACTAAATTCTCCTGCCTCCACACATTCTTTTTTGCCTGTTTATGTACTTTACATAAAAGAATCAAATCATTACTCTTAAAAGTGCAACCTAAAGAAACACTAGACGTACAGGCAATTACACTTACATTTAACTTTCAGGCTTCCTGAAATACATAGGATTGGAGTAAAATCTTACAAATATTTCCATTTTTCTGTAAACCATTTGGTTTAGTTTGATGATGCACTTTGATACAGCTAGTTAAAGTATTACATACTGCCATAACAGCATGCTACTGACAAATATCTAGTTTTAAACAACATTTGTGGTATGGACATTGCATATAACAAAGCGATATTATGTAAAATGAGGAAAGTCATTCAATGCACCAATTCTCTCCTCAGTGCTACAGTTAAAAATGTCCATCCTTCTAAGGTTTGGAACATGTATCTTTCTATTCACATATTTTTCATGTTTGCTTATCAGACTTATTTTCTTGGCAGTTGTAATTTCAGATAAATAAAGGTTAACAGTGTGTTTAACTCCTCAGAGGGCTGGTAGGAAAGAAATTGTGATATAATCTGTTTATACCAAAAAAAAGTCTATTCTCAGTTCAGTATTGTCCATGATGTAGTGCAACACTTTTTATCTTTATAGGACAGCAATCAAAGACAATGTGGAGATGATAAAGCTACAGAAACAGCTTGTGGAGAAAGGAGCTGCACTTACTGTCTTGGAGGGAAAATATTTGCAAATACAGGAGGTAAGAGTTCTATAGTTAAAAGCAACACCGCTATTCCCAAGACACAATGTGTCTGATGCAACTACATGTATATAATTAAGTAAAAAAAGTAAAGGCTTTGAAAACTCACAGAAAATGCATTGTGAAGGTGCTGTGGTAAAATAAATAATAAGCAAATGTAGAAGGAATAAGAAAATGCTTAAAACCCGTCTGACTACTTTTCCTCATTGGTATCTACCTACAGTACCCATGCTGATTAGTTAATCTGCCTGTTTTCTCTGTATCAAACACATCGGAGAACTTGCACCACTGTTACGTTAGAAGATTATCTGTCCTTAATGCTTTCAGTGTGTGCTACTTTACTTCATAAATGGTAATGTGATAGTTTATTTCATAAATTAGAGGTTTACAGGTGAGGAAGTGATTTACAACCGATTAACTGACATTTGGTTTTTTGGCTCAGCAAAATTGTATATATTTTACTTAATACCCTCTTTTAATTCATTTATTCCAGGAATTGTCCACCTGCTCCCTTAACCCAATTTCTGCTAAACAATTGACTATCTCATTTTTTTCCCTTACCCAATGTTAGATTACATTGAAAATGATTTGCTGTCATCCCGTACTAAATTACCTAACTTGCAAACCTTGTTTTAAATGACTTATTTAGCTCAGTTCTTGTACACGGCTAGCGTTCAATTTCTTGACATAGCTTGTGAAACATTAACAGGATGGGTCTTATCATAGAGTCAAATGTATTGTCTTTTGTTTCAGCAGACCATGCCAAAAAACAAAACAATGTTATGGAGAAAAGTGTATCATTTTTGCCACAAATGGAAAAAGGAATTAACTGCATGTATAATATCAAACTTCATTAATTGCCAAGTGAACTGTGCATGTTGACAGACTAAGTTTGTGCAGTGACTCTACATAATATGTAATGTAATATGTAATGAGTCTACTGTTATTCAGAATGTATTGTCTTACAGAACCAGAAAACCATGAAAGCCAGTCACAATGCTTTAATGAGTAAAGTTGATGAACTGAATGCACAGCTGAAAGAAGAACGTTCTAAGTGCCTTTTTCTTGAAAATCAGCTCCACTCAACTTCATTTTCTCAACAAACAACTGTAGAGGTAGGATTCTTTACAATCAGCATTAGTAATAAATAACAGAAGATAGTGAACATTATATGAAATAATAAGTATTGAAATGTATATTGGAAGAGTGTAATTCACCTTTTGGAATCGAGCAACATACTAAACCACAAGAATTAAAACAGAGTGGTTTGTAACCATAATCCAAAACGAGGTATATGAAGTACACCTTCTAATTCCCACTTTATACGATACTTTATAAATCAGAATGTGGTATGTGACATAGTTCCTTGAGTCACTTTGGTGTACTATCTTGAAATGCCAATGATTTAATCTGTTGTACCCAATGCAGAATCACTTCATTGTCATTTTCAGTTTTAATATAACTTTTTCAGAAACAGTAGGGCCAACATATTAAAACGTGCCTCATGCAATTTTCAAGTTACTGGAAGTGACTTAGTTGGAGATCTATTATAAACTAATATCATTAAAGATAGATCATGCTACAAAATTATGATTGTGCAGTTCTACAAATTAATTACAAGCTTTAAAGTGAGAAATCCTAATGTACACCAATAATAAATAAATAAATAGATTTTATTTCATTTTGTTTTCGAGGTAACGTTGTGCTGCTTTGTAATTTGTAACGTTTTTATTTGACTAGTTACAAGAGAGAGTCAGCGACTTACTAAAGGAAAGAGATCTTTTGAGGGAAAATTATGACAAATTATACAACAGGTACTACTATACAATTTCAGTTTTCTTTGATATGATTTATCTTATTTTTATGAACATGGTTTGTGATCTTTTAAACAGATTCTCTTAGAGTCCATTGATTGTCCAGTACAGTCATGACAGGAAGAAAACACTGCAGATACTGGGAAGCTGAGATGAAAACAGAACAATCAGGATGTTTTGCAGTACCTGTCAGAAGGGAAAAGGAGTTAGTGAGCTAACTTTCATGTAAGAGGCAGGAAGCAGTAATTAGGAAATTTCTTGCCTTTGGGCACTGACCTTAGAGGAACAATTCCTTTAAATTCACCATTTTCATTCTCTGAGAAATCACATGTTGTTGGTCCCATTGATTCCAGAAATCGTTCAAGGGCTGCCAAGGCTGAACTTAAAAATGTGTTGCTGGAAAAGCGCAGCAGGTCAGGCAGCATCAAAGGAAAAGGAGAATCAACTTTTTGGGCATATATTCAGGAATAATTCCTGAAAAAGGGCTTATGCCCGAAACGTCGATTCTCCTTCTCCTTTGATGCTGCCTGACCTGCTGCGCTTTTCCAGCAACACATTTTTAAGCTCTGATCTCCAGCATCTGCAGTCCTCACTTTCTCCTGCCAAGGCTGAGGCAACTTGTTAAAATGCCTGCATTAAATCTCTGGGAATTAATTCCAGCTGTTTTGTTCAATATTAGACCCTTTCACCTTCATGCCTCAAATGCCTTCACCCCTTTGATCTTTCTTGGCTTGTGCACTGAATCCAATTGACTCAACACAATTCTGGTTACCCTTATGTGTGCTTCTTGACCATTACCCCTTTCCCTACCCACGAAAATGATTTGTGCCAAAAATAGGAGCCAGAACCTCTAGATCTGTTCCCATCTGACATTTTGAAACATCTCATAACTGTTCTCAACACCATATCAATATTTCAGGTCTGTGACCTTAGTTTCTTTCTCCAAAGGTGGTGCGGACCTGCTGAGTATTTCCAACTCCGAGATTGGTTAACCTCCATGCAACTTTAAGATATCTTAATTTTCTATTCATTTTTTCTGCATGTAATCTTACTTAAGCATTATACCTTGCAAAATTAAAAAAATACTAACTATTGAACTCCTTGATAATCATGAAATTTTCAGCATGGAATTTTTTACATGGGATGAAATGCTGATAATGCCAATATTTGTTGCCAATCCTTAAAAACAGTTAAAAGTCAACTACATTGCTGTGGCTCCAGAATCTCATGTGAGCTAGTTCAGGTAAGGATTACAATTTTCCTTCTCTAAAGTTTGTTAGTGAGCCAAATGGATTTTCTGGCTATCAGTGATTGTTTCATTACAGATAATTTCTTTATTGAGACTAGCTTTCAGTTCCAGATCATTTACAAATAATTGATGTTCATTCCACAAGCTGCAATGGTGAAATATGAACCATAAGTCTGGGCCTCTGAATTATTATTCCCCTGACATTACCCCGCGCAACCATCTCCCCATAATTTGAATAAAGACAAAATACTGCAGATGCTAGAAATTTAAAACAAACTCAGAATTCTGTAAAACTTCAGCCAATCTGGCAACATCTGTGGAGAGAGAGAAACAAAATTAATATTTCAAGTCTAGTACAACTTCTCTAGAACAAAAAGGTGTTGGGTACAGGACTTTGTGTACAGAGGTTGAAGCTCAATGCAAAAGACAAAGCGTTGTTAATGGTGGAGAAAGAGAAAAAGAGTTGCAAAATCAGTGTACATTTCAGTGTAAAAGGGAGATAATAAATCCTTTCTACTGAAAGCAAAACACACAGGACACAAAGAAAACAAAGCTATCTAGATGGGGCGAATGTAAGAAAAATGGATAGCAAACATAATGCGATCAGTTTCTGAAGTTATTGAATTCAATACTGAGATCTTGAAACTGTAAAGTCCTGAGCGTTAAATGAGATGTTTTTCCTTGAGCTTGAGTTGCGCTTCATTGAAACATTGCAGCATGCCCAGGACAGAAATGTTAGCATAAGAGCAAGATGGCTTGTTGAAATGGCATACAATCTGGAGTTCAGAGTCATTGATTCATAGGAATTCTAGCTGCAATTCCCCAGCACTGTGGGATTTCAGGTCGAGGAGGCTAAGTCTCCATCAGGGCAGGATGCTTAGCATGTCTGTGCCTTCTAGTCACAAATGCCCCCAGCGTCACCCATCAAAACTCCAAAGTCAGCAGGCTTCACTATAGGGCAAGCCCCCTCCACGCCAGCTGTCGACCCCAGGACTGCAACCAGATGTAGTGGGAGGAAAAGGAAAAGGGGCACGTAAATGGTATAAGTGAAATTTCATTGTAAATACATGATCACATTTGTAAATACATGTTCAGTTTTCACCATCAGCTTTGTGAGAGACTACCATTGCTACTCACCCTATCCATGCCCCTCATGATTTTATAAATTTCTATAAGATTATCCCTCAGGTTCCAATGCTCCAGGGAAAATGGCCCCAGTCTTTTCAACAATTAAGTCTTTGCCTCTTGTTCTTAGCTTGCTCTGTTAACCTTGAAATGAGCCCTTCTGCGATCTGGGAGAATGGCTGTCCCTGCACTCAAAGTGGCTTTGCAGTGGAATTTCAATGCACGTGGCGCTCCAAAGTGCAATACAGAAGTGGAAAACTGTATTCAATGTAATTCAGAGATACGCTGGTGACATTGGTGCATGTCTACTGCAAAACTTCATGGATGAAGAATGTAGACAGTCGTTGCTAATGGAGCATACTGAGAGATTTCCAGGTGAAGTCTGGAATATTCAAGCAGTGAGATACCTGCTCAGACTTGTACATTAGTAACTGTTGCTGTCTCGCTTCTCTTTGCTGAATGGGAGAACATACATGAGGAGAGAATTGAAAATGTGATATTAATGCATATAATGTAACCTCTCACCACTCACTCACAAGAGTTTTGTCTTTCGGTTTAAACCTTGACTAGAAATCAGATATTTTTGTCAATATTGAGCATCTCACACAGAGGGTGGCACGTGTATGGAATGAGCTGCCAGAGGATGTGCTGGAGGCTGGTACATTTGCAACATTTTAAGAGGCATTTGGATGGGTATATGAATAGGAAGGACTTGGAGGGATATAGGCCAGGTGCTGACAGGTGGGACTAGATTGGATTGGGATATCTGGTCAGCATGGACGGTTTGGACCGAAGGGTCTGTTTCCATGCTGTACGTCTCTGTGACTCTATGACTCTATCTCATTTGTCTGCTCTTGCCGTATTTTACCAACTGCCTTGCCATTTCCTACATGGGTTGGGAAGATTCCATCTATGGTTTTAATTTCCTCAACTTCTAGTCATCATCTAATTGGTTTAATCAAATAATTAAAGGATTTGATAGATTTTCTGTTTCTTTGGTTATGGAATATAGAGCAAGGGATACAAATTTAAAGTTAGAATTCAGCCATTTAATAGTGAAATTAAGAGGTATTTTTTCACATAAAGTGCAACATAAATCTCGAACATTCTGTTTAAGTATCTTTAGATATTGGCCAATTGAAGCTTTCTAAATTATATTTTAAGTTTATTTTTAAATTAGTCACTTGTGGATGGGGGGCATAGCTGGCTGACCAACATTTATTGCCCCTTGAGAAGATGGTGATGAGCTGCCTACTCGAATGCTGCAGTCCATGTGCTGTACGTTGATCTGCAATGCCTCTAGGGAGGGTGTTGCAGGACCTTGAAGAAGGAACTGCGATGTATTTCCAAGTCAGGATAGTTGGTGGCTTGCAGAGGTACTTTCAGATGGTGGTGTTCCCATGCATCTGCTGCTCTTGTCCTTCAAATGGAAGTGGTCATGGGTTTGGAAGATACTGCTAAAGGACCTTTGGTGAATTTCTGCAGTGCATCTTACAGGTAGTAGACTTTGCTTCTACTGAGTGTTGGTGGAAGTCGATGGAGGGAGTGGAAGTTTGTGGATGTGGGGCCAATCAAGCAGGCTGCTTTGTCCTGGATGTTGTCAAGCTTCTTGAGTGTTGTTGGGGCTGCACCCATCCAGGCAAATGGGGAATATTCAGTTGTACTCCTGACTTGCGCCTTGTACATGGTGGACAGGCTTTGGGGATTCCGTAGGTGAGTTCCTTGCCGCAGTATTCCTAGCCTCTGACCTGTCTTGTAGCCACTATGTTTATATGTTGAATCCAGTTGAGTTTCAGGTCAGTGGTAATCCCAAGGATGTTGATTGTGGGGTACTCAGTTACAGCAATACCATTGAATGTCAAGGGGTGGCAATTGTCTCCTATTGGAGATGGTCATTGCCTGGCATTTGTGTAGTGCAAATGTTACCTGCTACTTGTTAGCCCAAATCTAAATATTGAATTTGAACATGGATTGTTTCAATATCTGAGAAGTTGTGAATGAACATTGCGCAATCATGGTGAAAATACCCACTTCTGACCTTATAACGGAGGAAAGATCATTGATGAAGCATATGAAGATGGTTGGGCCTAAAACACTACCCTGAGAAACTCCTGCTGAGATGACTGACCTCCCCTCCAACAACCACAGCTATCTTCCTGTGTGCTAGGTATTATTCCAACCAGCGAAGCGTTTGACCCTAGATACCCATTGATTCCAATTTTGCTCAGTTTCCTCAATGCCACAGTCTGTTGAATTTGGCCTTAATATCAAGGGCTTTCACTCTTACTTCACCTCTGGAATTCAGTTCCTTGATCCTTGTTTGAACCAAAGCTGTAATAGGGTCAAACGCTGACTGCCAGAGCAGAACACAACTGGCCATCACTGAGCAGGTTATTGCTGAGCTGGTGCTGTTGATGACATCTTCTGTCACTTTGCTGATGATTGAGAGTAAACTGATGGGGCACTACTGGAAGAGCTTCGCTAGGGAAGCTAGAAGTTCTGGAGTACAGGTCATCAGTCCTATTGCCAGAATGTTCCAATGTCCATAGTCTTTGCAGTATATAGTGCCTCCAACCATTTCTTGATATCATTGATTTGAATTGGAGACTGGTCTCTGTGATGCCAAGTGGAGAAGGTGGAGATGGATCATCCAGTTGGCATTTCTGGCTGAAGATTGCTGAAACCGCTTCAGCCTTATTTTTTGAACTGATGTGTTGGCTCATCCATAATTGAGGATGGGATATTTGTGGAGCATGTTCCTCCAGTGAATTGTTTAATTGTCCATAACCATTCATGACTGGATGTGGCAGTACTGTAGAGCTTAAATCTGATCCATTGGTTGTGGGATTGCTGAGCTCTATCTATCCTTTGCTGCTTATGCTGTTTGGCATGGAAGCTACCTGTTTGGTAGTTTCATCAGATTGATACCTCAGTCTTGGTTATGCCCTCCTGTACTCTCCACTGAATCAGAGTTGATCTTCTGGCTTGATGGCATTAGTTGAATGAGGGATATGCCAGGCCATGAGGTTGCAGATTATGCCAGAATACAATTTTGCTACTATTGATGGTCCACAGTGCTTTGTGAATGCGCAGTCTCGAGTTGTTAGATCGAGTCGAAGTCTGTCCCGTTTAGCATGGTGATAGTGCCACACAACACAATGGAAGGTATTCTCAATGTGAAAGCAGAACTTTTTCTCCACAAGGATTGTGCAGTAGCCAGTCTTATTAGTGCTGTCGTGGACATTTGGATCTGCAGACAGCAGATTTTTAAGGATAAGATCGAGTATGTTTTTCCCTCTTGCTGTTCCCTGATGACCTACTGCACACCTAGTCTAGCAGCTATGTCATTTAGGGCCCAACCAGCTCAATCCGTACTGCAACTACCAACTACTCTTGGCAGAGGGCATTGAAATCTCCCACCCAGAGTATATTCTCTGCCCTGTTACCCTCGGTGCTTCCTCCAAGTGTTGTTCAACATGGAAGACTACTGATTCATCAGTTGAGGGAGGATGGTAAAACAAACTAACATTAGCAATTTTTTTCATACTTAAGAACATAAAAGGATATGGATAAAAGATGAGGATGTGGAGTTGCAAGGTACGTATGTGCCATAATCTAATAGAATTGCAGAATCCGACTTAATGAATTATTCTTAATCTTGTGTTATTCTTTTCCTGTTGATATCCTCCCAGTTTTTCCTTGAATTCTATCTTTGACAACACTTTCTCTTCCAAAATATGAAGGTGGTAAAGTTTGAGTTATGGGATTCTTCACAGCAACCCTCAATAATGCTGAATGATTACTGTGCAGGAGGTGTGCTGCAAGATTGACCATGGAAGTTATTTGTCTTAGTGATATCTGGCTGTCTAGATACAAAAATACAAAACCTGATATGAGACAAATTCAAATCAAGACTAAAACTTGCATTTGACTGCTCTAACACATAAACATGAAGTCACTGTAAAACACCAATAAAAACTAAGTGAGAAATGTGTTCATTTTTGACCTCATGTAGATACTTCTAAATGCATTTGAAAATCTACCTTACATGTACTCAGTGAAAAGTTTCTAGATAATTTAGAAAATTCTTGCTGCCTTTTATTACACCCATTTAGTGCTAAGTGTAAAGATTTCTACAGTTGAAAGATCTTAACACATATACATTAACTTTGCACTTTTTAAAAAAAGGTCTGTTTCATGGAAGTGTCAAAGCAAACTGAGCTCTTTTAGTTAAAAGGCAATTTACTTCTACTTTAAAATGGCAAATTCGATCTTCTGTTTATACCAAAGCCATTTTGTTTACTCTGAACCACATATCACTCGAGTTTGTGTACACAAGATATATTTCACAATGTAATTGCACATACCATTAGGGAAATATCATTACCTTTCTTTACCTCATTCGTTATAAGGCACCTTATTTAGCAAACTGTTCATTCTTGACAGAAAATGACAAATGTGTAATGTTCTCTGTCCGAATTCTGTGATAATATTATGATCACACCGTCGACTGGACAAGTCAGATTCCAGACTGAAATCTAGCTTAACAGATATTTTTTAATTTAATGTTGTGGTCTTTCACTGACACATTTCATCTATCCTAACACTATCGCTGTACAGTACTCAACTAGCAGACAGAGAGTGAACGTTTCTAATACATCCATAGGTTTGACTTAACAGGTTCTGTCTTAAGAGCTTCATCATCTTTTCCTTGATTATTTACACAACAGAGATCAAACTTTCTGGCTTCAAATAAAATATTCAGGTTTTTAACTCAACACTTCTGGCCTTGATTTTTCAAACTAAACCCCTCTATACTAAGGTATCCTATTTCATAACTACCAAAGCCCATACTACCAAAGAAAATCTAAACTCAAAAATAAATAATAATACATATAAACTACACATCTTATATCAAAGGTAACTACAGCTATACAGCACAACACAGCAACGATTATCCAAACTGTAAAAGAGAAAACAATAATGGTACATCTTTTGAATTCCAATTTTTGTTAAAGGCTGAAGTTCACTGTAACCGAACACCATATAAATGGAATAGTTGCTCAAAAACCTTGTTTGCAAGTGTACGTTTAAACTATGTATCTTTCTTAAATAGAGTGCAGTATTTCTTTTAACTTTAAAACAAAATGACTTACTTGCTTTTTGTCAGTTGAATTTAGTGACACTATGAAAATCCTTATCCATAAAATATTGCTTTTAGAAACTGATTTTTTTTTGTGATAATTTATGTTGCCTCTGTGTTTCTCAAAATCTTCTTTTGTTGTTTTTGCCAAACTGCAGTTTATGTACAGCTCATTATTTACTTTTGAATGTTCTTAATTGGTTTCCCTAAACTCGATTAAATTGTATAACTTTTTTCTCTCATTCAAGTTATCGGCTGATGCAAGAGAAGGGTATTTTACTAAGCTGTTATTTTAATTAACCATTCTTACTTATTAAGGTAACTCCTTTGCAAAAATGTATATAATTTGTACTTCTACCCTCTTTTGATGATTTCTAATTACCTGTTTTACTCCTGTGTACAAGCTCATTTTGCTTTCTAATTGCATGCTATAAAACAGCATCCTCTAAACTATACCTCTTCATTTCTGCCATTGTTCATAATGGCTGCATTATAAATGCACAATAGTCATTCTGTGGTCACAGTGTTTAAAATGTAACAACATTAGTGACTTGTGGTTTCATTTCGTTGCAACCAGGCATTTTTTTTTAATAATGCGACTGCTACACACCCCTGAAAAGAGATTAGATGTCATTTAAAGTCATTTAAATTGAGGGAATATTGGCATTTTTTTATGGAAAGTTTTGTGCCTCCTCTGTTGCTTGATAATTTTGATCTATGTATTCCCCTGGTGTACATAGATGAATTCCTTTCCTTGTCCCGCAGATCCAAGTGATGCCAGGTTTTTTTGGCCATGGATCTCTAAATTAAGGCCAGTGCCTTTGCTCATCCCACAAACTCTTTCATGTGATTTAACCGCAGCCTGAGCAAGGCGCCTTGGTTTCAACAGCAGCAGACCAGCATATGTTTGCTTAATTCCTGAGACATGATGACAGCAGTCTCTGTGCCACTAAGGCTTTTTTGTTTTAATTATTATTCTCTGTGGAGGATTACTTCCAATAGTTCTTCACATGCCACATGTTTGGTTACAGTGCTTTTGACATGACCCATGAACAAGAGTGGAAGTTGAAGGAACAGCAGCTGAAACTACAGATTGCACAGCTCGAGACCGCACTAAAATCTGACCTGGCTGACAAAAATGACATCTTGGACAAAATAAAACTGGAAAGAGGTATCTTTGCTTGTAAAGTAAATGAAGCCTACAAAATCTGCATTCATGAATACATACCACAATGGTGATTAAATTTCAGGAGTTTTTTTGCTTACATCTGCTTGGCATCGTAAATAATTTCAATTGAAGCAGTAATGCAAATTATATGTGAGCGGGTGGTACACTATGGAATTATAGTCTGCAATCCATTACAAGAAGAAACTTAAAATTTCTACAACAACGAAGAGATACAAATTTGAGTGTCTTAACCTTTTTTAAATCTGCCATCCAATTTTAAAGGTAATGATTAGTTCAGGGTAAGGCCCTATACCCTCCCTGTGTAGGAGCAATGTTGGGACCATCCAACCAATGCAAATGCAGTGTTCCAAGTCCACCACAGATCCTGAGCAGATCCACTAAATGGTAGATTATTTTGTGAAGTATTTTTGTATGACTTATTATGATCATGCCTTTTCACGATGAGGAGTGTATGGATTTGACACAGGAACAGTGAGGTAGCATTCAGTATTATTGTCCATTAAAATGTAGGAATTTCTGAACAAATTTTGATATAGGGCTCCCACTGGGCAATTGCTGCTCTTGTCCAATGTATTACAAATAAGAATCTGAATGGAACTAAATTAATTTAAGATACCTGATCGGCATGGATGAGTTGGACCAGAGTCTGTTTCGTTACTGTACAAATCTATGAACCTGTGATTCTGGCTTTCACCTATGAGCATGGGCAGGATGTGTTAGCTGAGATTTGCACAGAATTATTCAGCAAGTATGACAATCAAAACTGGAAACTCTCCTGACTTAATTTTCTGTTTATTTTGTAATTTACAAATTCATTCTGATTATAATTACACACCATTTTAATTTTCATCTCAGTTTCTAATTGTCAGTACTTCACAACCCTTATGCAGAACCATATTTTTATTGATAGTTAAGGAGCTTCAGATACTTGTGATAAAATTGTTTAATGGCAAATTTGCTGATTTTAAATTGGAAATACTTTGAATTATGAGATGTGGTCCTGTGGTTTTGAAATGTATTACATGTGTAATCTTTTGAATAATTGTAGACAAATGCTTCAAAATTGTGTTTTTTTATGCATTCATCATTTCCCAGTTATGCCTCTTATTAAGTTGAAAATATTGGAGTGGTTGAAATTCAATTGCAAACAGACAAACAGAGTGAATCTTTGTTGGTTTTTCAGCTTCCAAGATGAGCATCAGTTCGCACACAAGATAAATAAGTCACAAGATATGAAAAACTATTTAACATCTAAAAAGTACTAATATACAGTTGAGATACGTATTAGATGAAGTAACATTAGCCATGGTCTTTTCCTCTCAAATACTATACATTTTCATATAACATGTCCCAAAGAGACAGTTTCTTCTTGATGGTCATTACAATGCAAAATGCTTGTGGTTTCAAAATGTTATATTTAATAGAATGGACTAAAAAGGGTTAAGAAATGAGCATCTGTAAGATGTTAGAATTTTCCAGAATTACACTGTAAGCAAAATAATACCCTGCAGTTGTATCATGTTTTTAATTGTAGTGTCGCTACAGAACAATTATGATGTATTATTCTTTAAATAAAAAGGTCTGTTAAGGAAGTGGGTAAAAAACTAAAATGCAGACTACACAGAAATTCTACAAGTTAGGAATGATAATTTTATGACCAAAGTAACAGCAATTGCTGTAGATTTTTATATTGACAAATATTTAATGATTAATTAAATGAGCATTTTAAATGACAAAAGGAACAATATATTAACTGACAAAAAATGTGCTAGTTCAAATTCTAATTCAAAATTACTTAAAACATATTCAACAGACTTTTAAAATGATATTTAAATACCATTGTAAATTTATGTATAATTTCTCCAATGTAGTACTTGTTAGTTACTTGTAGAGGCAGAAATTAAATGACCTGTTATTTATGTACATATGTAAGGGACTTAACATGCCTTATCAGGTATTTATCAGGGATTCTTGAAAAATGACATAACTCAATATTGATTTGGATGTTTTTCAAGTTTCTTTGAGGGGAAGTAAATGACAATCTAAAATTGAATCCTGTTGTTCCCAATTTTCACATGTAAAATGGATGCAAGAAGGTCTAATTTCTAATCTATCCTTTATTGACAATTTGCAATATGCATTAATCTTGAAACTAATTTGAAATTTTGTTACTCATTAATGGGAAGTGGGCATTGCTGGGTAAAACAGCTTAACTCTAATTGCCTTTGAGAAAATGGTGGTGAGCTGCAATTGATATGGTGAGGCTAGTCCCAAATTGTTGTGATGATAGACCATATTTTCTTTTTTAGTTTAGTTAAAATAATCGTCAATCGCTGAAACACAGTTAAGCAAGGCTACTGAGTTTCTTTAACAACAGTGGTTGATTATAGAAAGACAAAAACAAAACAAAAACAAGCTATCTAGATATAGAATACAGTTTCGAAAAATCTTAAAACAGAGCTTTCAACCTACTTCCTCTCACCATCAATTTACAGAGATTACTTTCTCGAGAAATTGATTCTCTATCAAATTTTTAATTTCTATTACACTATTTTTCCCCAGTTTATTTCTTGTGAACTATGCAATTTTCCCACATCAATACTCACATACGGAGAGCTTAAATCTTCTCAGCTTCTAATAACCTGCAGATTTCCACCAAACTTTGGGAGTTCACAAGGTACCTTTCCACTGAGGTAACTTAGACATTTGGATGGGTATATGAATGGGAAGAGTTTAGAGGGATAGGGGCCAAGTCCTGGCAAATGGGAGTGAATTAATTAGGATATCTGGTCAGCATAGATGAGTTGGACTACAGGATCTGTTTCCATGTTGTACATCTTTATGGTTCGATAACTGCTGTGACAAAACTCAACTCCAGAAGAGAAACTATGCTTGCTTCTAACCACTGCTCTGGTGTTTTATAATTGAACTGAAAAATACTTGCTTCTGAACCGAATTAATGATATTGCATGTTTACTGGATTTGTTGTTAGCCTCATAGTAAAAACATCTTATTCCAATAACACTCCAGAGCTTCTCCGAAACTATGAATGGAGTTACCTGCTCTCTGACACATATTGGCTCAGATCATTATTCTGGAAAGTTTCACTGATTTTGTTTATTTTACAAAGAAAACCCTTAACAAAACCAACAAACACCCACATGCCGCCACTCTAAAATCAAAACTCCAAAATGATACCTGGAAATGTTTGTCACGTATCTAAAAATGTTTGCTGAAGTATCAGATAGTGATGTTTGGAATAATATGGGTTCAGTTTTACATAAAGCATTATTTTCCTTGCTTTCATGCAGTTAGTAATCAAAATGTTGGAAAACACTACTTTTAACTTGCTCATCTGTTAGGATTACATTGATCCCACATCAGCGTGGCCTTGATTAGTAAACCAAAATCAAGGGAGCCAAGCCACTATCCATATGGAATCAATTAATATGTTTAGTTTTAAATTCATGCCAAACAAATACTTTGGTGCCTCGATTATATGTTGCTGTTTTCACAGGTCACATTGCTCAAATTTGACTATACTACGCAGTAGAGGAGAGTTTAGACTTCAACATGCCTGTAAAATTGGCAATATTAGATCAGCCACTCATACAGCACATCTTAAATTCCTCTCCAATTGCTTACAGCTGATTGGAGAATTGTATGAGGAGCATCCAATCCAGTATCACTTGTTTTGTACGTCTATGGAAAGCTCCAATGAATATACTGAAAACAATACTGATGAGTGTATGATATCCATAAGAAGGAAAGTTAGACGAGATCTGTGGGATGAATGTGCCATACATTTTTTTATATTTAAAATAACATCTGCTACTTTGCAAAATAATATTTTAATTTATTTCTTATATCATACAAGACGTTTTTATTATAATTCCCACAGAGGTCATTAATGTTTAAAGAGAAATTTAAATACTCACTGATCAACTGAAAGCAATTACACCACAATGATTTCACTGTTCAAAACAATTAAATTTTACTGTAGAAGAAACAAATAAAACAAACATGACTAACTAAACATTCCTTTAAGTGAATGCTATCCTGTATATTGCAAGGCATTTCTTTCTGACTTCCCACCACAAAGGCTTTGGCTGGTTATCAAGCCTTTCACAATATCAAAGTTCCAAAGCTCTTAAGAATTTGTTTCAATTTCTTTTCAATGTTCGAACTATTCTCTAAAGTATGCAATTTCATTTGGATCCTTCCAACATTTCTTCAAAGCCTGTGGACTTCTCAGTTGAATGTAGGCTTCACTACGCTTCATGGGCTAACTTCTTAGTTCCATCAACTCAGAAATACACTTGATTTTGATAGCACATGTATCAGGGCTGCTTTTCAAATCTTTGCAGACTCTTTCTTTCTCTGAACTCAACATAGGTGCTTTTAGATCAAACTCAAAACATTTCTGGACAAATCCCACAGACATCTTCCCAGAGTTCCAACCAAGGCTCCACCTGAATTACTCATATTCGTGGTAACTGACGTTAATTGAAATGTCTCTTTAACCTGTGGCTTCAAAATCCCATCTTTTGACCCAAAGTTTTGTATGAGTATTTTAAATACCTAATGAAGTCAGGGGAGTTCTTCTCAGACTTGTTGTCTGCAGTTCCCTAACTAACTGAGGACAACCTGATGTTTTTCAGGCTTTCACCATCCTAATTCTGACCTCTAAATACAGGTGGAACCCTATTTGAGATTTCTGAAGTCTAACATTTTAACTCCATAATGCTTAAAAATATAACCTTGTCAAACTAAAACATGCTCCTAAAATATTAATATGAACTTGCTGATTATGAGTATTGGTTTTGTAACAATAATTTCACTTTAGATAGATGGTAAGCAAAGCCGGAGACTGGAAGAACACAGCAAGCTAGGCAGCATCAGGACATGGAGAAGTCATCGTTTCAGGTTAGAGGGGTTACAACCGAAATGTTGATTTTTCCACCTCTTGTTGCTACTTGCCTTGCTGTGTTCTTCCAGCTTCCTGCTTGTCTACTTTGGCTTCCAACATCTGCAGTTCTTTTTGCCTCTAAGACAGTAAATCAAGATGACTATATTGTAATTTCACACCCTTTCAAACAATTTTCATGACCAGCCATTGAAGTATGTTTAAACCTTAAGGATAAATACTCCTCAATCATAAGATTCCAGTTGTCATTTGCAATATATAGGAAATTTCCAATTACTCACACAGACAGACTTGCATTTATATTGCAGATTTCATGTCCTCTGAATGTCTTCAAGTGCTTTATATCAATGAAATGTTTGTGATGCTAGTCTCCATTGTAATGTAGGAAACAACTCATCTTAACAAATGGCAAATTACTGTAAATTTATTGTTTTTTTTACTATTTGTAACACATTTGTAAATCTTCTGAACAGCATTTTTACTGTTCTGTTACATAAACTTATAGGAATTTTTCTCACAGGATTTTAAATGAAATGATAGAAAACATAAAATGTTCAGCTCTTCCGGACAAAATCTGGATTCCTTGCATTCTTCTTTTGAATACACTGGTATTAGATACATCCATTGTTACATTCTTGTTTTAAGACATTGTCGCCTGATTTTGTTTCTCTATTATTTCCATTTATTGTATAACAAACATCAGAAAAAAATGAACGACTCTCCCAGGAGAACAAAGAGCTTCAGCTGCACTATCTTGAACACAAGCAACAGCTGGATGAACTGAAAGAGCGCATGAAGTTCTTCACCAAAGTAAGATACTTACCTGAATTGCATTTATATCTGCCAGAATGTGACAATGGAATGCATGAAATGTTTTATGCATGGCGTAAATATACCAGCTTTCTGCTTCATCAAGTCTTGGGAAAAAGAATGTAGAATGCACTGGTTTATTTATTCATGATATTCAAGCCAAATGTCATATTTGGTGAGAATCTAGTATGTCATTTTCAGTTATCCCTGTATTATTCATTTCCATTTAATAATGCTCTTTATTGACCATTTTAATTTCAGGAGAGTGATATTGATGTGACTGAACTGAGCGAAGCACTGATGCTCATAAAGGTAATGCAAAGAAGTTGATCCCTCTTCTAATTTGTGTCTACTCTGTGAACTAATAACAATCTGACCCTCATATGCCCTGATTGGAGTGACTTGCATTTTAAAAGATGAATTCATCGGTGAGCCTTCAAGTGGCTAATGTAGCTTAAACATAGGAAAATGTCTGAAAGAGCCAGGAGTACAAAGTCAGAAGAGTAATATGAAGTTTATTTATTTTGTTAATATTTTATCTTCACAACATAGTTTAATTAGTCTATGTATAGATTTTTTTTTTCAGGGTTTGGATCAAATTTTAATGGTCTGAACACATTGATCTGCAAAGTTAAAATAGTAGAAATTGACAATACATAAGGAAGCCAATTCCCTCCTGCCCCTTTCTGCAATTAATACAAATGTGTTCGTCTGCTTTCAAGAAAAAGCAAGTCTGGTCTGGTCAATTTTAGTATGTTAATTAGTTTTTTTCAAGAAATGTAGGCTTGATTTTACTGTTTGGTTGTGAATCCATAGGTTTGTTGTGCTGTCTGGAATTTGACAATGAAATGAAGATGAAGACACAATTGATGGGCAAATATGGCAATAGTTACTGACACCTCATTCGATACCTCCTTGTGTTTCATTCACAGAAATTGTGTTGAGCTAACTTTTACAAGTCTGGGGAGACAGTAGCACAATGGAATTGTCACTGAGGCTCAGGCAAATGTTCTGGGTACAGAGGTTCAAAAACCATCACAAAAATTTAAATCTGTATGATCTCACTAAAGACCTTCATTTAAAAAACTGAAATTCAGGTTACTGACTAAATGAAACAACAGGGTTCCATAGGTTAAAACGAGTATTTTGCAAGCAAAGCAAAATCCAAGTGCGAACTTTGCCTAAACTCTGACAGCCAGATTCAACATAAATTAAACACACATTATCAGCTAGACAGGCCCAACAGTTTAACTAAGAGAAAGTGAGGACTGCAGATGCTGGAGATCAGAGCTGAAAAATGTGTTGCTGGAAAAGCGCAGCAGGTCAGGCAGCATCCGAGGAGCAGGAGAATCGACGTTTCGGGCATAAGCCCTTCTTCAGGAATGAAGGGCTTTCTGAAGAAGGGCTTATGCCCGAAACGTCGATTCTCCTGCTCCCTGGATGCTGCCTGACCTGCTGCGCTTTTCCAGCAACACATTTTTCAGCACCAACAGTTTAATTGGTCAGTTTAACTTTAGTGGTGGAGAAACTTTCAGAAACATTATTCAGATAGAACTATATGAATTAAGGAAAAATGATTGTGAATTCAGAAGAGTCAGGATGGATTTAATGAACTTGCTGGAGTTTTTTGAAGAGATAACAGAGAGAGCTGATGAGGAGAAGCCAGTAAATGTGGTTTCTGTGGATTTCCAAAAAGTGTTCAATATAAAGCTACACAACAGACTTATGTTATCATGGAGTAAAAGGGAAAGTAGCAATGTGGATGTAAAGTTGCTTGAGGGATTGTACACAGAGATTAATAGTTGGTGTATTTTTCAGGCTGGAAAAAAGTTTGTAGTGGGGTACCCGAGAATTTGGTGTTGAGACCCTTTGTGTACTTGACTTTTTTTAAATACATGACCTAGATCTTGTTGTGTAGGAGACAGTTTCAAAGATTACAGGCCGCACAAAACTTGGGATAATTGTCAACTTGATGACGGCAGTGTAGAATTTTAAAATGACATTGAAATGATGGTGGAGTGGGAGGAAGGGTGGCAGATGAAGTTCAGTATGGAAAACTGTGAGGTGGTGCACTTTGGCACAAGGATACTTTTCTAAAGGATGCACTGGAGCAGAGAGATTTATCAATAAGTAGATAAGTCAATAAAAATAGTTGGACAGGTACAGAGATGATTTCTAATGCTTGTTTAGCTGTTTGGAGAATTAGTCAATAGGTTTGTCTATCTGAGATTCATCTTCCTGAAGGAGGACAGCTCCACCCCAGTGTCATTCACATCAATAACGACTTTAAATGTTTAGTTAAAGTGTGGAGATACAAACATAGTCTCACATATTAAATTACCTTTAGCTTTTCAAAAGCTGTTAAATAACATTTCTCTGTTCATATTACTTTGGCTTTTCTCTGTCATAGATGTGTTTGTGGCACACCTACTGTGCTGGAGTTTGGGATAAACGTTCAGCAGAACCCACACATCCCTAAAAACCTCATGATTTCACATTTTGTTGTGGGAATGAGGACTTGTGCTTCCTTATACATTTATGACCTAGGCAGTACTTGTCCTTGACCCACAGTGTCCTAGATAGGCCACTTGGGCCATAGTGAACTTGTTATTTGTGAAATTGACCACTAGGTTAGCTGACTTTACTTTCTGGAAGAAGCATTCTAGGCACATTATGCCATTAAATAAGGCTACCACTGTCTGGTACATTGGCCTTTGAGAGTTGGCTAGGGTATTTTAGGGCCTGAATAGCATGGCTCAACAGTAAAGTAGGCTACTTCACCCAGGCATAGTATTGGCAGGGGTTGGTTCTGGTCACTTTATTAACCTTTTGGTAGTCAATGCAGAGCTTTGAGGAGTTGTTCAGCTTGGACGTAAGCAGAGTTATGGAGCTCCAGCGGCTCCTACTTGGTTTGATTAGTTATTGTCCAGCCTGTAGTTATTCTCCTGAACTTGACCCAGCTTCTCTTGGCCTAGCCAGTGGATGACCTCTTCCATATCCCCATTGTGTAGAGCTAGAATCATGCATGCTGATTTACCTCTGCATAAATCCTTGCAGTGAGCAGTCTTGTTAAGTCTGCTTGCTGCTCTGCGTCTAATGGGCAAATTAGGTGTATAAATTCATTAATATTCCTGATTGATTAGCCAGGTAGTAGAGGATTCAGTGTGAACCTCACTCATGTCCCTCTTCAATTTATCTCCGTTGTTACCCTCATCCTTTAAATCAATAGCAATCGACCTTTACCTGTTTGACCCTTCTCAGCACTTGTATTGCTTTGTCATGTTGACATGATGTAGCCTTTGTTTTTTGCCCTGATCTGAGGTTTCAGTCAGATAATGCACTTCTCCAAGTTTCTTGTCTACTCTATAGAGGCCACTGAACCAGGCTTTTTCTGGTGTTCTGAAGAAGGGTCACTGGGCCCGAAACATTAATTCTGCTTTCTCTCCACAGATGTCACCAGACCTGTTGAGTTTCTCCAACAATTTCCATTATTGTTTTACTGGTTTTGCCTGATATGGGCAGGACCACAAACATATAATCTCCTAGCTGAAAGGTTCAGGCCCTGGCATGCTTTTCTACATGTTTTTTCATTGCTATCTGGGAGATTTTCAAGTGATCTTGAGTCTCTTCACGTGCTTTGAAAATCATTTTTGGAACTTTATTATATGATTTCACACAGAGATTTCTTCCTTCTGTTCTAAAATCCTGCCCTTGATTAGTTTCAGAGACTCTTGTACTTGGTGCCCCTGAGCTAATTCAAATGGAGTAAAACTGATGGACTTATTAAGTGAGTCACTGGTATAGAACAGAATAAAATCTAGTACTTTACCCCAGTCATGGGGGTACTCATGCCAGTCGGCCCCAATCACACCTATTAGGATTGGTGGCACCATCCCTGTGGCCACTATGACTGTAATTGATGTGCAGAAGACTTCAGCTGGGACTGTTTTTCTGGAATGGTTTGGGTAAGAATCTGTTAGGGTAGCATGGTGGCACAGTGTTAACACTGCTGTCTCACAGCGCCAAGGACCCAGGTTCAATTCCAGCCTTAGCTGACTGTCTGCAGGGGGTTTGCATATTCTCTGCGTGTTGGCTTGGGTTTCCACTCTGTGCTCCAGTTTCCTCCCATAGTCCAAAGATGCACAATTTAGGTGGGTTGACCGTGCTAAATTGTGTCATAGTGTTCAGGGATGCGCAGGCAAGTTGGGTTTTCTGTATTACAGCAGTGCATACTCATCATTTTTTTGCTTCTTTTACAAATCACTTCAAATCTGTGCCCTCTTATTTTTGGTCATTTTACAAGCATGAATAGAATCTCCCTAGCTACTTTATCTAGTCGCCTCATTATTTTAAAAACGGCTGTCAGATTACCTCTTATCCTCCTTCTTTCCAAGGAGAGTAGTCCCATCTTTGCAATCTATCCTCATATCTGAAGCTTCTCATCTCTGGAACCATTGTGGGCGGCACGGTGGCACAGTGGTTAGCACTGCTGCCTCACAGCGCCTGAGACCCGGGTTCAATTCCCGCCTCAGGCGACTGACTGTGTGGAGTTTGCACGTTCTCCCCGTGTCTGCGTGGGTTTCCTCCGGGTACTCCGGTTTCCTCCCACAGTCCAAAGATGTGCAGGTCAGGTGAATTGGCCATGCTAAATTGCCCGTAGTGTGAGGTAAGGGGTAAATGTAGGGGCATGGGTGGGTTGTGCTTCGGCGGGTCGGTGTGGACTTGTTGGGCCGAAGGGCCTGTTTCCACGCTGTAATGTAATCTAATCTAATCTAATCATTCTTGGAAATTTCTAATGCGCACTCCCTATTGGGTTCACTTCTTTCTGAAATATGGTGCTCAGAATTGTGCACAATACTACAGGTGATCATGTTTAGGATCTCCTCTTTGCTCTTGTATTATGCCCCTATTAATAATTATGCCCCTATTAATAATATTGTATGCTTTATTAACTGCTGTCTCCCCATCCTGACACCTTTTAATGTTCTGTGCACATATGAACTCAGGTCCCTTAGCACCTACAACCCCTTTACATTGTATCTCTTACTTTATGTTTGTCTATCCACATTCCTCTGACTTCTTCACACTTCTCTGCATTAAACCTCATTGAACCTTCACCCATCTGCTCATCCCACCAACTTGTCTAAGTTCTTTTGAAGTTCTACTCTGATCTCATCACAATTAATAATATTTCTAAGTTGCATATTATCTGCAATATTTGAAATTCTGCCCAGCACCCCAAGATGTAGATTTTTAATGTTTATCAGGAAAAGCAAAGATCTCTTCACCAAGCCCTTGGGAACTTGATTGCAAATATTCTTCCACTCCAATAAATATCCGTTGACTATAACTTTTTGTTTCCTTTCACCCAGCCAATTTTTGTATCCGATTGCTGCTGTCCCTTTTATTCCATGTGTTATATCTTTTCTCAAGCTGTTTAGCACCATATTGAATTTCTTTCATTAAGTTTCTTCGTTATGTCTTCAAAAAACTCCAGCAAGTTTGCTAAATATTATTTTCTTTCAAGAAATTCATGCTTGCTGGTCCTAATCAACTTACCTTTTTCCAAGTGACTACTAATTCTGTGCAGAATAAGATTTAGATTTATTGTCACATGTACATAAAAATACAACGAAAAGAGTTTTTGCTTCCATATTATATCTGAAGTGTCGCCACACTCTGCCATTTGAAACACTGAATATATTGCAAGACTTTGTTGCAATAAAGTTCATCTTTCCTTCTTGTTCCTCCTCTACTGGTCCTCTGGTCACTGCTTGACATCAGTTGGAGTCTCTGAAACGGCTGCCTGACTCTCTGTAACAGGCACTGGGGTCTCTGTTACATGCCTCTGACACCATCACAATTGTGACTGTCGTGTCTGAGCTGGAGCCACGGGCCTGGGGGTGGTTGAGTTCTGTACTTTCTGTCTCCCATCCAATGTTCTTCCATACACTGCTGCTATGTCATTGGTCATCGGGATACTCCACCATCCCTTTTGCCAATGCTTTTGCTCCTTCAGGCACCCGAGCCTAGCTGTAGACCTGGAACCTTAGGTCAGCCTGTGAGTCCAGGCCAAGGGAGTCAGCCCAGGACCTGCTTCTTGCTTGCCGGCAGACTGGAGGCTGAAGTGGAACCATGTTCAACTGGTCCTGGCATTGTTGCCACTTCTGCCGCCGGCTTCCTCCTTCACCTGCCTTTCTCCAGGCTTTAAAGAAAAGAAAAAGAGCAAAAGCAAAAAGAAAAAAAGACAAAAGGAGAAAGAAAGCAGGTGGAAGTGGACGAGCCCCAGGCTCAGCCCTGCTAGTCTGCCACCAGCTTGAACATTAATAAATATTAATAGTCATTTTTGGAAGCTTCCCCACCACTGGTTGAACTGATTGGTTTGTAATTACTAGGCTTATTGTGTTTGCTTTTTTGAACAAAGGCAAGATATTTGCAATTTTCCAGTTTTCTGCTCCTTCCATAAGTCTAAGGAAAACTGAAAGGTTATGGCTATGCAAATTTTGCTCTCACGTTTTTCAGTATCTTTGGATGCATCTCAACCAATTTTGGAGCCTTGTCAACTTTAAGTACCAACAATCCATCTAATGTTGTCAATTTTGAAGCCTTCTAATGACTGGGTTTCTGCCTCTGCCATCAGAGATAGATGCAGTATATTCATCTAATACATCAGCCATGTTTCTGCCTCCAGGTATAAATCGCCTTTTGATGCCTCATGGGCTACTACTTCTTCTAGCCCCTTTTTTACTATTTTTATGCTTGTGAAAGACTTTGGGATTCTCCTTCATGTTGGCTGCCAGGCTTTTCTTATAATTCCGCCTTATGTGTTTTTCATGGTTTTTTTAACCCTTCCTTCTACATTCGTCTTAGCTCTCAATTGTATTTTCTACATGGCACCTGTCATTAGAATGCTCTTTCTCCTTTATCTTAATTTTTATCTCCTTTGTCATTCAGAGTGCTCTGGATTTGTTTAGTTTTCTTTTTTGAGGGAATATATCTTTACCCAACTCATCACCTCTAAAGGTGATCCATTACTTATTTACAGTTTTTGCTCAGCCTGTCCTGCCCACCTCCCTCCTCCATTCTTACCTTATTGAAGTTGACTGTCAATTAATTTTTCTTAGTTTGGATTGACCATTGTCTTTCTCCACCATCATCTTGAACATTATGATTCAATGGTCACTGTCTTCTAAATATACATCCATGGTCACTTGATCGACTTCATCCATCTTGTTTCCAAAAAACAGATCCAACAGTGTTGTCTCATGTTCGATTGGACACACTGCTGTAGGAAACTCTCCTGAGCAACATCAAGGAACACGTGCCTCGCTATCCTTTACACCGCCGGTATCCCAGTTTATGTTTGGATAATTAAAGTATACAATAATAACTGCTCCAGAATGTTGGCACGTTTCTCTACTTTTGCTGCAGATTTGTTCAGCAGGTTAGTTGGCTGCTCAGACACAAGAAATACCCACTTAAAATATGATTGGTTGAGTTCCTTAGATGTCATCAATGAGGCTCAACAGCAATACAATGCAAACTATGTGACAACTGTATATATCTTTGAATAAGCCAGTAGTACATTAAAATATGCTTCAGAGGCCTGAACGAATTTGGTGGCACCTGCAATATGCACCAGCTAGAGTCTCCAGAATGGTTCTTTTGTTCTGCGCTCTGCACAGCACTGAAAAGGAATAAGCTTTGGGTGTGTAAGAGGAAAAGGCACAGCCTCTTCAAACAATATGAGGAGGAGATACAATGTGATGTACTTACTACACATGTTGCGCAAGATTTCCTCATTATTGTGACATTCTCTTAGTTTCCAACAATTCACCCATCTCCAACCACATTGCAAAAGTCCCTCTATTTTGCCTGGCCACCATTTCCCCAACACAAAAAAAAATACAAGCATCCCTTTGACAAATTCTACTGCTTTTTTTGAATAGTTTTTCTGGTGTTTTGATCACAGGAAGCCTGTGATGGTGCACCCTGAAAGCGAATGATTTCCCCTGAAGGGTCATTACTTTCCTGGACCATATCTGGTGGGATATGGTCCAGGAATCCTCTGTTGGAGATTAAAAATATGAATTAAAACTGTTCAGATAAGAATATTTTAAGGGAATGTTATATGCATTATACTTCACTTGTTGGCATCAAGCCAACTTGCATGAGTTTGTATGCTCTGATGCTACCTGGTATTTTATTTTGTCACTAGCCACCTGGGAAGCCCTATCTCCAATGGCAAAGGGGTCACTGGATCCAAAATGTCAGATCTAATTTCTCTCCACAGACGTTGTCAGACCTACTAAGTTTTTCCAGCAATTTCTATTTTTGCCCCTTCAAATATATCAATGATTAACATGCATTAAAAGGCAGTTGCAAGATGCTGCATTCCAGATGTAATATGAATGGTCATACTCCTCAATTTTAAGTGAAACACACTTTATACTTACATCCAGTTAAAATACAAAAGAAAGAAGAATTGGTGTAACTTTAGCTCTGTTCGAATACTTAACAGAAAATTAGGTGATTTAACTACTAAACAGCAACTGTTCCAATATAATAACATTCCATAAACCCACTCTTAGCAAAGGCCAAGTAGGTTGTCTCACATGTGATGTTTCTCCAGTCCAGGAGAAAGGAACAGCAAGAGAAAATTCTGGCAGAGGGAAAGGTATGGCAGTTTCCACAAACAACTTCAAAACCCAACAACTGAAAACTAAACTAAAACAATGGTTGAGTAGGAGCCTGACTTCCCACAATCACGCTGCTTTGATTGTTCTAACTTAAAAGAAAATCCCAGGGTCTCACAAGCAGTTTATTTTATTGGCTTTGAAGAGACAATTTGGTATCTCTGTCTTAAAACTTCTCTTCAAAAAAAGGGACAAAATACACCTTTTTAAGCCATAGTATCGTCACACCATCATGTCCTCTAAATTGTCCTTCAAGAGGTGGTAATTCTACTGTGTAGCAAATCTGTCAAATCTCACAATGTCCCTTTAATATTGGATGGGGATTGGTTAGCTCAGTTGATTGGACAGCTGGTTTGTCATGCAGAGTGACACCAACTGTGCAAGTTCAATTCCCATACCAGCTGAGATCACCATGAAGGTCCCACCTTCTCACCTGAGGCATAATGACCCTCAGGTTAAATCACTACCAGTTGTGTCTTTCTAATGAGAGAGCAGCCCTATGGACCAGTAGGACGATGGTGACTTTACCATTAATATTGGAGTTGAAGTGATTTAATTGGATGATCATCATCTTATCATGATATTAAATGAGTTTGAAGGACAGGACAGGATTATAACCCGGTGATGATGCAAAAATACTTAGACAAAACTTGGGGAAGTTATATTTTTTGTTCAGGCATGAAGACCAAAATTATATAAAAATTAACACATCTGGTACTAATCGTTTGCACATTATGCATTTTGCAATTAGTTGGCCATACCATAGAGTTTTGTGTCTGTATTGAGGAGAAAAAGCTAGAAGAGAAGGTGCGAATCGACCAGTCATGTGTTTTTTACATTTATTGTAGGTTCGTAAACACGAGAAAAATGGACATATTGAATTCCTGGAGAAAGTGGAGGATGACATTAAGAAAGATTTGGAATACTCTGTGCGAGAGCTTCAGGCAACACATGCAGAGACTGTTCAAGAACTTGAAAAGACAAGAAATATGTTACTAATGCAGTACAAAATCAATAAAGATTATCAGGTAACTGTCTATATTTCAGTGATGCAACACATATTCAAAAACATTACTGTTTCAATAGTATGAACTATGGGGAATAATATTGTTAGAATGAGCTGAACCTGGTTAGAAATAGTCAAATAGGGAGTAGTGGGTGAGATGGATGGTTTATAAATTGACTGAAGGAATTTGAAGAATTAAAGCAGATTGGAATAAAGTAGGTTAGAAAGACAGAGGGATTGAGGTTGCTTGTTGGGAAGGGGATTCTGATGTTTATTTTGAAAAGTGGCTGAAGAGATGAAGCTAATTACAATGTCAGCATGGAAATGAGTCGAAGTTGGGTGGTCAGCAGTTTAGTGGCAAAGAAAATGTTGTCATGGCTAATGTGACAAGATCAAAGTGGAAGTTGACACAGAAACTGGAGAAAGAAAAGAGTTAATAACTAAGGACAGGAATTTCTAGGATGTGTGATTTTATGGACCAAAGAAGAGGACAGTGATTGTTTGTGATTTACACTGAGATTCACCTGACGGCATATTCTCCCAGTGCAATTTATCTTGTTCATAAATTTATAAAATTTCCTTTTGGGAAAAGGAACATTTGCTGATATTTTGATTGTTCGCACTCTCTTCATACTAACCTTACATAGTATTCCATCATATTCCTGACTTCTGCCTTATATATGGTGGACAGATTTTGAAAATTAGAAGACTACAGAATTTCCAGCATCTGACCTGTTCACGTAGCTACAGTATTTATTTGGATGTTCCAGTTCAGTTTCTGACCAGTGTTAATCCTGTAGATGATATCTTGGTCTTGCTGTTATTGGACATGGACTGACTGCTTTAGTGTCTGAGGAGTTGCAAAAGGTGCAGAACATTGTGCAAGCATCAGTGAGCCTCCCTACTTCTGACCTTCTGATGGAAGGAAGATCATTTATGAAGTTGCTGGTAAAGGAGCAGTGCTCTGAAAGCTTGTAATCTCAAATAATCCTGTTGGATTATAACTTTGTCTTGTGTGATTTCTGATCCTACAGAAGATGGTTAAGCCTAGGACACTGTGAAGCTGAAGCTGGCAAAGTTGGTGGGATTTGTTGAATATTCATTATTTCAGTACTACTTGAGATTGCTCCCTTGTCTCTTTTTCTGGTACATTAATGATGTATCAGTGCAACTATTGCTCTCACTGTGAAATAGAAAATTTAATTGACTTGTTTCCAAACTCCAAACTTCTCTCGCCTTATCTGGTCTCTCTTTGACTTCTCTTTTTCCAGACATAGAAATAATCAATTAACCTTTACTGTATGCCCATGAACTGTCGTCTGTCAAATATGAAATATATTTCTTTTTAAAACCCTGGGTTTTACTGTTTTTTGTAGCAGCTTTAGTAATTCCAGAAAATCTGGATATTGAGTTGAGTTCATTAAGTTGAATGCATTAGGTGTTGATGCAGTCCTCCTGATATTGGTATCAATTGACCTTTGGGAGATTTCCCATTCTGCTTTTATAAGATTTATCACAACAATGTGAGAAGAAATGAACTGGCTCCCTTTACCTTTCAATCTTCTCGGTTGGTTGGCAACAAAGATTTTAAGCAAAAGACTATACTGTACCTTTCTCCAATAAAAATGTAGTTAGCAGCAGAGCTGTACCAAAGCAATGAGGAACAAATTAGAAGGTTTTCATGAGTTTGAAAAAAACAACAAGTTTATCACTTGCTAACCCAAGCAAATTATAAACATGCAACATCAAGTACGCAGCCTTAATGCATTCACTTGGTCATTATACACACCCACATAGATACAAAGTTAAAAGGACATTGTGTGCAATACAAAAAGAACATTAAAGAATATATAGAGTCCTTAGTGTGCTTTGAGACCATAATTGTTTTCATGAACCATCAGCTATAGCAAATATTGCAGTTATCCTTTAAGTTATTGGTTTCCTGATGTTTCTTTTCAGTAAATGTTGTCACCAGGTGCTTCCATTAGAGCCTTTTCTG
This sequence comes from Chiloscyllium plagiosum, assembly GCF_037043375.1. Taxonomy (NCBI): domain Eukaryota; kingdom Metazoa; phylum Chordata; class Chondrichthyes; order Orectolobiformes; family Hemiscylliidae; genus Chiloscyllium; species Chiloscyllium plagiosum. Next base: position 49,549,576 of record NW_028270155.1, on the reverse strand, counting down.
CTAGTGTTCAATTCTGCATCATAAAATCCATCTCCTCTCTTCTATCAAAGAGAGACCCCTTGAAGCAGTGGCCTACTTGTAGTTTCCATCTGCTGAAGTTATGCTTTTCAAGCTTGATAATTGTACAGTACGGGAAGCTTCATCTCCGACGTATGAAAATTCACATAATGATGATAATCAAATAGGGGGTGAGGACCCTTCCACACCTCTGGTTGGCAAGTGGGTGATGCATGAGCTGATTTGTTTCATTGCTCTTAGGTAAATTGTTCATTTCAACTCTGACTGTCTTTGGCATAATACACATTGATTTTATGACTTTATCAACCTGCATCATAAGGAGATTCCATTGACCATTTTGAAGTCTGTGTACTGTTTCTTTTTAAAGTAGTTTCAGCTTATGAATGTCTCAGGTACTATGTTTCCTGGAGGAATTCAAATATCAATTGTCTATATTTTGTATCATCATAACAAATTCCATCCTAGTCTTGGTGTTCTTATATTGACAAGAATTTTGATGCCAGGGGATGAGAACACGAGACAGCAAGAATGTCTCTGGAGACAATGATTCAGTTTCTTTTGCCTTGTTTAGATAGTTGAGAAAAGTAGGTTTGAGTTACATTCTGATAAATCTCACCGCTGCCATTTCTGGGGATTGCTTGTTTTGGGCAGCAGGGTGGCACAGTGGTTAGCACTGCTGCCTCACAGCGCCAGAGACCCGGGTTCAATTCCCGCCTCAGGCAACTGTCTGTGTGGGGTTTGCACATTCTCCCCATGTCTGCGTGGGTTTCCTCTGGGTGCTCCGGTTTCCTCCCACATTCCAAAAATATGCAGGTTAGGTGAATTGGCCATGCTAAATTGCCCGTAGTGTTAGGTGTAATGGGTCTGGGTGGGTTGCTCTTCGGAGGGTTGGTGTGATCTTGTTGGGCCTAAGGGCCTGTTTCCACACTGTAAGTAATCTGATCTAATCTAAAATAGAATTTACTATGATCCATGCATCAAAAACAAGACATTTTAGTCTCTCATAAAACCCATTGCACAATTGCTTCTACATTACAGTTGACACATTCATAGTTGCACATAATGTGGTCTTAGCGATGGATAGATAGTTGTTGACCAGGAGGGAGCAATACGTCAGGTCACTACATAGCTATTAGTTTATAATCTTTGAGGCTAGTTAGCTCTTCTAACTGTTATGCTGTAGGAGGTATTCCTGCAATATTGATGTGCTTGAGCTTTGTGCAAGCCTGTTGAAATAACATGCTAGATCATTCTTGGGTTGGCTCTTACTAGTAATTAAGCCAAAACCTGTAATATGTCCTCTTGTGTTTAACTAGGAAATGCATGTTATCTGGGTTGCTTCAAGGAGCACAACATTAATGCTGTATTTCTTGAGTAATGTTTCAAGGTATTTATGTTTTAAGCAAAAAATCTATTTGATGTTAAATTCATAGATTTAAATAGTTAAATAGTCTACATGCAGCTTTCTTTGGTCCTGGAGAAGATTGTTCAATTTGCTTGATTGCTATTCTCATAGGGAACTCAATTGCAGGCCAGCTGCAGTTTTTTGTGAAATGAATTCACTTGTGATAATAGCTGGGCTGCAGGAACACTGTCATCATTTTCCCCTGCATAATTATTTACAACTCCAGGTGCAAACTCAAATACTGGACGATAACACATTGAGGAGAATTATTCTGTCCGACTCAATTTAGAAGGGTAGGTAATTGAAGGTAAGTGCCATATATAAGGGATAAAAACTTAGCAAGCTTCTGAAAAACATGAAAGTCCATCTGAACCAACAATTACCTTTACCAAGACAGAAGAATCAAGGGTTTGCCAATTTGTAAGGCAAGTTGAAACTCTTTTGCGCATGTGTGAGTCTCCAGCCTAACACCAGGCATCTTTGCTGATGTCATGTAAGATGAGGTGCTGCTGCTTAATGGTAAATTTTCAGATACCATCTCTGGCAACATGGTATTTGTTATGGCTATATCCCGTGTAGATTCATTGACACCAATCTATATTACTAGTATTACTCTAAGTTACTGATATCAAGTGAGGAAACATGTCCACATGTAAAGACTTTGACAGAAGATGCAGTCTTGATAAATAGAATGGATTAATTACAGAGTTATTCATAGTGATTTACATTACATCTGAGTTACCTGAGACTCCTTTTTAAGTCCTCCATTATATTTAACAGTGAAGCCTCATTGCTGTTAACTCCAAGAAGTTAGCACTTAGCTGGAGCCAAAGTGGAACATTGGTTAGCTCCTCACTGAAATCTTTATTTCCTGATGGATGGAGTTTATCTCATGACTTCAGTTTGCCCTTTCAACTACCTTATACAACATCTGAGACATGACACTTTGAGCAGCTTATTCTTTGGTATTTCAAAGCAAAGGCCACACTATCATTTATCTGAAATAAGGGCCAATCAGCTTCAGAATACAACTGATTGTTAATATCCCTGTATATGTTTGTATTTTATGGTAGAAATTGGTGTCTTTGAAGCACATGAAACAACTCTTAATCTGCTCCTCTGCCATTCCGGACCCTGTGATGATGAGTTAGTACAGTCAAACATGGCTAAGTCTGGTGCTGTCCACAGAAATTGTGGATACTGTTTTAGCATGATGCTAACAGACAACATGAACTCCTAATTTCTTTGGCACACCTTCCTTTATGTCTCTGTGTTAAAGAGACCAAATGCGACTTGGTGACCACTTAGGAAAACCCCAAGCCTCCCATTCCATCCACAAGCATGACCCCGAGCTTTGAATCACTTAACATTTTAATTCTCCACCTTGCTTCCATGTTGGCCTTTCTCTTCTTGACCTGCTACAGTGTTCCAGTGAAGGTCAACATAAGCTTAAGGAACAACATTTAATTTTTTGAGTTTTTGCCCTACACTTTGAAGTTCAGAAACCTAAGATTATAACTTCTACCTCCACCATTTTGTATGTATCATCGTTTAGTTTTGGTGGGTTGGTTTTGACCTGTTTCTTCCTTCATCCTTTTATGTTGCATTCAGATGGGTTACTGTACAGCCATTCATGCCTCATCTTGAAACACTTTTATTTATTGCATCATTAAATCTTCAATTATTTAAGTTCTCCAGCCCTCTTCCCTATGATAGACATTCCCTTTTGTTATTCATGCCCCTACCCTCATCCACTATCTTAAAAATTCTTGCATTTTCTACATTTCTTTCTTTCTTCAATTCTGATGAAAATTCATCTCAATCTAAAATGTTGGGTGGTCTCTTCCAGGCCTGGAGGTGGGCAGTTAAGCAATGGAGGAACAGAACCCTATCACATTTCTGCCATTACCATAACTAAGTGTTGGACAGATTGATCCAGGCACCCACCTTCATGCTTCCCTGCCAGTTAAGGCCCTTGAGTGGTCAATTAATGACCACTCAAGAGCTTCTTCCTGCCTGGGCTACAATGTTTTTCAGTTCCAAGCAGAGAAGAGAATTAGGGAGCCTAGCTAATTAGTTATCCAATGTAAGCAGGCTGTCACTTTGTGGTAGGGTAAGAGTGAGGGGCTTGAAGGAAAGGAGTGGATTTTCTCATTCTGGGCATGATTGAGGGACTGGACATGGGCAGGAGGCTGGCCACTAAGTCAGCTTCCTGCCCTGAAATAACTCCATAGAGGCCTGTATCCTGTCACCAAGTCACCCTTTATTTACATGTGGAAAGTCCTTGCTGATGATCCAGCTCCCTCAAAACCAGCACTCAGAGTGAACAGGGTGTCTGACATTCCTTATCTGTCAGCCATGGCTCCCTGATTGGACCAGATTAACAGCTGCCATTAGGGAACTCCTTCTACAAGATCTGCCTGACTAAGCTCGTTACAATCACTACATTCCCTTACTTCTAAACTCCTCGCCTCTCCTGTCCCTGCAAACCCACCACTCCTCATTGCTGTCATTTCTCTGACAAACAGCACAACCCTTCCTGTGGGCAGTCTTCCCTCAGAGTCCAGGAGATGTTCCCCAGCACCAAGTGTGATGGCTGGGATATCCTCCTCCTGGTTCCTAATTCTAGCAGAAAACTGCCTGATTGCCAGAAGGTCAACGTTGTTTCTCATCTTTCCAACAATCCACCATTACTGATCACTGCTGAGCTTTTCTGTCCTTTAGTTGCCAAGATGATGAAAATAAGGCCTACTATTAGGATCCACATGAATTACACTGTGTTTTTGGATTTAGAGTCATACAGTCACATAGCATGGAAACAGACCCTTTGGTCCAACCAGTCCATGCTGAACATAATTCCAAACTAAACTAGTCCCATCTGCCTGCTCCTGGCCCATATCCCTCCAAATCTTACCTATCCAAATGTCTTTTAAATGTTGAAATTGTACCCACATCCATCATTTTTTCAGGAAGTACATTCCGCATGCAAGCCACCCTCTGTGTAAAAGAATTTGCCTCTTATGTCTTTTATAAATCTCTTTCCTCTCACCTTTAAAAATATGCCCCCTAGTCTTGAAATCCCCCATCCAAGGGGAAAGACAACTACCATTAACTCCATCTATCTGAGTCATTATTTTATAAAATTCTATCAAATCGCCTCTCAATCTCCTATGCTCCAGTGAAAAAAATCCCACTCTATTTAGTCCTTCTTTATAAATCAAATATTCCATACCCGGGAACATCCTGGTAAGTCTCTTCTGAAATACCTCTCTAACTTAATAATATCCTTCCTATAACTGGGCAGCCAGAACTGGACATAGTATTCCAGAAGAGGCATCACCAATGTCCTGTATAACCCCAACATGGCTCCCCAATTCCCATACTCAAAGGACTGAGCAACAAATGCAACGTGCCAAATGCCTTTTTAACCAACCTGTCTGTACGTGACACAAACTTCAAACATTATGTACCTGCATTCCTAGGTCTCTGTTCTTCAAGACTACCCAAGGGTCTACCATTAATTGTATAAGATCTACCCTTATTTGTTGTACCAAAATTCTATACCTCACATTTATCCAGATTGAACTCTATTTCTTTAAATTGGACATTTTGCAAATGCTGAATTATGTAATTGCAGAATACAAGCATCACACGATTCACAGAGCTTCAATGTGGATTTGTTTCTTTTTTTTAGTTAGAATAGAATATTTTTCATGTCATTGCACTCAAACATTATAATAAGTTTTGACAGAAAGTAAAGAAAATTCTGTTTTACACCTCTCAATGACGAATTGGGGAAACAAAGAACAAATGCCTGAGGTTAGTTACAAAACAAATCAATTTTCCATCAGCGCAGTCTATATTTTCTCAGTGGCTGATATAATAAATTGTGGGTAGGAGAAGAGCTTGAGAAGTGTAACTGCCACATATTGTGGTGAATGTGGAAGCAATTACCATTTAAAAGTGGTAATTCAGAATATATTAAAATGCCTTAAAAATGCTGCTGATTTTCTACATTTACAGATGAATGGAAAATAGATCTGACTATTGCTAATAGCTACAAAATGGACATATTCAGGTGTTAGTTTTTGTGTAATTTATAGTGCAGCTATAACTTGTGTTCTGAACCAGAACATTTTTAAGAAAGCAATTAAGAGAAAGAATGGTAATTTTTCCTGGTGAAATGAGAATTGAATGCAACAGTAAATTACAAGTTGCAGCTGTTGCTTTAATAATGAAAACCCACTTTTTTGTTATTACACTGGATACCATATAAAATTGCTATATAGCAAAAAATATAATTTAATTATGTGAAAATTGTTTGTAATGAATTTGGATTTATTTTTCTTAAGAGATTTTGGACAGATTATATAGGTGTGGATATTAGAAACTAGGCATATTAATCATCTCTTTTGACTTTCTGCAGTCAACCTGATCTATAAACCATGTGAAAGGGAATGAAAACCATCTTCAGTTGTAACTTTTCTTATGATAAAACGTAATTTATTTTTGAGTTCAATTTTCTCTCTACAGAATCCCATCAGTGATGCACAATATTAAATATGGTGTATCTAAGAGATAAGATAACTGAATTCACACATCATCATGAAAACAGCTAATTTAATGGGGTTCTTGCTGAATATGAACGATGTTTGTTCATAGGAATACTGAAACTCAGGGATTCAGTCCTTTATGTAATAATTCTAATGAAGAGGAAGATGTACACTCTAAAGGAATAAGAAATACATTTCAAATTAAATAAGGCAATCAATTTAACTGTTGCTCAAATTTATCATATGTTGTGATGTTTTGTATCTTGTAAATTGCCCATTATGTCCAGGGATGTGCAGACTAGGTAGATTTAGCCATGTGAAATGCAGGGATATTGGTCCAGAGGAGATGGATATGGATGGGGTGTTGTTCGAAGGATTGTATGGAATTGATGGGCCAAATGGTCTCCTTCCAAACTGTTATGATTCTAACTAATTGATTCTATTTCTTATGTCAGAGCTAACATTAACTCAGCAATTAACTGAATTACTGGCAGTGATTTGGCTTAATACCATAATTTATAAATTTTATCATGGGGAAAAAATATCAAATTCACTTGCAGCTGTAGTTGAGATTGAAAGGTTTATGATTGAATTTTTGCAACATTGAGGTGATACACTGGACCTGCCAAAATGGCTATCAAAGAGTTCAAACTTCTTATTTTCAGCACGGTGGCTCAGTGGTTAGCACTGCTGCCTTACAGCACCAAGGACCTAGGTTCAATTCCCACCTCAGGTGACTGTGTAGAGTTTGCACATTCTCCCCGTGTCTGTGTGAATTTCCATCGGGGACTCTGGTTTCCTCCTACAATCTAAAGATGTGCAGGTCAGGTGAATTGGCCATGCTAAATTGCCCATAGTGTTAGGTGCATTAGTCAGGGGTAAATATAGGGTCGAGAAATGGATCTGGGTTACTCTTTGGAGGGTTGGTGTTGACTTGTTGGGCCAAAGAGTCTTAAGGGAATCTAATCTAAAATCCCACCCCCCATTTCTGATAGGTCCCATTTTCACCAGTAAATAAAAAGGGGCAAGGCAGGAATGATACATACAGGAATTCAAAACCCAAAAGGGCCATTTGAACATAGTTTTGAGTTTAAATAGACTCTTATTTTCATTGTAACAAGGCTTTTAACATGCAGTGTGGGAGTTATAAATATTTAGAATAGATGTAAGTGATGTTGAAGGGTTGAAAAGATCTTCAAGACAGTCAAGCTCTGAAGACCCTTAAATCCCCAACCATTTAAAAACAAAACAATCACTTCACTTGTGTAAGAGATTGAAAAATACCCGGTCCAGCAATTACAATAGTGGTTTGTTGACATTAGCTTAAAGGGTTATCATTATTTCGCTTGGCTGCTTTTAACCTGTCATTCTTGGGAGTGGGGTCTTAAATTCACAGTTTGATTGACAGCTAAACAAGATTATTAAAGAACTAGCTGTTTTTGATGTGGAGTTATAAATAGAAATTTGTTGTTTTAATAAGCCATTAAGTATTTGTGGGGATTTAGAATTTTTGAATCAGCATTCATGAATGCAAGTTTTTTTTTAATATAGTGAAGGCTGTAATAGATATTTAGATATTTAGAACTTTATTTTATTTCATCTCAACTTGGCCTTTGAGTTTTGAGTTGTGCCAGTATGGATCTAGGTGAGTTGGAATGGCAAGAATAAGAGGAAAACAAGATAGTAGGTGAATTGGCATGTATTGGAATTAATTGTCTTGAGGGTATTAGAGCCTGTGGGAATGAGTTGACATGGTGGGTATATCTGTCCATTTGGGATATATGGAGGGCATGAGTTAGCATAAGAGGAGATGAATGCCCATGGGGAGGTGATGGGGACTATGAGTTGGCTTTTAAAGTATGAGGGCCATTGCGTGGCATATGTTGGCATGTGGAATGGATTGGCATAGTTGGGGTATGGCTGGATGGCCTAACAAATAAACAAACAACTGGGACAAATTTACAAGGAACTGGGGCACACCATTTAAACAGCTTGGCTCAGCACCTGATCGACCTTTTGGTTGCCTGTAATATGCACCCAGGGATGAAGAAGCCCAATTCCATCTTGTACTTGTACCCGTGCCCTCACCTCTGCAACAAACAGCTGCGTCCTGGGATAGTTTCTCCTGAAGTAAGTACAGTGTGCCAGGAGATTTCCCCACTCACGCTAACCTGCTCAAAATTGAAAACCTGTGCTGTACAATCATGACAATACTGTTGACAATAATTTTGAATTAAATGCTCTCAAAAATCAAAGAAATGTAAATACATAGATAATCACGATGAAAGTTAACTCTGTTCAAATTTTATGCTCCGTATGTCTCTTGTGAATGTTTGGAACTAGAATTGTGCCAGAGGCTGCTGCAAAGTAGTATCTTTAAGCATAATTTATTTTTTGAGTAATATCTTGACCATACATTTCACGAATACGTTAAGAGAGTATGTAGTATTTTACATATTGGCCTATTGTTTCAATTTTAGACTGAAGTTGATACTGTGACACGGAAGATGGAAGATAATAACCGAGAATATGAGATTAAACTGGAACAATATGCACAGCTGCTTGACATTAGGGCCGATCGAATCAGAAAACTTGAAGGTATGAACAAACAACTTTTTGAAAGCAGCCTTGTGTATAAAATTATGTTTGATTCTAAATATAACCATTTTGTTTAGGTAAGGTATAGCTATGTTCCCTGCCCCCTGGATGAACTGTAAAACTGTACAGATTCTGTGCTAGTATCGTTAGTTCATTTAAAATAAATCATTGTGTAGTATTTGGCACATTTCAATCGATAATCAACGCAGTTTCTGTAAAGTATATCATTGAGTTCTGTATATTGCTAAAGAAAAAAATGTGAGAAAGTATGGAACAGTTACCTTGATTCTGCAATTTTCAGAGGACCAGTTGTGATTAATAAATGACCATCAGGCTCCTGATTGAAAACAATCATATTGGAACAGCCCCATCTATACCATGCTGCTGGAACAGCGGACAGCCTGAATGGAGGAAAGGTGTCCTTCACAAAAGTGGGGAGGTCCAGTGAAGCAACATCCATGATTGATTATGTGCAGCCTAGAATAGCACTTCTGCTTCTTCTGCCCGTATAGAAAATAAATAAGCGATAATCCTTTTGAGTTAGACCATCAGCTGAACATGCTTTGGCTGCTTGAGCCCGAAAATGGGAATCAGGGTCGTATGCATGCCATTAGACTGCGATTCACATCAATAAAAAGCTTGATGCTCCCAAGCCAGGTCTGTGATATGAAACCAGATTTAAATCCTTTTATTGGTTATTGGTTTATTTACAGAATGTAGGTATTTTCTCAATAGCCTTTTCAAAAACATTATTATGCACTCTAGAGCAGCTGAGACCTGAACCCGGATCTCCTCAGAGATAGGGACATTACCACTGCACCACAACAATCCTAAAAAAAACTTGAAATGATTCACTACAAACAGTCACTTGCAGACTTTCGTTTGTAGATATTTTCTAATGATCTGTTCAGAGATGTTATGATGTATGCTGAGCAGGTGCGACTTCTGCCCTGTCCTCCTGGTTCAGAGATAGGGGCACTACCATTGTCCTTCTCAATTTTTTAAAAACCTATTTCACCTATTTTTCGAATCAGAGATGAAATTACACGCCACTGGAGCAAATGGAACTTGAACCCTGGCCTCCTCGTCCATGGGTAGGGACACTACCACTGTGCCACAAGAGAGCCCCACCAATGTCCTTCTGTCTGCCCTCTTTATAAATGGCCTTGGTAATTAATCAATGACTTTCACATATGTATCTTGACAGTATAATTAATGCAGCTTTCATAGAGTTTACCACATAACCAAACTCGGTACCTGGCCTCCCAGCCAGGGGTATTTGCCAAGTGCAAAGCTGTAAACATGTGTTCAGCCAGCTATCATCCCACTTTTCCCATACAGGAGCCCCGAAAATCTCTCCCTGTCAATTAAAATAAATATCACGGTAAATAAACTCCATTTACAAGCAAAAACACTGCTTATAAATAAAATCTGAATAATCAGGATCCAAAAGCCAGAGTCTCTTCTCTGCTGCAGTTGTGGGATCCATGTAGAAATGGGAACAAGTATCTCTCTCTAGGCAATAGCTAAGAGTCAGATATTCTGTGTCATGTACATCAAAGTTAAGTGTGACATCACACTTACAGTTATTTGTACACTTTCACTGCAGACTATCTGCTGTTGAATATATTGAATGCTCTTGCGCAAATTATAAAATTTACTTTCAAATAATATAAGCCATCAAATCACAATATAAAGTAAATAGTTGCAGCACTCTGAAAATTGGTTTACCATGTAACACACTCTGCAGGACTTCCTATTCTTTTATTTCTAAACTTTAACTGAATTGTCAGAGCCCAGACCAGAAAATATCACCAAGGGCAAGAAGAATGGAGCAAATGGGGATGAAATAGTCTACACCAATGGAGAAAAATAGGCACAATGCAATTGCGTAGCCTTGCATTAAAAAACACATTTTATTTTCCTTTATTTAGTTTTAAAACCTTATGCATAATTATTAGCCTTATTTAGACATCTCATTTTCATAATTACACTGGATTTCTGAGTAAATAATTGGATTGGTAATTCATTACTCTTTAAATTTGCTACTTATGAAAACAGGTGCTAAACAAAAGTATGAAAGCCATTTGCAAGAACTGTCAAAGTAATGCTTATGAAAGCATTGTAGGAATAACTTGCAGGAGTTGTTTTCTTTGCAGTGGTTGATTAAGTTACTACACATGAATTTGTTATTCACCACAACTTTTAGCTATTATCTCGCTGTGAGATAAATAAGAAACCTTCAGCCAACAGTAGGTTAATCACTCTGTTACCCAACATAAGTTACCCAATAACTACTCTTCTTTGCAAGAAAAAGATGTTTTGTTTCTGCTCTGCATCTATCTTTTCTCAGACCAGTCAAATTTTGGAATTCACTGTGAAGGAAGATTTCCTCAGCATAATTTGTTTTATAAAGCAATAAAGGCATGTATAAAAAAACCTACTTACAATTTTGCGAGCAATAACAAAACAAGAGTACCTTCCCCAATGTGGAAAAAGAATATTACAGCTCTGTGACACCAGGTTGCATTTAAGTACTATACTTTTAATATATTTATTGAACATTGTTTTTTGAATGTCTTGAAAGAGTTTTTGTGATGAAATCCTTTTTTGTCTATTTTGATACCCACACCATTTTGTGTATACTATGGGTTAACTACCTTTTTAAAAGCAGTATCAGCAGCAGCAGACCAGCATCATAGTAATTTCCTGTTGGAAGTTTTAATTAAGATGTCCTTACTGTGTGTTAAAAAGACCTTTGGTATGCAGTGTTTCATTTGATTTATCCCAAAATAAATGTCAAGCTGTAATCCCTGCATGCTGAGTAGCTCATATTCTAGGAATATTCAGGACTATTTTCAATCTTCTGTACTGAAGAACTTGCTAAAAAAAACTGATAACAATGATGTTTATATTCTGGACCATCTGTTTTCCACATAGAGAAAATCTTGTCCTCTATTACTTTCGTAAAAATATGGAAAAATCGCATCTGTTTTCATCTATTTCAGCCCAACTCAAAGACATAGCCTATGGCACCAAACAATTCAAATTCAAAACAGAAATAACAACCGATGATGAAGTTGATGAAATTGATGAAACTGTCCATTTAGAGCGTGGAGAAAATTTATTTGAGATCCATATCAGCAAAGTGATCTTCTCTTCTGAAGCTATTAAGGCTTTTGGAGAGCAAGAACCTGCTATTTTCTGTACCTATGCTTTCTATGACTATGAACTCCAGTCCACCCCTGTAATACATGGACTACAGCCAGTATTTGACTTCACATCTCAGTACGTTGTCCGAGTGGACGATGTCTTCCTACAGTATTTACAGAAAAACACAGTAAAACTAGAGGTACAACTTGCATATGGCACAGACTATGAAACAATTGCAACATGCCAGTTGAGAATGCATGAAATCCTCGAAAAGAATGGCAGAATTTTTGGCACCGCATTTTTGGTTGGTAAGTAAAATGCACAACTAACAGATTATCTTATTTGTTTATGATAAGTCTACAAATTTTATTGAATTAAAGTAATACACTCAAAATTTGTGTGCAGGCCATACTAATTGCATTGTACAAATATTGCATCTTAGTTGCAGCCTAAGCCATTATTGGGTGTAGTACTGTTATGAATTAAACTCAACAATCCCACGTATGCTACAGCTTTCAGTTTTTTTTGCTAATATTAGCAAGAATTTATTGAAGTGGTTACAAGATTTTTGGTTATGGAAATATGGAGATGTGATTTTACATGATGGCACAGGTCATACTGATTTGAATGTACTTCTTTCCTGTTGGAAATTATGTTCAATGTTCTCGTGGAATAGGAGGAGGAATAAGTGGTTATGGGAATTGAAGTTATGCTGCTCTTCTTTGTTTCAACCACAAGTACTAATTTACCATGTTAATTATTAAATAAATTCCATAACAGTTTTTCAGCAGAATTTTAAAGAAACTTTATAACTATTCTTCAAGCAAGCAATAGGCCTCTTTTAAAATATGCATGTTTTGATTTGTCCATGCATCTACTTCATGTAATTCATGTTGTACTCAAGAAAGTTACTAGGTTGCATTTTATGTTTTCTTTACGCAACAAAGAACCATTAAAAATACGTATCTTTGAGTTTATATGGCATGTGACACTTTCATTATACTTTATCAATCTGATAACCAGTGTCAAACTCTAAAATGGAAAACTTACTACACATCTGAAAATGAAGATTTATTTTTGGTAAAATGCATTTTTTTAATAAATGATATGCAGATGGCGTTAACAAAGACTTGTTAGCATTAGTTTAATTTACAGTGAAATAAGACATTCCTTTAAAAAAGTTGAGCATTATGAGTCTGATTTAAAATTACTTTCTGCATTTGTGTGAAATGCCAAAATATATTACAGGAGAAGATTAATATGTTTTAGATCAACAAAATAGAGCTCATATTGTAAAAGGAAAAGTCATTTCACTGCCAAAGAGAAACAGAGATAGACCATGTGTTTTCTGTTCTTCTATTCTGTTTCTGGTCCCTCGTTTTTTAACCACTGGGAAATAATAAGCAGTTGTAGGTCTTTTTATAATTTTGGCAGTTATAGCTCAAAATTTTTGTATGATTGTTCCAAGTTGCATAAAACAACTTGTTTATCAGTAGATGTTTGGACGTTTCTATATAAACCTAATTAGCATTATGGATTTAATATAACTGGTATTATATACAGAAAACATGTTTGGTATTCTGTCACAGCAGATGGAAGCAATCTTTGCGACAGCAATACATTGGAATCATTTTGGTTCTAAATCATCAAATATTAACTCTCTCTTTGCAGCACCTTTTTAAAATATCTGGCTTCTCTATCATGAAATGGTCCTTAATTGGGCACTAAAGTGGGGTTTTGACTTTTACTGAAAAATTTCCCTGGAGACAAGAATTTATTAGGGAGCTGCATGCAGCGCCTCCACCTCTCTAAGCCATTTCCCACACCAAGCACCTCCACCAACCAGTCTACACAGGGCTGGAGAAATTCAACCCAGCATTTCAGGATTACTTCCATAGACTCAACATACATTGTTATTTGCAGTTTAATGTATAAGTGGAGAGCATTTTAGCAACCACTTTCCTTTTCAGAGTGTTTTATGCTTTTGTGAGTTCAGTTTTTAAGTTTCATTAATGTCTGATAATTGTGGGTAATTAGATTAGTCACAATGAATCATTCAATGTATTTGGAGGTGTGTGTTGCCAAAAGCATTACTGGTTTATTTTTGTACACCTACTTGTTTTACTTGCAATTTGTTTAATGTGTATGTTGTTATAGAATAAGTTACTGAGTTTTTCAAGATCTTGGGTAAAGCATGGTTTGGTTATGTCTACATATTGGTTAATCATAAACTAGATATTCTTAGAGCTTCTTTAAGTGATGCCTGTATCACTACATCCATGCAGAGGACAGATTCTTGTTGAACAGAGTATCACATTATTCTGTTGATAATCAATATCGACCTAACATCAAGACGTTATAAAATCCAAAAGTCTCAAAGGGTGAAGATCAATATCTCAGCGCTAAAGCGGCCCAACAAAGAGAGGGATTCCAAGTACAGTTCACAACTAATGTAGAAAATGTTCACACATCCAACTCAGTTTCAGATCAGTTGGATCAAATAAAATCAGTTGTGCTGGATTCCTGTCTTCAGTGCATCATCACCAAGACCACTTTGACGAAAATGATGCAGAAATAAGTGACCTCCTGAAACAAAAATGAGCAGTATTTATTGCTTGACAGAAGCAAAGAAGGTTGCATTCCAAAAGCTCTAGGTAATGCCCACAGCTAAATCTTGAAGATAAAAGACAATTATAGTCGAAAAATAAAGCCTAAGATATCCAACAGTATGTTAACCATCATGATATGCAAAGCTTTTCTGAAACCACCAGTCATTTCTGAACCAGAGCCAAATGGGTAAAATCTCCTTCATTCACAGAATGGTGCCTTTCTTCTTTAGGTAGTACTGTCCATCAACACCAGAAAATATATTTCCAACTAATTGTGAATTCACAGTGTCAGCTGATATTTTCCAGGCAGTACCCAAGTACCCTGTGAGAGAATTCATGGGGTCACCCCATCAATGGGAGAGCTACAACAAGCAATCAAACAGATGAAAAATACAGTCTAGATGGTAAACTCTTCAATCTCAGCCACCTCGGTGCCGAAGCTAAACTGATCATGATGTCTATATATGATATGCAGATTGTAAATGGCTATAGTTGCCCATTCTTCAATAGATTTACAAGATACTCTTGGTTTCTTAACATTTGCATGCAAGAATCAGCTGAGCATTGACTATTATTAAAACAAAGCTTGTCTATCAACAGAGACCTTCTCAGTGAAATATTCTACCGTCCATATATATTGAAGGGCAGCATTTCCCAAACCCTAGCATCACCTTCTCAAGATTGACTGACTAGGAGATCCCGCATTGGATCAGCTGCACCAAATCAACCTAGGACAAATTCTGACAGCAAGTGTTTGTTAACAAGACCTTCACAAGTTGACAAAATCCTTCGTGTACAGAGCAGTTGTCACTCCACATTCCTGTACTGCTGTGGGATCTGAATTGTATGTCAACAATACAGAAGAGCCTTATAGATATTCCATTAACAATGCTTTGCCTCATGTTCTAGATTTTATGGGAGAATCATTGAACAAATGCTAGTGTCTTTCTTGAAGCAAGCTCCACAAGCTTGAAACTCTTGAAAATGAACTATGCTGGATTGGACACTATTTTTGGACAGGCAATAAAGCGTCTTCCCTTCTTAGTCCAGTTTCCTGAACTGGCGATTTGCCAGCATTCAAGGGGAGAACAACAATAAATTCCATCAAAGACACTCTGAAGCTTGAGAGCATTGGCATCACTGACAGGGAGAAGCATGCCACCGATAATTCAAAATGGCAACAACCTCAAGTTACATTATGCTTTGAGTCCAACGGTCTTAAAGATGAGGCAGGTCAGTGGCAGATAAAGAAAGAAAAGCAAACAATTCCTATATTCCAGATCCCACTATCTAATTGAATGTTCTGCGGTAATGACCCAAAGAACTGTGGACCTAGAATCAGCCTGATCAGTCACATCAAGACTGCTCGGCAGAAATTCATGACCCTGAGCAGATGTCATGCTTGAATTGGAGGAAGCCACTGACTTTCAGTATTGTTTACTTTGTATGTCATGGTTATAAGAGAAAATTACTGATTTTTTCAATGTTTTATGTAAAATATTGTTGCTTATAAAAGATATTTTGCTTTCATATTGGTCAATCAATAATTAGACAATGTTTGCAATTTCTTTTCACAACCCATTAAGAGTTTCTTTGTCAGACATATTTCTGTGAGGGGGAGCTGGATCTCAAACAACCTTTCTGTTATATACATGGAAAAACACACAGTACTAATGCTTTCCTTTAGTACCTAGAAAATTACATTTCATGCTCCAAAGTTTCTTGGAAATCCATTAGAGCAATGCTTAAGATTTTGTCATCCAGCAAGGACACTACATAGAATTCCATGTTTGAAACCTTGACTTGTTTCGATATATGCTGCCTGATGTGTCTCTCATGTTTCCTGTTTTTGTCACAAAAAGGCACTTTTTAAGTTATTAAGTTTCTTGTGGTTAAAGAAAGGTAACAGTTTCAAATACATGGGAGGACAAAGTCATATTGATGAGAAAGGTAGAATAACTGATGTAAAATGAAAGAGGATCTTTGCTTGCCAAGACACTGTAGGTTTGTTTTAAGACGTGGCTTTTAGTAAATCCTTCAGTTTCAACGGTTTAATTTAAAAAGTGCTTGCTATGACACTATTGTGATATTTTCCATTTCCTACATCTGCCATCTATGACATCTATAAGCGCACAATTTGCTAATTTGTTGTTATTCCAATTTTGTGCTGCAAGTATTTGCCTACAGGGATTGGCCAGAGACTGTCCAAACCTCCTAAAGTAGTCTTTCTTCCAACAAGGAGTTGAATCTTTTATTCAATAGCTGCTGTATTGAAAAATCTCTTTGGCAAATGTCTTAATTGAGGTTTCTATGAGGCCAGCATTCTGCTTAGTTCACTTAGCAACAGGTTTAAACACAATTTAAATTACTACTTCCATTAACCAAGCAACAGAAAAATTCAGTTCCTCAGATAATGTATAAAGAAAGCATTAGAGAAAAAATATTTGGTTACAATGTTGTAAACATGTTCAAAGTATTTTTTCATATGAAAGTAAAACACTTAAGATGCTGGAAATCTGAAATGTGAATAGAAAATGCAGTGTGACAGCAAAAAGAACAGTTCAAGTTTAAGGTTTCTAAATTTTCATTAGAACCATGTATTTGAAACTGTTTTTTTAAGTTAAAACAGGCTTATTAGGTTCAGAATTATCTTTGTTTTGTGACAAAACAGGAAACACTGAAGACACTCAACAGGTAAAGGCAACATCTGTTAACATAAGTCAGTGTTTTGAACATGGAACACTTCTTTTCTTATGCCTGATTGTTCTGGATATCTTTTATAATTCATCTGCAAATGTTATCAGGAGCAATGGAAAATTATTTGATATTTTTAATGGAAATTCTGCCTCAAATGTGTAATAAATCATAAATTACAATAAGTGTGTTTGTACTATCAATCAACACAATTTGTTTCTTATCTACAATTTGTATTCATAATTAAAAGGATATTGTGCAGATTACTGATTGTCCAGGATTAATATTATTAATTCCAAAACATCATGGAGATCAGGAAATCAAAATCCAGGGACTTATACTATTAAAAGTACAGCAACTATTTTGTCTCTATATATATATATAGGCAATATTGCATTTATCATGTTCGTAACTTCCTTCAGTATGAAATGCAGTTTAATGTTTCATAATTGCTCTGACTGTCTTAAACCCAGTCTCCATTTGAATGTAGGTGGCAGACAAGATTCTGAAAATTATGGAACAATCGAGTATTGGTTTCGTCTACGTGTGCCAATGGCTCAGGCTATTCGGCTTTACAAAGAACGAACAAAAGCACTAGGATATATAGCTTCCCATCATCATTCAGATGATCAAATGCAACAGGTGAACTTTTTGTCTTTATACGTTTTAACTGCATTAACAGTTATTCAGTTTGACATTTAAGAATGTTTTGAAAAATATTTGTCATAATAGAGCTTTTATAAATGAATGCAGAGATTTTTAATCCTATTACATTGGTCAAAAAATACAGACTTAATTTTATGGTAGCTGTAGCTGCCCGAACACGTGCCTGGTCAATAATTAGCTGTTGTAAATAATGCAGAAGAATTTAACTGAACTTCAATTATCTCCTGCTTAGACATATGGCTCTTTGAAAGTATATATGTTAAAGCCACAAGTTTGTGTCTTCATTTCATGTGGCTTTATAATAGATTTAAAATGGAAAATGCTCTGTCTTGGTAAGTTGCAAAATTGAAGGCAGTCATATCTTGAACATTTTGATTCTAATTGATTTTATCTTGGCCTTTGACCCTTTAATCTTGACCTTTCATACCCCATCTATACATGAGAACTCATGCCAATGCAGAGCTTTCCTTCCCAACCACCCTTTGCCCTTACATCTTCCATGTTATTTCACCCAGTATCCACCATAGGCAGACATCAGGAGTCATACTGAGATGAAATAAAATAACATTCTAAAATCTATTATAGATTTTACAATTCTTGAAAGTCCATTCAAGACATTTAAATCCTTTCAAGTACTTAATCGAATATTTGTATTCAGAACTACACCTCATCATTTACCAACTCTTTTAGCTGTCAAGAAAACTGTGAACTCTAAGGCTCCCAATCTGATGTTTAAATGTTGTAGAAAGCACAGAAGTATTAATACTGGTATAATGATAACTCTCAGGACTATTGAAATTACTAAAACAAACATTTTTCAATTTTCAGGTATTGGCACGCACCTTTTCTATTTTTAAGGGTTTAGGATGTCACTAATTTGATAGCTTGACAGCTCAATAGACCGTATCTGCCCTTCAGGAGCATCTATGACTTCACTAAAGACTCATACCCAATGGACCCTTGCTCCAGCAAAAGTGAGAGCTTTATGAACTCAGCACAGAGTTCAGGTTTCCCACATGTGAGTGTCACATCTCTAACCTACTTCCCTCTTCCCCTCAACCCAACGTAAATAAGGCCTGGTGGAAACTGAGGCAGAATCCAAGCTGCTTCTATGAAATGTCACAAATGTTTCATCCTTGCCAACTGACACTGCAAATTTCTACTATCCCACTGCCACCACTACAACTTCCTCACTACCGCATGACTTATTGATCCTTGAGTGTTAGCACATAGGAACTTGATGTGACCATTTCATTTTTTAAGAAAATGTCCCAGTTGCCAAATTGTGTATCTGTTCAGGGCCAATGCAGTATCACCTAAAATTAGACACAGGCATTTCCAAATTTTTGGTTTTAAATTGAACTAATGTCATCTTACACCAGTTATGCCACTGTGATCACAGAAGAACTCTTATTCAAGCATTTCAATGCAATTTGCAGCATCACTGAAAATGTCAAATTCGATGTTAGTCAAAGTCAACTCCGACTACAAGGACTGAATTTTCCCAGCCCAAAAGTGACAAAGGTACGAGAAAGTAACTGGAAGCTGCTTGTTAATACTTTGCAAACTCTGGGGGAATTCCTCAGGGATGCACTGGAAGCTTGGTTGGCTACCTCGTTCACAGAGGAGGATAATAAATTAATCCAATTAAGACATGGCTTAAGAGTAATTTCGTGTTGACATTGATATACTACTGATTCCTGAATGGAACCAAACAATGTTTGGAGATCATCAGCTCAACTAAGGTGAAGGAGAGGCTGCACAGCTCAATGACTGGATCTGAGGTGTGCAAAACTGCAGGCCCATCCAAGAGTAAGCTCGTGGAGGTGTTTTCATCAACCTCAATGGCCTTATTGGCTTCATGCATCTGTATATGATAGTTTCTATGCAGGCAGCCAAAGGCGTCTCCATACTGAAGAACTCTTCTGCTCACATGCTTGCTTCAGCAGTGCTTACCTGTCCCGTAGGGGGCCACTGCAGTCCCTATGACTGAGCCTGCAATCTTGTAAGCCTGCCCACTATTTGTCGCTGAGCAGATACACTGATGACATGGACAGGCTCAGGACCCCTATATAGACCCACCAAAACTTTGAAACACAAACCTCAGAAAGAAGCACACTTCGGCATTTAATCTGTACAAAATGTGGAGTTAGATTAGATTCAGACATAAATATATTAATACCACATTTATCCTACATGCAGTGATGCAGTATTAATTTTCACGGTGATGAAATAAAGAACTACGCTGCTACTATCTGCTCACAAGACTGTAAAGTCAGGATGGTCAAACTCTATGTTCACAAGGATTACTGTGCACCAGGCTTCCATTATGAGTTAAAACTTTGAGTTTTGAAGCAGCTAACAAGTATAGTTAGCTTTCTAATCATTAACGTGGCCAATATAACAATTGTTTTCTTTGTTGGACTAACCTGACTATGTTTACATGAATCAATTCCTAATCTTGCTGATAGAAAACTAACACATCCAGGTGTGTTTGTTGTCGAGTGATTAACTCAACACCCTTCTTGTGGTAATCAAGAAATATGAATTAATGTCTTAACCAACAAAGGAAGAACTCAGAATACCTGCATAAACAGTAATAGCATAGTGAGTTTGGATTAAGCATTGCAATCCTAACGATGGACACAGCTTGATGGTTTTAACTAGGATTCTCCTGAGAGCCAAGTTTTCAATGTACAACTGACTGCACCTAAAAAAATGTCCATCCGGTATGAAATTAGCCTTCGCTTTGTTCATCTTTCTTCTGGTCTCAACAAATCAATTTTTTGCAAAAGCACATTTGACCATGGTGAACCAGAAGTGCATTGGTCACTATATAGGTGTAGGTGCTTTTTAGTCATCTTTTACTCCTGTCAACCTTATTGATCAAAATACAATAGTGAGGATTTATGCACTGAATACAATTGTATGTGGAAAATTGAATAATGACAGTGCCTGGTTCATCAGCTCTTCAGATCTTAATGTGACAGGTATTACTATTTCAAGGGAGACTCTACTTCATTAAGTTAAGAGCCTGGTTAACCATTTTGGGCTAGTTTCAACTGCAGTTGCAGTATTTTAAAACATTTTAAATTTACTTTTGGAGATGCACTAGCTATTCTCTCTTTGTGTAATGTTATTAACCTTCCTGCTGCATTGCTGCCATTTCTATTTCCATGGCTATGGTCTCCTTTGCTAGCGTTTCCTGGTCACAGAAATGTGGATTCGGCACATCAGTACTCTGTCTACTGAACACTGGAGTTGGCTCTAGATATTTTGGACTTGCTTGAGCATCTGCACTCACAACCTGAGATTCTGTATTAGGACTTTGGGTGGAGGTGATTACTCAAATTGATTCTCCCGAGAAGAGGTGCAAGCTATCTTTAAATAGCTTAGGTCTAATTTGGCACAGTTCTGGACCAGAAAGTCAAAAGTTCAAATCCCACCTCCAGATATGTGTCATAACACCTTGATTAAAAATATCTTGCATGTATATAATTTTACAGCCAACTTTAGCTGATCTGCCAACAAACAGGTTAACTACTGCTAGCATTCCATTTATTTAAGTTCATGAGCCAAGGATTCCAGTTTGGTAGAATCAGAGAATCCCTACCATATGGAAGCAGGCATTTAACTCAAGTCTACACTAACCTTCTGAAGAACATCCAACCCAGATACCCAACCCCTCTAACCCTGCACTTCCCATGACTAATCTACCTAGCCTGAAAATCCCTGGATGCAATGTAGCATGGTCAATCCACACAATCTGCACATCTTTGGACTATGGGAGGAAACCGGAGCACCCAGAGGAAAACCACACAGACACAGGAAAAATGTGCAAACTGCACATAGACAGTCGCCTGAGGGTGGAATTGAGCCTGGGACCCTGACGCTGTGAGCAACAGTGCTAAGCACTGAGCCATTGTGCTGCCCCATTTCTCTACTTAATTGTACTCGCACCTTCAGGCTCTGGTTGCATGAGCCAAAAATATTGCAGATTTTTTTGTAGATTTACATAACATGGATAGCTCTGCTGCTGAGTTTTACAAATGTCATCTACTACTGCAGCAGGAATAATCAATATTTTCCATGGAATGAAACTATAATAGCAAAGACAATCAATGGAGTTTCAGTATTTTCTGACAATATCAAAGGAAGAGATTAACTAGACATTACTTCTTTGCTGTTTTAAAGATGCTGTATAAATACAAATTGTTCCTTCTTTCTTTCTAAGACACATAGAAGTGTCAAAGGGAGAATTGTTCCCAATTTCCCACTGCTCTATTAACATCATGTAGACAGTATTCATGTAAGAACTTTGGTGAGACAGGAAAATTACTCCAAGCTCTGTCCAATCCACTGTAATGATGTATATGAATACACCAGTTGATTTTAAGCTTACATACAGTAAGCATTTATTTTCTGTACAGTCACTGATCAGTTATTAGAAGGTTTGACAAATTTAATGTAAGCTGCTGTGGAAGTAAAGAATAGTGCTCTTGTGTTTACAAGCGTGTTCCTACCTACTTGTTAGCATTGCAAAAAAATCAGGAATCTTGCTGCAGGAGATGGAAATTCTGTTAAAATAAATTACCAATGGCCTGACCTACAATTATTTGTCAAATCACTCAGTCTCTTCGGATATAAATTGGAGGCCACCATGTACATGAGGAATTAATGAGTTTAATGTACACAGAATCGACTTCCTGGCCAAAATATCATCACAAACCTCCAACTGCTCAATGTCCAACATTTCCCATTTATTGTTCGTCCAGTCAGAATTCGCAATGACGTTCCCTGGAGGAATCTTAGTCACTCCCCTCCCACAAGCTGTTTGGCAAAAATATACAATCAGTGCATACATCATGGAGCCTCAGAACTGGTACCAGAATGGAGATTCTTCTCCACAGCTACAGTTATGGTGTCAGACATTGCTACCCCAAAATTTCATACTGCAACCCACACTTAAGGAAGCCCTGACCTAGAGAATTATAATTTGCTGTATTAAGTTACGTTGATATATGTTTTTTTTTTATCCTTCCCACTTCTATCATGAATGTTTCTGTTCTATTGGGCAAATATTAACATGACAACAAAGGTAAGGCAATTTTAAAGTAACCTGACAATGGGACACTCATGGGGTTAGATGGAGCCTTGATTTTACACCGTATCCAAGATGATTTTCCACTAATTTAAGTGGAGAATAAAATCAGGCATAGTCAAAGGCCAGCATTGTACTTGATCTCATCAGTTCCAAAGTGAGTGGGTTGAGTTAAAAATGCTGCCTACTTCTTTAAGCATATAGCTGCTTGCAAACCTGAAGTAGCCTTTGATTAAAATGTCTTTTTCTCTCTATGAACCCTTAGGCACACACTACAGCTCTGACAGATGGTAATCTGAATGAACTTCATATTATTATAAAATCCTGTGACAATCTGCAAGCCAGAAGGAAGAATCACCAGCCAAATCCTTATGCTGTCTACAAGTTCTTTGATTTTGCAGATCATGATACAGCCATTATTCCAAACAGCAACAACCCACAGTTTGATGATCACATGAAATTTCCAGTACCAATTAATACAGAACTTGATCGATATTTAAAGTCAGAATCATTAACTGTTTATGTGTTTGATGATGCAGAACCTGATGATACTTTTTACCTAGGAAAAGCGAAAGTTCCCCTTATTTCATTAGCTCACAACAAGTATATCATAGGTAATAATATAAATACTTTGCTATTCTTGATATGTAATCTTTTTTGTGTTAATCGTAGCCATCTGAGATCCCACAGTCCCTATAAAAGCTGCCCTGACCCAGCAGATGGTAACTATAATCAAGATACCTGGTCTATTTGGCTTTAGTGCCCTTTAATTGAAAGGATTAACTTGGTCCTCTCTCTTATATCCTCTTTGTTTTAGATCTGGTATTATGCAATGAGAAGGGGATAATTAGTAGTCATGGTATCATACAAACTTTAAGGAAGAGTGACCAAAATGTGCAGGAATTTTCCATCAAATTTGTAAGCCATGCTGTTCAATCTGAAGCTGTCATAAGTCTAATTAAAGGACACTATGAAGGCATGAATGACAAGTTGGTCGTGGCGAATTGAGAAAATACATTGCCTTTCTATCATTGTAAATGGTAATGGCTTGTATTTAAAGAATTATTACATGGTTTTAAACAAACAGACCTTTAAGGCATTAAAAGCCAACAGGAAAGTGAGTCAACAAAGGGAGTAGAAGATTATATTAGATCAAAGGAGGAGGTTTGTAATGTTGCCAAAGTAAGTAGTACTGTAATCATGAATTTTAGAATTCAGCAAAGAAGGACCAAGATACTCCTAAGGAAGGAGACAAAAAAATATGAATGTAAATTAGCAGGAAACATAAAAATGGGCTGCAATAGCTTCTATAAGAATATAGAAAGGAAAAGATTATCAAAGATGTTTGATAACTTGGTTGGTCCATTGGAGGCTGGATGAAACTGGAAAATTTATAATGGAAGTAAGGAGGTGTTGAAGAAGCTAAATTAATTTTTGTTGTTTTTATGGAAAAAGATACAATAAGTCTCCCAGAGATATTAACGATCCAAGGAATGAGTAAGAATGAGGAACAGAAAGAAATTAATGCTAATAAAAAAGTAGTATTGAAGAATTAATGGGATTAAAAATTAAGAAATCCTAATCATCCGGTGGCTTTGGAGATGATGAATGCATTGGTGGTCATCTTTCAAAATGCTACAGATTCTGAACAGTCCCTACAGTTTACAATGTTGTAAATGTAACCCCACTTTTTAAGAAAGGAGAGAAGGAGAATACAGGAAGTTCTAAACCTGTTAGCTTGACATCATTGGGGGAAAATATTAAAATCTATTATATAAGATGTAATAACTGGATAATTGGAAAACAATGGTATGATTGAGCAGAGATATTGTGGTTTTATGAAAGAGACTTACTGTTTGAGAAACCCATTCAAGTTCTGTTAGCTTGTTTCTAGCAGAGAGGGGGGAATCAATGGATGTATTCAACCTAAAAGGCTGACACAGATTGAAAATTCATTAACGGAAACAAAACAGTAAGAATAAATGGGTCATTCTCAGTTAGCAGCTATAACTGGTATTGGAAAGATCAGTGCTTGGACCTAACTGTCCACAATCTATTTCCATGATTTTGATGTGCAAACCAAATGTAACATTTCAATTTGCAGATGACAAAAAAAACTAGATGTGTTGTGAAAATGCTGAAAAGAGGCTTTGAGGAGATTCAGGCAGGTCAAGTTAATTGACAACAGCATGGCAGATGGAATATAATGTGTGGATAAATGAGGTTTGGCAGGAGGAGTGAAGGTGCAGAGTACTTGTAAATAGTGAGATTGTGAAGTGTTACTGTCCAAAATAACCTGAATATCTGTGTTCATAGTTCACTGAAAGCTAATGTACAAGTGCAGCAAGCAATTATCAAGGCAAATGGTATGCGGTCTTTTAAGAGAATTTGAGCAGAGGAGTAAAAATGTCTTAATTTAACTGCATAGAACCTTGATAGGAGCATTATGTTCAATTTTGTTCCCTCGCCTGGGAAGGTATGTACTTTTCAGAGGGGAAGTACAGCAGAAGTTCAACAGATTATTTTGTAAAATGGCACAACTGTCCTCTGGAACAGAGTGGGGCTATATTCTGAAGTGTTTAGAAGAGTGAGAGGTGATCTCATTGAAACTTACAAAGCTCTTAAAGGCTAGATAGGGTAGTTGTAGTAAATATATTTCCCCAGGCTGAGGCATCAAGAACCAGAGGAACAGACTCCGAATAATGAGCAAGCTGTTTAGAACTGAGATCTTCAGTCTGAAGGTAGTGAGTCTTTGGAATTCTGTATCCCAGAGAGCAATGAAAACTCAGTAATTGAATAGGATCAAGACAGTGTTTGTGAGATTTGTAGATACCGATGACCTCAAAATATATCAAGATAGCATAGCAAATTGGTATTGAATTCGATGATAGGCCATGATATGGAATAGTGGAGCAGCTTAACTGGTTGGATGATCGTCTCCTATGTTCTACTTTCCTATGATTAAAAGTGTCCTATTATGCATCTTAATTCATTTATTTCCAGGAACATTTGAACTCATGAATTTTGAAGGACTAGTCAATGGCACAATAAATGTTGAAATAAAATGGATGGCTTCATACTTGCCATCAAATGAATCCATAATGAGAGTTGATCAACGTGAGGTAATCCCAAAGGAAGAACGAGAAAAGTTGCCAGTAAAAGAGGAATTCAACAAATCTTCACCTACAGTATCTGAGGATCCAGTTTTGGTAACTAATTTTATTCAATTGAATGATTTAAAATATTGCTTGATTTTCTCCGTTTATCAAAGTTGATAATACTTCCATGAGTTGTAACATGCTTAATTTATTCTTGATATTGTTTCTCTGACAGAAGAATTATGTAAGGGAAAATATCTGCTTCATTAGCTGTAGAAAGCCATTAAAATGAATGGACGAAAAATTATTGTTGCACACACATGACTTCTCAATGGGTAAAAATGCACAACAGGAACAATTAGAAAATTTATTCTTGTGTTTAAAATGGATGAAGATGGATAGGTGCAATGATGTAGAACATTGGAGCATTGGCAGCTAAGATCAGGAAGTGGTATAAAATAAGATCCATTTTACCAATCCACTCAGTCCTTTATTTATCTGCACTACTACAAAGATGTGAAGCAAGGATATCATCTCTTGTGGGAAAGGGAAAATCAAATGGACAGTTTTCATTGAATTGCTTTCATGATTTTTTTGAAAATTAGTCAATAGTTAAGAAAGTAGTATGTTTACCGTAACCCCTGGATACATAAAGTATATAGGCGGATGTGGGTCTTGCAGATGCTGGAGATTAGAATCGAGATTAGAGTGGTGCTGGAAATACACAGCAAATCAGGTAGCATCTGAGGAGCAGGAAAATAGTTTCAGGCAAAAGCTCATCATCAGGAATGAGGCTTGGAGCGATAAATGGGAGGGGGTGGGATGGGGAGAAAATAGCTGAGAGTGCAATAGGTGGATGGAGAGGAGGGTGGAGTGGATAGGTGGGAAGGAAGATTGACAGGTGGGACAGGTCATGGCATCAATGTAGAGAGGAGACTGGATGCCTTCTCGCAGAGTGCTTCAGAAAACATCTCTGGGACACCCGCACCAATCAACCCCATCACCCCGTGGCCAAACATTTCAACTCCATCTCCCACTCTGCTGAGGACATGCAGGTCTCTGGCCTCCTCCATCGCCACTCCCTCACCAACCGACGCCTGGAGGAAGAATGCTTCACTTTCTGCCTCGGGACCCTTCAACCCCTTGGCATTAATGTGGACTTTATCAGTTTCCATATTTCCCCTCCCCCTACCTTACCGCAATTCCAAACATCCAGCTTAGCACCGTCCTCATGACTTGTCCACCTGTCAATCTTCCTTCCCACCTACCTGCTTCACCCTCCTCTCCAACCTATCACCTTTACCCCCACCTCCATCCACCTATTGCACTTGCAGCTACCTTCTCCCCAGCCCCACCCCACCTCCCTCCCATTTATCTCTCCACCTTCAAAGCTCCCGGCCTCATTCCTGATGAAGGGCTTTTGCCCGAAACATCGATTTTCCTGCTCCTCGGATGCTGCCTGACCTGCTCTGCTTTTCCAGCACTACTCTAATCTTGACGACCGAAAGTATATGCTTGGGCACTAACAAGGGGAAACTATTAAAGTGAATAATTGATAAATTCTTAGTAATGTAAGAATAAACATCAAAATCTTTAAAGATTCCATGGAATTTGTTGTTTGGTGCAGAAACCGAAAAAGCAAATATCTAATCGTGAAGAAAGAAGAGTATCGTGGGCAGATATGGATTCTTCTGAGAGTGTCGTAAGTGAATTATATTACTGGCCATTTTTTGCTGCAGTGGACTATCAAATATCTACTGTAATGTGGAATTCTAACAAGGTTCAGTAGTCATAACTAGCACTGACACGATGTTAAAATGGAACCTGAACTCAGAAAGACATCTTAACTTTCTATGGCGATTTTAATTTCTGTCTACCATGCAACAACATGAAAATCATGCTGTGTAATGCATTTCAATCATGAGACGCCATTTTCACTAAGCTAATGGCAGACAAAATATGAGGAATTATAAATTAATTTATTCAAAGCTTGAAAATGGAATATCAAAAAACAATTGCAAATACAATTAGGAAAGGTCTTTTCATCCTACAGATTCTTTCCTCTAAGTATTTACAGTCACCCAGAGTGATTTAATTTCCCGAGAAATTCTGCCTGCATGAATTCTGTCTGAACCTCTAGGAATGTGAAACAAATGTCACATTTCTACTTTCGAGTTTTAAGCTTCTACTCGCCAATAACGCTTGGCATCCGAGAAATACATAAACCTTTGTTTTTACTTTCCATTAAGTATTTTATCTTCTTAGCATTGACCTATCTCTTGCTGCCAATCCTGCCTGCAACCAGATATTTATCCACCTCCTTTTGAAGAATTTAATGAAGTACATTTCCTGAGAGCGTGTTTTGCATGTACTTTGTGAGAAAACGTTTTTCTAATCTTTGGTATCAATTGAGACTTGTTAATTAAAGCTCTTTAGTTCTGGGCTAACAGTTTTGGTCAGACTTGATTGGTTCTGCAAAGTTAGGCACTTCATTGGTTTGGGAGTGTGCGAGGATGTGAGGGACCTGAATTGGGATGCTGGTATGTTTTTCCCTCTCTCGGTTACTGGTGACCTGCGTAAACTTGCAGCATTTCTCTTTTTATTTTAAATTTTTTTCCGTTGCAGTTATTTCTGAATTTTTCTTATATTATTTCTCATGTATTTCCTTGTTCCATTGATCTTTGTATAATTTTTAATTGGTTAACTGGGATATATCACTTACTCCTCTTTGTTTTGAGATTTCCAAAATATTTGTTTGACCATTCCACACAATAGCTGTAATATCTAGCAAAGTACCATGGAGGTCTCAAATGTCTCGCCACATTTCCAAGGTTGTGCCCTGATTTGGGGCAGTTAGGTACATTTATATTGGAAAAGTGTTGACACGGGCTGCAATAAGCAAAGGGAGGCAAAATGATTAGATTTGATTATGATTAGATTCCCTACAGTATGGAAATGCCCTTCGGCCCAACAAGTCCATACCGATCCTCCGAAGAGTAACCCACCGAAACCCATTTACCTACCCTATATTCACCCCGACTAATGCACCTACCACTATGGGAAATTTAGCATGACCAATTCACCTGACCTGCACATCTTTGGACTGTGGGAGGAAACTGGAGCACTCAGAGGAAACCCACGCAGTCACGGGGAGAATGTGCAAACTCCACACAGACAGTTGCCCAATGTGGGAATCAAACCCGGGTCCCTGGCGCTGTGAGGCAGCATTGCTAATCACTGTGCCATCATGCTGCCCAAAATGTTACGTTGAGAATCCAGGGGCGCCATGGGAAATGCTCTAAGTATTCATATTTTACTGTGTCGGCATCTCCCACCTCCTTTTATGGCTGTGTTTACCTAGCTCTGAGAAGATCTCTGATTGCACAGTATAAGCCTAATTTAAATATTCTAATCAGTTGTTTGTCTCTCCGCAGCAGTACATTAGATTGCTGTGAAAATGGTGGCAGGAACACATATGGGCTTGAAAACATGTTTCTTGTTTAAAATATTTCACACTCTTCAAGCTTTCCCTTCCCATCGTGTGAGGTCCATATCTCGTCTTGATGCCTTCATACCCATCAAAAACATCTGGCTTACCTTTTGCTTTTGACTATTGAAGAAAGATTGAAGAAATATGAATCTGTCTTTTGTCCTTTCAAAATGGTGAATGGACATGTTGAATATTTCCAGCACTTTCTATTTGTATTTCAATTTTATGATTTCTATTTGTTTCAAGCAACAGCCCAACAAAGTCAGACTAAACCAATCCTTACAATCAATATCACAGATTTTTCCATCATCATCCATCGGTATGTTTTTTCCCAGTAGCAGGACAATCCCACCAGTAGTAGCAAATCTCAGGGATTAGCCCTGAGAGTCAATTAATATTGATTTCAGACCTCAAGAACCTTATTAGTATCAAATCAGAAACAGACAAAGAAATCCCCTGTAAATTCCGATATCCCATTCTCCTCCAACCCCCCCCCCCCCCCCCCCATTAATATATTAGTGCAAGCATGCCTCAGTAGTACTAGTACAGATCAAATTGACTGAGACTAAAGGACACAACGGCTAGACTGAACCTGCAGTAGGTGGTGAAAAAACAAAGAGAAAGAAAAAACCTTAATAGGCCTTGAATTTGAAAACCCACCTTTCACAGTACATCTATCCTTGGCAGTGTTAGTAGAAATGACCACTTCAAAGCCTGTCATCATGTTGAAAACCCCCATCCATTGTCTAATTGCATTAGCTTCAGAACAGATCCAGCATGTCTAAACAGGGTATCTATGTTGCACTGTAGAAAATCAGCACCAGAATTGTATTCAACCATGATCAATCTGTAATCTCACGACCTGGCATATTTTGTACTCTGCCATTATCACCAAACCAAGGAATTAAACCTGATCTATTGAGGTCAGCAGCAAAGCACATCAGGAGCAGCAACAGGATTTTATATAAATGTAATACAAACTTATGCAGCTCATTAAAACATGCAGATATGATGTCAATGCTATCACGGAAACATGATTGAGGGAGGGGCAGAACTGGCAGCTTAATATTCTCAGATATAGGGTCTTCAACTGAGACAGGGAAGGAGGTAAAAGAGGAAGGGGTGTGACAGTTTTGATCAGGAAATCAATTACAGCAGTAGGTGGGATGGCATCTTAGAAGGCTCCTCAAATGAAGGCAAATAGGTAGAACTTAAAAAGCAACAAGGAGAAATCATATTGCTAGGAGTGTACTATAGGTCCACTAATGGTCCAAAAGAAATAGAAGAACAGATATGTTGACAAATTTAAGAGAAATAGGGTAGTGATAGTAATAGGGTAGTGATAGTAGGGGATTTCAACTTCCCCAACATTAACTGGGGTAATGATAGTGTTTAGAGGGAGCAGAATTCTTAAAATGCATCCAGGAGATTTTTTGAAGACAGTATGTAGAAGGCCCTATGAGAGAGAGAGGGGGAGAGTGGTCCTCATCTTAATTTTAAGTAATGGGACCAGACACGTAGTTGAAATATCAGTGAGGTAACATTTTGTAGATAGTGATCATAGCTCAAATAGATTCAAGGTTGTTATAGAA
Organism: Chiloscyllium plagiosum; assembly: GCF_037043375.1. Taxonomy (NCBI): domain Eukaryota; kingdom Metazoa; phylum Chordata; class Chondrichthyes; order Orectolobiformes; family Hemiscylliidae; genus Chiloscyllium; species Chiloscyllium plagiosum. The sequence goes on along the minus strand of NW_028270155.1, from coordinate 49,518,599 downwards.
AAAGACGAGGATGGATCTGAAATCCAACTTCTAAACTGGAGGAAGGTCAATTTTAAGAAGATCAGGTATGTTTTGGCCGGAGTGGACTAAAAGCAAATATTTTTAAGTAAATTTATGTCAGGGCAGTGGGATGCATTCCAGAAGGAATTGGGGAGAATATGGGGCCAACATGTTCCAATAAATCCAAAAAGTACGATCAACAAATTCCGCAAACCTTAGATATCAAGGGATACACGGTATTAGATAAAGCAAAAAAGAAATACTTATGGCAGACACCCAGGGCTTAAAACAGCAGAAGCCCTAGAGAAGTGCAGAATGTGCAAGGGGAAGATTAAAAAGAAAATCAGAAAAGCAGAAATGGGGCAGGAAAAAATAATGGCAAGTAAAATAAAAGAAATCCTAAGTTATTTTACAAGGAAACTCAGCATTAAGGATAAAAGTTAACTAGGGAAAGAGTAGGGCCATTAAAGACCTTATTGAAAGCATTGGTGAAGTCCAAGTAGACTATGTTGAATGCCTTGCCCTCACCCATACACCTGATTACCTCTTTGAAAAACTCAATCAAATTGGTCAGACATGCAGATTAATACTAAATGCTAATTTGTACATGGAGCCAGAGAACATAGGTAGGGTTCTAAATGAATACTTTGTCTCTCTCACTAGTGAACATTGACACAATGTGGTTATAGAAATCAGGGTGAAGAACTGTAGTATACTTAAAGACGTTAGCATAGACAGGAGGTTCTGAATGGTATGGCAGGCTTAAAAGTGGGTAAACCTCCACCAGATGAAATATATTCCAGGGCTGTTGAGTGAGGTAAAGGATGAAATAGTAGGTGTATTGACAATAATTTTCAGTTCTTCCCTGGCCACAGCAGAGGTGCCAAAGGACTGGAAAACAGCCAATGTGTTACCATTATTCAAGAAGGTGGCAAGAGATACATCAGGAAACTACAGGTCAGTCAGTCTAACCTTGGCAGTGGGAAATTGTTGGAAGCAATTCTGAGGGACAGAATTAACCTGCACTTGGAGAGGCAAGGATTAATCAAGAGGTGGGCATGTCTAACCTACTTGGCTGAATTTCTTGAAGGGGTGACAAGGTCTGTCGATGCTGGCAATGCATTTGATGTGGTCTGCTTGGACTTCAGCAAGGTTTTTGATAAGATCCCACATGGGTGACTGATAACAAGGGTAACAGCTCATAGGATCTAAAGAAATTTGGTAAATTAAATACAGAATTAGCTGAGTGATTGGAAGCAGAGCAGTGTTTTTGTGACTTGAAGCCTGTGTCTAGTGGGGTTCCGCTGTGTTGTCAGTGTCACGACCCTTGCTGTTTGTGGTTATATAAAT